>NC_043701.1:132842637-132860505 GCF_006229205.1 Suricata suricatta
ATGAGGCCTCGCTGAGGACGGAAACCCTCGGGGTCTCCACCCCAGACAACCAGGGCGTCGAGGCAGTCAGAGATCCGCTCCCCAGGTGTTTCCCACAGCGCTCGTCCAAGTCCTGGGGACCATAACTGGAAGAGTTGGGGGGCAGAGCTGAGGGCCCCCCAATCCCTGCCCCCACCTGGCTGTCTTGGAGGCTGGGTTTTGCTTACTATTGTGTTGAATGAACTCTGTGGTTCTGGGAGGTTTGAGAAGTTCTGCTGAAACCCAGCCCTCTGTCCCTTTGCAGCCTGGAAAATGGAACCCCAGGGGACTTGCCCAAAGCCACCCCGGGACACAACTCCAAGGCTGTTCCCCAAGCATCCAGGCCTGTACCCTCCAGCCCCAGGTCGGCCCGCACACCCAGACACTAACGGACACCTCTCCCTACCCGCCCCACGCTGTCAGTTGATTAATAACGACATATTTGAGACAGTAGCGCAAATGAATTTCTGGATTGCGCCATTAGTGAGTAATTAATTTCTTTGCCCTGGGAAATGAAGATATCCCTGATGGGCATGTTATCTAAATCTATAAAAGAGGAGAAACGCTGAACAGGCAACTCCATTAATGCAAACATTGATTTCCCCCCATTTCCCTCTCTCTTGTGTGAGGACTTTTTTCCCTACCATCCCTTCACTTCTTTTAGGGTGGCATTCATTTTTCCAAGGAGGGGTGGGGGCCTTGGAGAGGGAGAGGGCTGCCTTCAGCGGTAATCAAAAGATCACGTGTGCTCACTGCTGCTAAATAATGTCCTTATTGGATGCTATTAAGGATACGGTTGCCGTGGAAACACAGGATCTCAACCCTCTGGGTTTGGATGCCAAACCTGGAAGATGCTTTTTTCTGCTGGAGGTCCTGGAAGAGCCAGGACCAGAGAGGTAGTGAGCTTGGAGGTTGTGCTGTGGGCTTCCACACCGGCCCCTCCTCTAGGAAGTCGCCCAGGATTCCCGTGTTCACGTGAGTATAAAGTGCTCAGCACAGTGTCAGGCCCAGGGTGAGTGTTGATCAAGGGATAGTACTTCCATGCAAGTGAGGGCTGAGAGTCTGCCAGGGGCAGGAGCAAACGAGTGATGCCGGCTTTGGATCTGTGGTCTGCCTCTGGCCAGCTATGTCCCTGGGCAAGTCACAACGTCTCTGACCTTCAGTTTGTCTTCTAAACAGGGATAATGCTGACTGTACGAGCAGGGTGACAATCCCCGTTGCACCTCTTGTCCCGGCATGAAACAGGACACTTGTTCCTCTGAAGGGGACCCTGGGTGCCGGGCTCCCCAGTGCCACGGGCCACCTATCCCCTGCTACAGATGCTGCAGCCCTAACTGCTCTGGGTTAAGCCCACAAGCCACCTCATTAGCTTACCTCCCAAGCCCCCATGGGCAGCCTCGTGCAGGCCTCTGCTCTGAGGTCAGAGACACAGGCTGCTTGCCCCTGCCTGGCTCCAAACACTAGCTCTGGTGGGGCACCACGGCCCCAGTGACCCAGCTCCGCCCCAGTTAGTGCACTGGGAGAGAGGCCTGGCAGCTCCCTGGGGCTCCCTGCACGCCCCACCCCGTTCAGGTCCTGGCATCAGCCCTGACTGGGAAGGCCCCGCCTTGCCCAGGCCCTGCCCTTCCCCCAGCTTGTTAGTGCCTTCTGGAGCAAGGGCATTCGTATGCATGGGGCCCCGGGACATTTGTCATCTGGCCACCCGCACGTAGGCCTTCACTTAGGGCTGCACCAGAGCGTTTGATGATCACAGACCACACGTCACTCAGGCTCCTTATCTAAAAGATGGGTAAAATAACCCGATCCATCTAATGCTTGGATTAAATGTAATGATGCATGAGAAAGGGCCTGTGGAACTCTCGAGCGCTGTGAGCTCTGTGAGAGCTGGGTCCCACTGAGTGATCCCCCAAGGCAGATGTCTGTGAAGCTGAATTTGACCCAGTGCCGGGGTCTTGCTAACCCCTTGGCTTTGGTAATGATGGTCAAGTTTCCATGGGAACAAAACAACTCCATCCATGCACATGTGTGGGACACAGGTCACTCTCAGGGGTGGAGGGGGCCTCGATTGTTGCCTGGGCTCTGGGAGACTCTGGGCCGGGTGCCTCAATTTCCCCATCTGTCAGAAGGCACGCTGATGCCAACTCTGCCTCCCTCACTGTCCCTGTGAGCAGCCGGACAGAGGAGAAGGTGTGCAGCCGAGATGAGCAAGCAGTACAGGTAAGGACCCCCAGGCTTCAGGCCCAGCTTTGCTCTTTCCTGGCTCTGGGGACCTGGCCAAGCTCCCTGGCCATTGCTCCCCAGTTTCTTCTTTGGCCAAATGGCGCTATACCTTTGATGCCTCATACCGTGAGGCTTAGCAATAAACATGCAAAGTGCCTGTCACACAGTGGGACTTAGAAAATGAAACTACTGCTACTATCATTGCTTCTCACACCGAGGAAGTGACACAGCCGAAAGGCTTCTTTTTCTTTCTCATACAAGAGCTGTGCACCTGTGGATGCATTTGGGTTTGGGGCCCTGGGTTGGAAACACAGAACTCCTGGGTCCCAAGGCTGCCCCTGGCCCTGACCCTGAAGTACCGTCTTCATGTCCTGCCTGCCCAGTCCCAGCTGAGGGGGAAGGTGCTGGAGCTCAAGATGATGAGGCTCCCTCACAGACCCAAGAGAGCGAGGAGCTTGGGGCTGACTCTTGGCTTGCATGTTTCCTTCCCCGTGCCCAAGAATAGCTTTCCCTAGTGAACTGGCCCCGATCCAGGAGTAGAGAGGTCAGTAAGGTGGGTGGGTCCACTACCTCATGTTAGTAATTTGTTATTAGCAGCTGGAACCAAGTTTCAGCTTCTGGGAGCAGTGGCTTTCCAGGGATTCTTGAGGTCCTGAGAAATTCCTCAGGAGAATGCTTTCACCTTTCAGCCGTGCGCTCTGATAATTTTCACTCCTCACAATTGCTGCCCTGGCGGCTCAGGCTGGGATGGGAAGAGGGCAGGGGCAGAACCTGGCCAATGACCTGTGGTCTGCCTGAGGTGAGTGTGCAGGCAGGGGCACCAACCGAGTTGGTCACAGTGGACTACAGTGGGTGGGCTCCTCGGGACACCAGTGCTGAAGGTTGGGCTGGTGGGTAGGGGCTGGTTTAGAGGGGCCATAGAGCCAGAGAATCTCAAGGACCGCTCCTCCTTCTCTCTAAGCTCCCCTCCCTGGGAGCGGGGAAGCTGCCAGCAGGCTAAGGGAAAAGGGCCCTAGGGGAATCAGGTTCTCAGGGCCCTAGACTGAGCGACCTTGGCCAGGAGGTAGTGGGTGAGTCAACCTGGTGTGAAGAGAGAAATGATGCTCCTGCGTTCAGAATCCCTGGACTTCTTAGAAAGTGCTCCCATACTTAGCTGGGGGCACCTCGGGCAAGACCTCAACCTCTCTGCTCCCCGGTTTCCACATGTGTAATGTGGGGGTCATAGCAACTATATCATAGGACTCCAGCAATGTGTGTAATATGTGTGTGAAATGTCTAGCATGGTGCCCTAGCATGGAACACCTACTGAATAAACAATAGTAGCTTCAATCCTTAGGGAAATACTGTGAAGTTTAAAATGATGGTTCTGGTAAGAGCACCAGGTCGGTGTGTGATGCTAAAGGGTCAAAATCAACAGGTTTCCATTTGAAAAGATAAACCAGGCTTGAGGTCCCAAGGAGACATAGGTAGGAAGGAGGCAGAGGTTGGAGAGGGGGGCTTCTGGAGGGGCCCGGGCTTACACATCTGTTTCCTGGTCATGGAAGACCTTCCTCCCTCCAGCGCGCCCAGGCTTTGGGAAAAGAGGGTGTCTTCCACTGACTGAAGGGTGGCAGATGGAAAGGACTGCCATAAGAGAAGGGAACCTCCTCTTCCAGCCATGACAGAGTTACTAAGACTAAACTTGCCCTCCCTCCATAAACCTACAGACTGGACAAAATCTATGAAACAGCTATAAACAGCTATTTTCTGACATTGGACAGTAGGCATCTCTTGACTGTGATTCTTGAGAAAAGGGAAGCAAAATGGTGGATTCCATGGTCACTCTAGCTTTCAGCCTAGAGGCTCTATTCAGACTGCAGGGTGGGGAGGGGCACCCAAGAAGAGCCTGGTGGACTGTCTCAATGGAGGCAGTGAGTCAACATCCAAGGAGGCTGGGCAGCTGGACCTTGTGGGGCAGAGATCTGGGGACAGGAAACTATGCTGGGAGAGAGCACACTTTGGAAACCTCCACAGGAATCCCCTACATTATGTTGTTAAATCCTAAAGTGTCCAGGTTTAGGATGGAACTCCTGCAAGGAGCTTGAAGCTGGACAATTCCCAGCTTACCACAGGCTAGAAGACATCTAAGTTCAGAGCGGAGAGTCTTTCAGCAGAGTCATGCGTTAGTATGAGTGAGCTCAGAGTCAAGGGCGTTTAACTGAGTTTGAAAAAAGACTTTAAAAATCAAACTGATGTACAAATAACCTGACTGCATACCAAGACAAAGTCTGACATTTTTAAAGGACTACAGCAAGACCAAACCCACAGCAATGTGAAACTTAACAATACTTGACAGGAATGGGAAATATTAACTCATTCTTTGATGATGTATTATCCTTGCATTAAAATATAAGAAAAATTCAGACCAATATCCCCCATGAATAGAAGATGCAAAAATACTCAACAAAATTTTATCAGGTTGATTTTTAAAAAAAATATATTAAACAGTTAATATATCATGAGCAAGTGAAGTTTATCCCAGGATTGCAAGGTTGGCTCAACATTTGATAATTAATCAATGCAATTCACTGGATCAAGAGATTAGACTAGGAAAGCCATGTGTCACCTCACTAGATACAGAAAATACATGTGACAAAATTTAATATTCAGCCATGATAAAAATTCTGAACAATGTAGAAATAGAAGAGAACTTCCTCAGCCTAATCAAGGGCTACTATTAATCATAATTCATGGGAAGTGATGAAAGCGCTCCCTGTAAGGTCAGGTCAAGGCAAGAATGTCCACTCATACCATTTCTATTCAACATTGTCTTGAAAGATCTAGACAGTGCAATAAGGCAAGAAAAAGAAGAAAAATTTGGAAAGAAAAAAAAAGCCTTTATTTGCAAATGATGTAATTGTCTACATAAAAAGTTGTAACAATGTACCAAAAAGCTACTAGAACTAACATATAAATTTAGCTAGTTGTAGCATGAAAAGTCAGTAAACAGGGGTCCCTGGGTGGCTCAGCTAGTTGAGTGTCTGACTCTTGATTTCTGCTCATGTCATGAACTCAGGGTTGTGGGATCAAGCTCCGTTCTGCACTGAATGTGGAGCCTACATATATTCTCTCTCTGTCTTTGCCCCTCTTCCTGCTAGAGCTCTCTGTTTCTCTCTCTAAAATAAAATATTAAAAAGGCAATAAACAAACATATGTTGTATTTCTATGTACTGGCAACACACAACTGGAATTGTAATTAAGAATCCATTTATAATAGAATAAATACATAAAATACTTGGAAATGAATCTAACAAGATATATAAAAGATTTATGTGTCAAATACTACAAATTTCATAATCGAAGAAGATCTCAATAAATATAACATATTCATGGATCAAAAGACTTGATATTGTTAAGAAGTTACTTCTCAAACAATCCATGGGGTTAATGCAATCCTAATACAAATTGTATTGCACTTTCTCATTAATATTGAGAAGCTGATTCTGGAATGTATGTAAAATATAGAATAGCCGAAGCTATTTTGAAAAAGTGCAAACTTGGATGACTTATACTACCATTTTCAAGAATTACCAA
Organism: Suricata suricatta; assembly: GCF_006229205.1. Lineage (NCBI taxonomy): Eukaryota > Metazoa > Chordata > Mammalia > Carnivora > Herpestidae > Suricata > Suricata suricatta. The sequence goes on from NC_043701.1 coordinate 132,848,449, forward strand.
ATAGCTACCATAAACCAAGACATAGATAAAGGAAACAAAATAGACCAAACAGAATTAGACCCACACATAGGTGGTCAATTGATTTTTAGAAATAGACTCTTTTAAAAAGAGTTGTTTTAGGTTTATAGCAAAATTCAGCTGAGGGTACAAAGATTTCCCATACACCCCCTGCCCCACACACGCATAGCCTCCCCATTATCAACATCCCCCACCAGAGTGGTACATTTGTTAAAATAGATGAACCTACACGGACACATAATTATCATCCAGAGGCCATAGTTTGGGATTTTGGCCATTGAGATAGTGAGTCTTGGTGTCTCATTGTTGTTTTAGTTTACATTACATTAAGGTTTACTCTTGATGTATATTTTATTTCTGGTCAAACTTATAATGACATGTGTCCACCACTACATGTATAATGATACATAGCCACCATTATGGTATCATACAGAGTAGTTTTGTTGCCCTGAAATTCCTCTGTGCTCCACCTGTCCATCCCTTCCTTCCCTCCAGTCCTTGGCAACTACTGATCTTTCTCCTGTCTTTATAGTTTTGCCTTTTCCAGAATGTCATAGATTTGGAATCCTACAGTATGTAGTCTCTTCAAATGGGCTTCTTTCACTTAGTAATATGCATTTAAGTTTCCTCAATGTCTTTTGCTGATAGCTCTTTTTTGTTTTTTAACACCGAATAATGTACCACAGCTTATCCATTCACCTATTGAAGGGCATCTTGGCTGCTTCCAAGTTTTGGCAATTATGCGTTGAGCGGCTGTATACATTCATGTGCAGGCTTTTGTGTATGTTTTCAGTTCCTTTTGGTAAATCCCAAGGACCAAAACTACAGGATCACATGGTAAGAATATGTTTAGGTTTGGAAGAAACCACCAAACTGTCTCCCAAAGTGGTTGTACCATTCTGCATGCCCACCGGCACTGAGTAAGGGTTCCTGTTGCTCCACACCCTCACCAGCATTTCGTGTTGTCAGTGTTTAGGATTTTGGTCATTGTGATCGTGAGTCTTGGTATCTCATTGTTGTTTTAGTTTGCATTTTCTTGATGATATATGATATGGAGCCTCTTTTCATATGTTTATTTTCTATCTGTATATTTCTTTGGTGAGGTGTCTGTTCAGGTCTTTTGCCCATTTTTAAATCAGGTTGTTTGTTTTCTTACAGTTGAATTTTAAGAGTCCTTTGTATATTTTGATAATAGTCTTTTACCAGATGTGTCTTTTGAAACATTTTCTCCTGGTCTGAGACTTTTCTTCTCATTCTCTTGACAGTGTCTTTCACAGAGCAGAAGCTATAAATTTTAATCAAATCTAGCTTATCAATTCTTTCTTTCATGGATTGTGCCCACTGACTTTTGATGAAGGCGTCAGGTAATGCATGGGAGAAAGGGGTCTTTGGCAGGGTATCAGGAAAGCAGAGCAATTGTTCTGTGGAATCTTGGAGCATGTGCTCTCTGTTCTAGGATCCATTTCCCCATTTATTATGTCATCCTCCACCCTGGGCCTCTAACCCTAACCTGGGCACTGATTTACTCTCCACCTGTTCTCTCCCATAGTGGTCCCTCTCCTAGCTTATTCACTGCTGGACTGGAGGCAAAGGAAGAGGACTGTGGAGGAGGAAAGAGTCCCTTCTATTCTGAGCCAGCCTGTGTTTCTCAGTGCCTGGGGTGCAAGTGTGAGGCTGGCAGTAAGAGGCAGTGACAGGACCTGGCTCAGAGCACTGACTGGTGACTGTGGTTGAGTCATTAAATCATGGTTGCTGAGGACTGGGGCTAGAAGCTTTTTTGCGAGGCTGGAACAAGAGAAGGGCTTTCAAAGGATGGGGACTAAACCCTCTCCCTGCTGAAGTCCTGACCAATGCTAAAGTCTCTTTGATAACATACTAGACAATCCTCTACATGATTACTTCTACTGACAGGGAACTCATTCCCTATTGAAGCATTGTTCCACATTGGATTGATCTAATATGTAAATAAGTTTGGCTTGCTGTATCTGTCAGGGTCCCAGTCGGAAAGAGATAGCCGTTGAGGGAACTACTTGCAAGGATGTAACAGGGTGCGCATACACTCAAGAGAGAGGGACAGTCTGAGTAGTGCACCAAGAATGCCAGATTGAGAGCCCTGGGCAGCCATGAGAGGTTTCCAAGTGAGGAAGGGCTACAGTTAAGTCCGTGCTTTAGAGAGATGGCTGTTGGGCCACCTGGATGGCTCAGTCGGTTAAGCATCTGATTTCAGCTGAGGTCATGATCTCACAAGTTTGCGAGTCCGAGCCCCGCATTGGGCTGTCAGCGCAGGGCCTGCTTCAGATTCTCTCTCTCCCTCTCTCTTTGCCCTATCCCCGCTGATGCTCTCTCTATCTCAAAATAAATACATTTTAAAAGTTATTTAAAAAATAAACATTGCTGTTTATTATACAAATGAGGGCCCAGTGGGGGCAGGGGAAGGAGGGGAGAGGAAGTGAGGCTGGAGACAAAGAGGCTGCTGTTAGCAGGCTGTTTCAGGAGTTCAGGTGGGAGATGATGAGGGTGGCTGAGCAGGAGGGGGTGGGTGGGAGAGCTTCCGCAGAGCAGGGGAATTTGGTGAGAGAGCAGTGGGGGTGGCTTTGGAGAGGCTTGGGCTGGGGCTTCGACGGGTGGGCAGGAGTGTGACTAGAGACAGAGATGTGGCCCTTCTGGAGGGGAAGCTGGGGGTGCTGACGAGGAGCCCGTCGTAGTCCAATCCTCTCTCAGAGTTTGTATCCTCAGACCCCTGGGCCCCCACCTCCGTACTGGGCCATGGAGGTGTGTATGTGTCTTCCTGGTGCCCTGGGATGTCACGCGGGCAGCTTGAAATCAGCTGTTGGCGCCAGTGTTTACACCATGGAAATGGGCAAACATTGCAAATCAGGACATTTCCAGCTGCGCCTTCCCATTGCTGCTTGTTAAACATCAGTGCACCACGGGCCCCGGGGAATGGCTGAGCCCGGCCTCTGGCCACCAGGTCATTTGCCAGGCAAACGGCTGCCCGTCTGTGTCCAGACAGAGCTGCACCGGCTGCCTGCCCGGAACAATTACCAGGTAGACTGGTTTGTATGGTGGGGCCCTCCCCGGTCCAGGGAAAGTGGCAGCTTTGGGGCCCTCCCCCCCCAGCCCCAGGGCGTTCTCACACAGCCTTCGGATAGCTGGGGGAAGTCCAGAGTGGACATTATGTCTCTTTCAGCTTTGGGAAAACGGAAGCCTCAGAGGTCAGGTGATTGGCTTGGCATCATTCAATTTTTTAAAACTATCCCTATCTGGAGAAATTAGACATGACCAGCACCCCAGAAGTTCCCTCCTGCTTCCTCCCTGATGTTTCCCTCCCCACAAAGTAAGTCTCTGTTCTGACTCTGTCTCCTCAGGTTAGCACAATTCGGTGTGAAACTTTGTATGATTGGAATCACGTAGTGTGCTCTGGTCCGGGTCCCGCTGCTCTGCCCCAGCGTGGTCTGTGAGGCTTGAGCGTGACTCACATGACAATGGTTGATGGGTGTCACTGCTGTGCAGGAATCCACAATGTGCCCACTCTCTGATCACGGACGTGTGACTCAGTTCCAGTGTTTAGCTGTTGCGTTCTGTTGCTTGGAACCTACTAGGACACGGATTAAAAGAAAAAAAGTTTATTTTTGAGAGGGGGGTGGGGACAACAAGTGGGGGAGGGGCAGGGAGCAAAGGAGAGAGAGACACCCCCCCCACCGCAGGCTCTGCGCTGCCAGCTAAGAGCCTGACATGGGGCTACATCTCACACTCTGTGAGATCATAATCTGAGCCAAAATCAAGAATTGGACATTCAGCCAACCGAGCCCCCCAGACGCCCTTGGGACATGGATTTTGGAGACCATAGGTGTGCATTTCTGCTGGGTATGTGCGTAGGAGTGGTGCTGTGGGGTTTGGGGGCAGTTTAATGCAAGCTTGACATGATAAATAGTCCCTGTGGTGTGTAAGTTCCTGAATGGGATATCCTGGACTAGACAGAACTTGTCTCTCAAAAACTCCCAGCCTGTGGGAGAGTCTGGGTGGCTCAGGAGGGAGCAGGCAATTTCAGCAAAAAAACAGCCAAAACCAGAGGTGCACACAACAGGGAGAACCAGGACTCTGGGGCTCACAGAGCTTGTGGGGGGGTCTGCTAGGGAAATGGGCAGGTCTGGAAGAAGGGTTTGGGGAAGGTTGGAGTCCACAGAGCGGCGAGGCTGGGCAGGGAACTGCCAGGGCACAAGTGGGGAGGCAGGTAAATGGCGTGAGTTAGAGGAGAGCATTTCCATTTGGCTAGAGAGCTGGGTCTCCGTTGGGCAGGTGGTTGTGAGTTAGGATCCAGCCGCTGATCACGAAGGCATGGAGCACAGCCCATGAGTTTGGACTTCTGTCCTTAGGGCCCCAGTAAACCTAAGGCCTCCAACCAGGGCAGGACAGGGGAAGGATTGTGGGAGTACCTGTTTGCAGGGGGCTGGGTTCGAAGGGGGCACCAACATAGTCTAGATTTGGGAATGAAGTGAGGAGGAGGGGGAGGAACAGTGGTCCTAGGGGGCCACGTAGAGCTTGGGCCTCGTGGGAAAGGAAGCAGAAAGCAGAAACCCTTGCAAGGGATCACGAGAGCCTGTACGACTGAGCGGCACCAGAGGGCCAGAGACTGGGCAGAGGAGCAGCACCCCTTCAGGCTGCCCTCCCTTCTATGACCTGCAATTTCAACGGGGCAGGAGGAAGGAGGGGTCGTGGGCAGCATTCAGCTTCCTTCTGATTCGCCCTTCAGCCTGGGATCCCTTGGACTATCTTCCCTTCCCTGAGGGAGCAAGCTCTTCAGGCCCATTGCAGAGGTGGGTAAACTGAGACAGAAACCATGTCAGAAGGGTCTGAGGAATTTGTCAGGAATCAGGAAGCTGAGTCTCTGTTCCTCTCACCTTCCTGCCATGCTCAGGGCCTCTTCCACATGGGAAAGCAGAGCCAAGCGGGGGTGGGGGTGGGGGAGGATAACAGAGAGGTGGGCCCCTCCTCTAGACCTTGCCTGCTCTCCACCTGCTGCTCCGTCCTGGGGCCAGAGATCTGCATACAGCGAATGGTCTCTGGGAGGCCCCAGGCTGGGGTGCTTGTTGAAGAACCGGGTGGGGGGCGGAGGGAGGCTTGCATTTGGAATCAAGAGACTTGGCCCAGGTCCCAGCCCCTGCTCCCCACTTCTGAGCCGGTCCTCCCTCCCCGGGCCCGCAGGACTGAGCTATCTTTACCTGTTCCTGGGGGCAGCACCACGGACTCAGGCCGAGCCTCCGTCGCAGGGCGGGCTTTGGGATGACTGAAAGGGCGATGGATGGGAGAAGCCCTGGGGCGCCCCCAGCACCGGGGAAAATCAGTGGTCCTTCACCCCTCCATCTAGCACCTGGGCCGACAGCCTTATGATTGACAGCAAGCATTACTGATGGCATGAAAAACCGTGCCTTTGGACCAGGCTTTTGTTTCTGTCTGAAACACCCTCCCTCTGGGACTCCTGCCCCTCTTTGGGAGTGCAAGGTTTCCCTTCCAGATGGACAGAAGGGTAAATAGAGGCAGAGCACAGCTGTGTGGCTGATTAGCCAAGGTCAGTGAGTCAGTCATCAGGGGGCAGCTCTGTCGGTTCCCAGCCCAGTTATGAGCCCCAGACCCGGCTGTCCATGTCCCTTCTCTTGTGATTCGAGTCCCCTGGCCCTTCCCTGTGTGTCCCACAGCTGCTGGCCTTGGCCTAACAGGGCCGGGACTGGCGCTGGCAGGCATGGGTTGAAACCCTTTCTCCACCTGCTTTCTGTGTGGCTTTGGGCAAGTTATGTCCCTCTGAGCCTCAGTTTTCCCGTCGGCCACGCTGGGCTGCCTAATCCTCTCAGGTGGGGAGGTGTAAGGACTTTGGTGGGAGTACCAGTCTGGGCTCTGGACACTGTCCCACACTTCTGTCTCCTTCAGGCCAGTCCAGCCAGCAGGGGTGGAGGGTTGCTTTTCCACTCAGGCTTGGCTGCAAAGTCACCTGTGGCCTCCAGCGCCAATTTTCCAAAAGCTGACCTCTGTGTGAATGAGCAAGGGAAGTGTGTGTGTGTGTGTGTGTGTGTGTGTGTGTGTGTGTGTGTGTGGACTGTTTAACCAAGGCCACCAGTGGTGAAGTCTCTTTCTACATTCAGGGGCCCGAGGCGACAGTTGACAGTATGACAGATTGCCCACATTGGGGCTCTGGCCTGCCCGCCCTCCCCACCTCACCCCCGCCACCGACAAGCTGAGTGATAAGTAAACTGAAGCCTGACCCTCCCCTGTGTAGCCTCTGCTGTCCCCATGTAGTGAGCTGGCTGCCGCTCCTCAGGGCTCTAAAAGGAGGGGCTGTGCCACTATAGATGTCCCCTGAGCAGGACTCAACCCCCTGGCTGCCCACCTGAGCAAGCGGGAACCCTGGAATGTAGTCTCCGGCCTCTACTCCCTGATCCCATCCTCCTGTCCCTTCTCCCTGCTGAGCTCTGCTGGCTGGACACCTGTCCCTGCTCCAGTCCTTTGGTGGCTGCCACTCCATATACCCTAGCCAATCTTTCAGCAAACATGCTTCCTGTGTCCCTTTTGTGGTCCATGCACCAGGCACTGGCTTGGGAAGGGCTCAATGGCCCCACACTCCCTCCTGCCACTGGGCCTTTTACATGCTGTTCTCTCTGACTGAGATGCTTTTCCCCTCTCCCCAAATTTCATCCCACTGCCCCCTTATTCTTTGTACCTCATCACAAATGTCATTTTTGGAAAACTTTTCCCGGTCTCCCTCCCTAGGCTGAGTCATTTCACTTTCTCCATTTCCTGTTCTTACAGCTCTTGGACCTCTTTAGAGCACTTACCCAAATTTGTACATCTCTATTCATTGAGCCACTGTTTCTCTAGTGCCCGTCTGCCTCTAGAGCATTGGAGCCATGAGAGCTTACTGTGTGCTCGCTGTTGGGTGCCCAATGTCCAGCAGGGTCCCCAGAATCCAGCACAGGGCCCAGTGTCCAGCATGGTCCCCAGAATCCAGCACAGTGCCCAGAGTTCAGTGCAGTGCCCAGCATCCAACATGGGGCTTAGCATCCAGCACAGTGCCCAGCACTGAGTAGAGACTCGTTGGATCAGCCAGTGAACAAGTGGATGAATGAATGTGGCGTATGTTACTGCTTCTTCCCTGCAGCTTGGAAATTGAGGCATAGCGAAGGGATGTCAGTTGGCCAAAGTCCCACTTATTAGACCCAGAAAACCAGGGCTAGTGTCACCTGGCTCCCCCCCTCCACCACCTGGGGGCAGGATTCCTACTCACAGGTAAGATCTCTGCTTACCTGCTTCCAAACGCAGGGGTTTTCCTTCCTTAAAGAGCAACAGGGGCAGCCCTGAAGACCTGGTGTCTTTGTTGTGTCGTTCTGTGATGCCCAGATGTCCCTATAGCCTCTCCTATCATTTGTGCTGGATTATTGGGACCTACTGTCTGGGAAGACTGTGCATCAGGCCTTCTGGTTGGCCCCCAGCTGACCAGGGTTCCATGCGTCCCTTCCCAAGCTCAACCTAGAGAGGATGCTGCCACCCCACCTGAACTCACCCTCTCCATGCCCTCTTCTGCTTTTTGTGGTATCTCTTACAGGTGGTTCAGACGTCACCTCCTCCAGGAAGCTTGCCAGGCCTGCTCCCTCCTTTGAGCAGTCTGGGGCTCTCCTTGTGCCCTACAAGAACGAAAGAAGCAGAAGGAGATATAGGAATCAGCTTGTATCCCTTGATCCATGAATTTATAGAGGACCAGAGAGGGGATTGTGACCTGCCAATGTCGCAAAACTGATTACTTGCTGATTGGGGGCCATGACACATTTTTTTTAAATTTGTGCTTTTAATTTGATTTTGTTTGTTTGTTTGACCATCTTTGAAGATGAAAGAAAATGAACAAACTCAGGAAATGTGGTCATAGACCTCAAAAATCTTTTTTAACAGAATGCATCCTTTGGGGCCTAAGGATGCAATTTGAAATGGGTGTGAAGATTTATGTATGTGGATACTCATCACAGCCTTGTTTATGAGGACAAAAAAACTGGAAATAGCTTAGAGGTCCGACACAGAGATTGGTTAAATAAATTATGGCGCATCCGTGTGATGGAAAACCATACAGCCATTAAAAATGATGGCCCAGTAAAAGAATATTTAACGACAGGGGGAAATGTGCACAAGATATTGCTCAGAAGGAAAAAAAAAAACAGGTCGCAAAACAGCATGTTCCATATGCTTCTGACTTTGCTAAAACAATTATTAAAGAAGAAAGTCCAGGCCCACCAGGGTTATTTATGATCCTGTTGCGCTGCAAGACGCCAGCCTCATTAATTCCTATTTCAGCATGGCTCAGCGGAAAGCATAAGCATTTAATATCTGAAGGTGTGATTCTGAGTCCAGTCTGGCCACCTATTAACCGGCAGACTGTGGAGCTGTGGGCCTCACTTTCCCTCATCTGTGAAATGGGAGTAAGAGGCCTCCATTGGAATGCTGTTGGAAGGATTGCAGAGATAGTGCATGTGTGTGAAGGGTCTTGTAAATTGCACAGCGCTGTAGACACATTGAGAATAATGGGGATATTGTTTCTAATTAAGCTGAAAACTCCAGGGTGGCCACAGGAGATAAGCACGCACACGCACACACACACACCCGTGATTCTGTGCACCGATGTGCACAGGAATCACCCACCGAAACCCCAGGTCTGCCCCTGCACCCCTTCTGGGCATCTCTGCCTGCCCTGGGTTGGGCTCGGCGTCCCCCAGGGGGAGGGGGACTGGAACTGTGGGTGATACTGAGTGCAGGCCCTGTTTGGGTGGTCCCAGCAGGATCCAGGGAGCCGTGTGGAGGGCACACCGGGAGTGGCTCTGAGGCCAGAGCCGGCCAGGAGACCACAGCCCTGGCCCCCAGGACCACATCAGCCCCTTCTCTGCCTCCCCAGGCTGTGCGCAGTGGGGATTCGCTGGGCAGCAGTGGTAGTGCCTGCACCTGTGGGGGTCTGTCCTGCACCGCAGGGCGGGATGGGATCGCTGCTTCTCCCTTCTAAGTTTTACTGTCAGGGAAGTGAGCCCCAGGGTGGGGACGCGACCTGTCCCAAATCCTACAGTTGCTGATTTAGTACAAGATGCCAGGCTCTTCTCTCTGGCCCTTCCCCACTGCCCCTCAGGGAAGAGGGACATTCAGCTAACTCCAGTCAGAAACTTGGGGTTTCTTTGAGGGCACACCTGGTTCTTTCTAGCATTCACTTTCTTTCTTGGCACTGTTCATGTTTCTACTCTGTGCCAGTCTCAGACTAGAGCCTGGAATTGGGGTTTCATTTCTCTGGCAGGGTGATAGACAGATACGACATTTCCTACACACGGACAGAAACAGTAGAGGGTCCCAGTGTGGGGAAAAGATACCTCTTCCCCAGCTGCTGTCCTGTGACCAGTGCTGACGACTCCAGAGCCGCCAGTGACAGAGCCTGGAAGGCAGCAGCCCCTCCTCCTCCCGGTCCCTCTTTCCTGTGACTTGCCAATGAGGAGACAGAAGGCTGATCCCTGCCTCAGACAGAACAGCTTTGCTGTGTGATGATGTACTCTTCAGAGCCTCCCGGTCAGGCCAGGCCAGACCCTCCCCTTTCTATACTGTTCCGCCTCCTCATGCAGATTTTCCCAGAGAAGCGCCCTTTCCATGGCCTTGTGCCGAATCCCTGCCTCAGGCTCTGCTTAGGGGAAAGCTGACATGAGACAGATGGGGACCTGGGACATGCTGTATCCAAATATATCTAAATATAACTCATGTAAACACTACTCGTGGAGGCTCTGAGCTTAAATAGAACAGTCTCCACGCATATTGTTTTTGGATAGAGAAAACGACTAGGTTCTGCTGGAAAGCCCGGTAAAGACTGAATCAAAAGTGAAACTCAGAAATTGTCTGGTCGAATAAGCCTGGCCAAGGCTAACACACATTCATGCAGGTGTCTACAGCCAGGAGGACAGAGTCTGAAGGTGGCCGTGCTGTACACAGGGAAAACCAACCGAATTCAGGCCTGATGTGTTCAGGAGGCACCGACTGGATCCCAGCCTGTGGGACAGGGAGTGAGGACCAAGCCTTGTCCAGCCAGCACCCCAGTGGCCCCTCTCAGATCTTGCTACTAGGGAATCCTCAGGGATTGGCCATACAGGGAATACAGGGAATGGCTGGTGCCTCAGCCCTGAGTGGAAGCCTTTTGGCCTGGTCGCTTCCCATCTCCTTTCAAAGCCTCCTCCAGGAAGCCCACAGGGCATGCTCCCCTCTCTAAGTGTCTACAGTCCTGACTGTAGGCAGACTTTGGCTGAGCTGGCTCAGTTAGGAGTAGCTGGGAACAGGGTCCCTAGAGGATGGGACATATATTGGACCCACCTGGGCGCACAGGATGGGCACACAGTAGAAAGCAGACACTGGAGAAATGCCCCCCTTCAAGGTGGAAAGAACCTGGGCTGTCAGATACCAGACATCACCCAAGTTCCTATTCATCCTTCAGGTCACAGCATAGGTGTCACATGTCCCACTCGTCATTTGTTACCAGATACTCAGCATCTGTTGCTCTGACAGCTGGAACATCTGGTCTTGATCTGTTCTATCCTAGTGCCCACTACCCAGCCTGGCACATAAAAGTTGCTCAGTAAACGCTTCTCCAGAAGTGGCCCACCTCAAGTGGAGGGGTGGACACTCCACATGGGCAGGCCCTGGGTCTTTCACACACATGTGCCGGGCCAGCGGCGTGCAGTGAGAAGAGGCCTGTCCAGGGAGCCAGGACCCCCTGGGGCAGCAGGGGACAGAGGCTGGCTGCAGTCACCCCAAGGAATGAGGCTTAGCTGAGGATATCTCGGCGTGGAAGGTCAGCATTCCACTAAACACGGGCTCTCACTTCCTGTGAGCACTTTCTGAGTCCCAGACACCCAGCTAAGCGTTCCATTCACACTATATCATGTGTGCTGTGAACCAGGGGAAGTGTGGCGACCCTCCCATGCACCCCCTTCCCCAGAGCCCCTTTTAGGGCAACAGCCCATCTTTTTTTTATTATTATTTTATTTTTGAGAGAGAGAGTATGAGCAGGGCAGGGTCAGAGAGAGAGGGAGATACAGAATCCGAAGCAGGCTCCAGGCTCTGAGCTGTCAGCACAGGGCCCAACACGGGGCTAGAACCCACGAACTGTGAGATCATGACCTGAGCTGAAGTCGGACGCTCAACCGACAGAGACCCCCAGGTGCCCCAACAGCCGGTCTTAATTGTGTCAGGTCTTAGAAGAAGGGCAATTCCAGGCACTTATGTCAGACCCTGAGAGGATAAATCCCCCCTAGTCCCACCCTAGGTAGGTACAGTCAGGAGGCAAGTGGAGATCCAAGGTGACCGACAAGATACCACTCCCCCAACTTTGGATCCGCAGTGGGTGAAGGTGGGTTGGCAGGGCTGGCGAAGTCATCAGAGCAGTGGGGGGGAGCCTAGGGGCCCCGAGGGTGGTGGAGTGTGGACCATGTATCTGTATGAGCAGGGTTAAGAAGCCAGCAGGGGTGACATAATGCCTGAGGCCATCGAGGCCATCCCGCATGGGGGCTGTTCCACATCAGCCTGGGGGGCAGCAGAAGGAATGCTGATGCACCTGTAGAGGGAAGCAGGGGGAGCAGACCCCCGTGGGAGCTTTGACCTTGGTAGAGGGCCTGCTGGGAGCACGTCCCCCTCTCTCCCACCGCCCGCGGGTTCCTGGGGGGTGAGTGGGCTCTATCTAGTAGTTGCCGCCTTCTGTTTCTTGTATCCCTTCAAAATCTGTTCCAGAGCCTGGCGCCAGGCCTCCTGAGTCCGCCCTTGACCTGGGAAATCCTGGGCTGCTCACGCTGTCTGGAGTTGGCTGTACTGCTTCCAGCCACAAACTGCAAAGGTGTAAAGACACTGCGGCTCCGAAGAGTTCGGGCCTGCCCAAGGAGGGACCAGGTGGCCGCACGGGTGAGGCGGTGAAGGCTGGCCGAGCTGTGCTTGCAGCTCATGCCCATGAAGTCCGGAGCAGCCGGCCTCACCCAGATCGAGAAGGTTGTC
>NC_043701.1:132860605-132899726 GCF_006229205.1 Suricata suricatta
CTCTCTCTCTCTCTCTCTCTCTCTCTCTCTCTAAAAACAAACATTAAAAATTTTTCAAAATGTAATCAGTGTAAAGAGGTACTCATGAGATATTTTGCATGGTTTTTAAAATATGAAATCTTGGAAGTCTGGCGTGTAATTTACCCTTACTAAGCAGGGCTCAATCAAGTATTCAGCTACCACACGGGCCAGTACGTGAAGTGTGCTTGGCACACAGTCAACGACACTCAATGCAAACCACGGTCAAGTCCTGTCTTCTAGCTTTAAAAACGCATGTGGATCTGACCACTGCTTACCACCACCTCTGCCTCCACAATCCAGGCCACCGCGATCTTTCCCAGGAGCCCAGGACGCCTCCTACCACTCTTTCTCATCTTGCCATTCTCCACCCAGCAGAAATAAGAGTCTTGGTCACATGCCATCCTGGACTCATCTCTTATACAGGCTGCCCCCAAAGCAGGGGCTGTGACTAGGGCTTGGGCGCAGCTAGCCGATGAGGGAGGGGGTCCCAGGCAGCATCTCTGAGAGACAGAAGGGGAAGGAAGAGGGGTTGACCCAACAGTGTGCTGTTGTGGTTGCTGCCATGAGGCATGGGGACTCCGTTCTTCTGGATCTCTGAGAAACACACAGAATGCCCTTCTGGATTGTTCCGGAAGGATGGCCCATTTATCCACTGGCTCTGTCCCCATTGGTTTAGGGTAACTTTTTGGGAGTTAATTCCCCTGCTCTTTTGGGTTAGGTTCCTGTGCAGGCTCAGGGGCTCCCCCAATATCCGAGAGAGCCCCGGAGCAGAGTGGAGTTGGGGGTGATGAGCTGCATGTGCTCAAGGGGGGCCCTGTCAGGGAGAGATGCACAGGCTGAGGCTGGAACCAGAGGTGTGCCCTGATGTTGATGTCATGGGGGGCCATGGGGGTGGGGGTGGAGGGCTGGGGGGTGACGGGGTTGGGGTGGTGAAGCGTGTCTGCCACACCTTCTCTAAATGTTTCAGAGGCATCTGGTTGTGCTTAGAATAAAACTTAGTCTCTTTATTTAGCCAAATACAATTTGGGGTGGCCTTTGAGGCTCTGCCTGAGCCTGCTTCTAAGTACCTTCTCTACTTCCTCCCTCTCTAGTCTCTCCACACCCCCTACCCTCGAGCTTTGCCAGTCTTCTGTTAGTTTCTAGAAGGTTCTCCAATCTTTCCTGCCATAAGATTCTGCACTGGCTGCTCCTTCTGCCCGGTGTGCTTTTCCCCAGATGGCTGTGTCTGGCCCCTCCTCCTCCCAGTCTCCCCTCCCGTGTCCCCAGCTTCTTTGACCCCCCACTTGAAGCTGCTGTCCTACCACAGTGGCCTCCTTCCATTCCCTCACAGCTCTTGAGAATTCCTGAAGTTATTGGATTCCAGTTTTTTAAAACTATCACTAGACTCAAAACCCTACGAGGCATGATCCTGGTCCCTCTTTTCAAAGGTGTCCTTGAGGACCTGGTACAGAGTCTGGCACTAAGAAGGTGCCCTGGAAATGCTTCTTGACTGTTTGAGTGGCCTGAGTCCCCTCTCCTCCTGGACACGCCACCATGGAAATCACCTGTGTGCCCCCCAAGCAGAGAAGAGCCGTGACCTGAGCCCTGGAAGAGAAGAGTGGGTCTGTCCCCTCCTTGCATCATGCCTCTATTAATGTAGCCTGAGGTCCTGCTGGGCTTTTGACCTACATATGGTGCTGAGGACAGACAGTGAGGTTGACCACTGTCACTCACACCCTTGGCATGGTGCTGGGGTGGGAGAGCTTGCAGTTAAAAAAGGAAGGGGCAGGGGCCACAGAGTTGGGGATAGCCTGCAAACTGGGGAGATGAGGGGGACAGAAGGCAGTTTCTGAAGACCAAACTGTGATGCGAACAGGCCGTTCTGAGGTCCAATGGGAGGCCGGACCCAGAGGCTCCACATCCCAGGCCACACCAGTATTGCCTGTCTCTTTCCTTCTAGTCACACTGGTGGGTCTGAGGAAGTGACCGGTACAACTACATAAAAACCTGTTCTTCGGTATCTCCTAAAGCTGAACAAAGGCTTACTCTGATCTGGTAATGGCACTCCTGGGTGCAGACCCAACAGACACGTGTGCGTGTGTTCAACGGAAGGATGCTCAGAGCAGTACTGTGCATAATAATCAAGATGGCACCCTCTCGTGTCCTTCCAGGCAGAGATGATGGGCAAATATTCTACAGCAAAGAGAATGAAGAAGCTATAGCTCCGTGCGGCAGCCTGGCTGAGTCTGGTAGAGAAAATGTTGAGTGAAAGGCACTGGAAGCAACAGTTCATCCGTATGAGTCTGCTTATGGGATGGCGCAGGTGGAAACGGGCCGGTGCTGGCCGTCAGGAGGGTGGTGAACTTGTGGGGAAGGAAGGGCATGGGGGCGGGCAGGAGGGCTTCGGGGTGCTTGCTGTGATCTGCCTCTTGATCTGGAACCTGTATCTTGATCACTCGATGGAGTCTGCCCTGTGTGCGATCTCCTGGACCCTGACCGTACAGTCTGCTCACTTTCTACACGTGACGCTTCAGTAGGAATCCACAAGAAAAGGCCCATTAGCCAAGTCTTCCTGCTCCTCCTCTGACTTGGCTCCACCGGGTCCCCTAGTTTGTCTTCATCTCTTCTTCCCCAGCCCAGGGTCAGCCTCCTGGACTTTCTCACAGCAAGCCTGCCCACCCTCTGCTGTTCTCCCAGGACCTGACATTCCCTGCCCCTAATTATGCAGAGCTTTTAAGCCCCACCCCAGTCCCTGCCCCGGGGCCTCATGCCCTGGGCACAACAAGCCAAGGGGCAACATGGACTGGACCCGGGCTCTCCCATGACCACAGTTTGTGACATTAACCTGCTCCTTGGGGTCTCATTCCTCATTCCCAAGGGGCAGACCAACGCTTTTTCCCTGGTGAGTCCAGTGCTGACCCAAGAGGAATTCCCAGGGTGACTGCTGAAAGAGTGTCTCCTCATTCCTCTTATTTTTCAGAAAGGCAGACAGAGCCCCACAGAGAGGGGAGGCCACAGCACTGGAGCAAGCTGACCTGAGCCACGCCTGGTCTCCTCCCCTCCACCCAGTGTGACCGTCTCTCCAGGGCCGGGCCTATTTGCGTACAGGTGGGCAGCACCCATGCCAGGGGCCAGTTTGCTTGAGTTGCTGTGCCTGCAGGCATGCCCTGTAAATCTCGGACACTGAGAACACCTGGGCAGGCAGGAGCGCCAACGTGGGGGCCGCAAGCAGACACTGGGCACCCCGGAGGCCCTGCCCATTAAGCCACACCTCTGAGGCCTGGAAAGTTCCCAAACTGCAGAGAGACATCACATTTTACATCAGCCTGCAGTCTCCCTCCTTGGTTCCACGGCAAAGAGGGATCTCACCGGCCCAGGGCTGGAAAGAAATCAGGAGGAGAGGAAATGAAATTAGGCAGAATACAGGTTAGCTTTGGGATTAAATTGAGACCTTTTCTCTTAGGCTTTCATTGCTGGTTGCTGTTTTGGAGGCTTTAGCAGTGGTGTGCTGGAAGGAAGGAAGGAAAAGGGAGTGGAGGGAGGCAAAGAGGGAGGGAGGCAGGAAATGGGGGAGGGAGGGAGGAAGGAAGAGCCCTGTTTTGTAGTGTTTGCTGATTTCCATGGTGTAAATATCTCACTGTGGCCCATTTCCAGCCATCAACCTAAGGTCAACTGGCTCTCAAAATTTCTGAAAATTTAACAGTTGGCTGGAGTTCACTCCAGCAGGAAGTCCTGGTGAGGAGAGCTGGATTTTTAACAGTCCAGACATTAGTAGATTGTGGAATTTGTCTGCAAGGCAATCAAACATGCAGCGGATGCAAGATGATAGTCTCTTAGGTCTGGGGCCACATGGCGGGGCTGCCCCTTGGCCACCAGGGCAGTTTGGCTGATTTTGCCTAGAATGTGAAAGAGTTGCCAGTAAGGATGAACAAACCACATAAAATATTCTTGTTAAGAAAAAGTGCCAGTGGAATTAACCAAAGGAACCTTAGTGATCATCCTGCTAAAAGCAACTCTTTTTAAGATATTGAGTTAAGACACTAATTTTTAAAAACACAATACTGAGTTTTTCTTTTTTTTACGTTTATTTTTATTTACTTTTGAGAGAGATACAGAGAGCAAGCAGGGGAGAGGCAAAGAGAGAAGGAGACAGAATCCCACACAGGCTCCATGCTGTTATCCCAGAGCCAGATGCAGGGCTCAAATTCATGTACCTCAAAATCATGACCTGAGTCAGAATCAAGAGTTGGTTGCTTAACCGAGTGCGCCACCCGGATGCCCCCACAGTACTGATTTTTAATTCCTTCCATGACAGAGTGCGTCACAGATCAACAAAGCACAAAGCCTTTGAGTGAATTATTTTGTTGGCTCCCCAGGGAAGGACTATAGCAGGGCTGTGCCCAGGTGATGGGCAACATGGGAAGACCTTATGTTTCTTATCCAGACCAGAACAGTTTTGAGACTGGCAAGGGATATTTCTTGTGCCAGGACAACAGGAGTGAACCAGGTCTTCCCATACATCCTGCAGGTGAGGCCAGCCTTCTTGCTCAAGGTCACATGGCTGTGAGCAGGACAGGGTGCTCTTTTGGGCTTCGCAGAGAAGCAGTGATCTCCAGGTGATTAAGGGTAAGCTGTGTGTCTCTTCAGATCTAAAGGCTCCTCAGCGGTCACTCACAAGGGAAGTGGGCGCTTTGCCCCAGGTGGCATTCAGCTCTCAGGGGCCCTTCCTGAGAGCCAGTCCTGAAAGCTGGATGTAGTGCCCGTGTCGAGGCTGGCAGCAGCGCTGGGCGACGTGCTCAGGAAGGAGAATGGGATGCCCCCAGCTCATCGTCGATCTGTCTCTGCATTGAGAGGTTTCATCCAGACTCAGGTGCCCAAACTGGGAGCCCTGACTTTGGAAATCTTGCTGGGCAGGCAGAGGTTTGGGCGAGAAGGTGCAGGGAGAGATCGCCTGTGCCTTTTCCGTCTCTATCTGACACCACAGACGCTTCATCACTATACCCAGCCCACCCACCTGGTTTGCAACGGAAAAGCCACCCCAAGAAGTGGCCTCTCCCAAGCCATGATTTATCTACTGCTTTGTGCTGGGGGGGGGGGTGACCTTACCCTGGCCAGGAACGGACCATCACCGTCAGGCCACTCCGCACATCCCAGTGCGGGGAACCCATTCTGGAACCTGGAGGACCACATCAGCCAGGAGCCTTAACACCTCCTCCAGCAAGCCTTCCCTGCACCAGAATAAAAAGACCCCAACTCTGAGGTCTCAAAGCCTTGGTTGTTGTTGGGCTGGAGTGAATACGTGCCTCTCTGTCCTACTAGAGGGCAAACCCTTTGGCAGGCAGCCCAGAATCTTGTTTAATTGTCTGACCTCCGAGAGCCCCGTGTGGAGGAGGCACTCGGCAAACATGCAGGGGCAGCTTGGCTGAGCGAGCCTAGGACTTGGAGTGGCACAGATCTGTTATCTGCCATCTTTAATAACAGTTGACTCATTCAACATTTACTATATGCCCAACACTGTCTTGAGACATGCCTTGCATTAACTCAACCTTACAACGACCTTACGCACCTGGGGCAGCATATACTATTCTTCTCCCATTTGTCAGAGGCGGAAACTGAGGCTCAAGCTTGGAGAAGAATCTAGGGTGAGGGTGTAGAATGCAGAGCCAGAGGGCTCGCATTCACAGTCTGGCTCTACCACCTTGGGCAGTTAACCTCTTCGTGCCTCAGTTTCTCTGTGAGTCAAATGGGACTACTAATCATTCTTTCCCCATTCCCAGAGGACGCCCTGCCTCTCCCAGGGCTTTGGGGAGGATCAAAGGGGATAATGGATGTGGATGCTCTCTGTAAATCACGGAACGTTGTACAAATGTCAGGCATTAATACGTGTTGACTCGAACGCCCTCTCTCAGCCCCTCTGTACTTCAGAAGTCATGGTTCTTCCAAAAAGCAATCCCCTGGGATCAAAACTGGCATTTCCTAATCCCCTCCAAGCACAGAGGCAATTTGATGTCCACAAAAGACTTCTTAGGAGAATTCGATGACCTGATTAAAAAGGAAGTCATGGGGGCAGGTGTCTATCTGCCAAGACCCTGTCTTCAGTAAGGCTGTCCGAGAGGGAATTGCTTTCCTCCTCTTTTTCTTGGAAAAACATTTTAAAATTGCTAAATAATGGAAAGATTATAAAGTGCAGATTCGCATGACCACGACAATGAAAATATCCTAGAGTCCCACTACCCAGAAAGAATTGTTCTGAGCCCAGAGTGAAGTTTCTGGGCTATTATGACCCTAGATAGAGCCACGCATGCAGACATTCCCAGATCGTGGTCCCCTGCACCGTCAGCCCACACAGAGCTGTAAACACAGGTCTCATGGGACTCCCTATGCCATTCTATTTATGAATGTATTAATCAATGTGGGGTTCTGGCAAGGGTTAGCATGGAGATTCTAGGCGTGGGGAACCTTTGAAGAGCTTTCTGCTCCTTCCCCCCAAAGTCTGAGCCAGCTCCCTCCCAGGTACAGCCCACGTTCTGCAGCCAGTACAGGCATGGGGGAAATGGGACACAGAGCTCACACAGGCACTGCGGCTTCTTGGTGCGGCAAACTTGCCCTTTAGGAAAGCTGGCCCCCAAATATCCTGAGCTTGGGCCATTTCTTCTTCCCTTATGGGTGGAAGAGAAGAAGAGGCAGGAGGAGGGATCAAAGCAAGGGAGAGGGTGGGAGTTCCCTTCCCTGCAACACGCACAGTTAACGAAAGTCTGGGTGGATAGCCATCCAAAGTCTATTTCACTTATTTTTCTGACAAAAATATATCTCTAGATTATTTGGTCTTTTAAATATTAATTTATTTTACTTTATTTTTTTGTTTAAAGTTTTTTTTAAATGGTATTTATTTTTGAGATAGAGAGAGAGAGATTGAGAGCGCATGAGCAGGAAAGAGGCAGAGAGAGACAGAGACACAGAAGCTGAGTCAGGCTCCAGGCTCCGAGCTGTCAGTACGGAGCCTGACTCGGGGCTGGAACTCCAGAACTGTGAGATCATGACCTGAGCTGAAGTCGGAGGCTCAATCGACTGAGCCAGTCAGCCACCCCTAATTTATTTTATTTTTAATGGATAATACATGCACATGATTCGTGATTCAAACAGTAGGTTGGAATGGAAAACAAATTTCCTTTCCAATCTTATTCCCCACCCCTCATTCTTCTCCAAAAGAGCCCACTGTTGTTACCAGTTTCTTGAGTCTTTTTAAAGACCATCTAAATATGTGAACATGCGTATACGTCATTCTTTAAGGCTCATGGTATCCCAGCGTAGGGACCTACCATGGTTCATTTGACTAATCCTTTATTGTCAGACAGCCAGGCATTTAGTAATAACCCTCCATCAGCATTTAGAGAAACACCCTGGAGGCATTTCTTTACATAAATAGTTAGGAATAAGATCCCTGGATTAAAAAGTGTGTACATTTTAAAGATTTTCAGATCTTTCTGTTGAATTGCCCCAAGAAGGCAGCCCAGCATTTTCTTGAACTCATCGTCACGAGGCTCCTCTCCTTTTAAAGATTTTATTTTTAAGTCATCTCTACACCCAGCGTGGGTCTTGAACCCACAACCCCGAGATCAAGAGTCGCACGTTCCACCAACAAAGCCAGCCAGTCTCCCAACAAGGTTCCCTTCTGATATTCAGACCAACAAAAGGTTTATTAGAGGCTTTGCCAATTTGCGAGGTGGTAAATTGCATCTTGTTATTATTCACCTTTCTTAGGTTATTAGTGAAGTTGATTTTTAAAAATCTTCCTTCTGGCTCATTGGCCTCCTGAATGTGCACGTTCTTTGTTTTGCCCCTAAGCTTGCAGGGTTTTTTATAATAAGACTGGTAGCCCTTTGTTTCTGATGTTTTGCATATATTTTCCTCAGTTTGTTTCTCTGCCTTTGTTACAGAGTTCTTGGGAGAACGTAATAAGATTTTTGGGTACATAATATCTGAGATGAAGTTGGACTTTGTTTCTTATAGATTTTTTTAAATTTTTAAATGTTTGTTTATTTTTGAGAGAGAGAGATAGGAAGAGGAAGCACAGAGAGAGAGGGAGACCCAGAATCCGAAGCAGTCTCCAGGCTCTGAGCTAGCTGTCAGCACAGAGCCCGATGTGGGGCTCGAACTCACCAAACATGAGATTGTGACCTGAGCTGAAGCCGGCCGCTTAACTGACTGAGCCACCCAGGTGCCTCACTAAGCCACCCAGGTGCTCCTGTACTTTGCTGCTTAAAGGGAGACAAGGAAGATTTGACAGTGACTTAGGAAGGACACTTTATTATGGGACCTTCCAAACCCCGTAGTGACCCTAGGCCATCCACAGTCTCTCTCTGGAACCATTAAGTTAGGGCTGGGGAGAGGCAGGGGAAGTAACATCAGGGTTCCCCGGGGGGCTCCCCCAACCCAGCCCCGTCTTCCCTGCTATCTCCCTCTACTTGTGGTCTAACTTCAGATAGTGCATGAGCACTCAGCCCAGTGTCTGGCTTATAAAATGCACGTAATAAGTAGCTGTTAAGTCATCCATTCATGGGACAAGTACTTCTTGAGTGCCAGTTTTGTGCCAGGCTCTGTTTTAGGTCCATAGGATCACAGAACAGACAATACAGACACAAGTCCCCATGGTGGGGCTGACGTAGCAAAGGGGAGAGAATTATTAGTGGTGTTTGTTGTGGAAGGGACCTGGGTGGGGTCAAACTCATGGGCCAGATGGGGAAACTGAGGCCCAGTGACAAAGTGACTTGCCAAGGCCACAGAGCCAGTTAGTAGTACAGATCAGATTAGGATGGAGGTCAATTAAGGCCAAGAGTATCTCCCGAGCACCATCTTTCTACAGGAAGGTGAGTGCACTGTTAAGAATTAAGCCACCGGACACTCCCCTACCTTGTCAGGGAGCAATGGTCAGATGTCAGCGGCTGGAGATGAGGGGCTAGTCTCATTCTGGAGGGGCTGTGAGGCCGGAGTGTGGAGCAGGACCGATATAGACCCTGGTCTCCCCGAATCCACAGGGTATCTGCCCACCCACCATCCCACTTCTGGAAGCCGAGGGAAAAGCAGGCCTAATGCAGGGGGCACAGTAAACTGGTATGACCAGCCTCACCAGAGATGGTCGAACCAGGGACCATGGAGTTCTGGGGACCAGCCCAGCTCAGCTACCCTTTGCTGCAAGACAAGACCGGGGACACCTCAGCTCCCAATGCCGCCCTGGATGTGGGCTACCGATCTGCCTCCTCTCTACGCCCATCATTCTTCAGATGGCTCTCTGGAATTTAGTGCCATTGACAGCTGCTTCAGTGGGGGTCCTCGGGCCCCCAGTTTTTGGGGATGCTCAGACACCCAGGCTGCCTGGCCAAGATCTGAGGTACAGGGCTAGACCCCCTCTCCAGGGAGACTGGGAGCTTCCAGGCACCAGGCTAAGTTCCCTGACTGTGCATCCCCAGGCTATCCGACGGGTCCTAGTACTCAATGAATACACCAATTAATTAATTAATTAATGTTAGCAGTGTTTGGTGAGGGGTGTCTGCTCATGAGGACGTAGACATCACAGGGTTTAAACTTTTCCCCAATAACGGACTGTGCTCTGTCAGCAGCCCCGCCCGGAGGGGCGAGCTCCATGAGCCAAATCTTCCTGGCTTGTTCATGAAATAGTCTCACTCCTATTCTTGAAAAGTCAGGCTGTTCTTTTTAAACCTGTAGGCTCCCATTTCAATTCAGGGCTCATCTTACTTTCCACCTCATCGTTGGCCCCTGGGATGGAGAAGACCCCCTTCATTCAGATGCCAGTGTCCTTTGACACCGGCAGACAGTGGCGTAGGCAGCTGGGTCTGCTGCCTGGGCATGTCACTGAGAGCCCTTTGGGAGCTGGGGCCCCATCTCTGGCCCCAGGATGTGTGGGCCCTTGCTGCCCCTCTCTTCTTAGTTGTGGGCCTTGAACATCATTCTCTGGAGAGCAGGAAACCCCTGTCTACTATCCCTGTCCTGTTAGAGTAGTAACAACCATCATTAACTGAACACCTACTAAGTGCCTGGCCAGGTCGCTCCATTAGCACTGGGTTAATGACTGCCAATGGGACAGATCTGCTTTGGCAGGTTGTGGGGGTGGGGAGGGGCCTTTCTGGGCATCTCCTGGTCTCCCAGCTGACATGTGGGCCTCACTAGCAGCTCCTGACCAGGCTCCATTGGTTATGGTGAGACAGGAAGAATGGGACCATTTTTCAAGTCAGAAAGAGGTACCCACTGCACACATTCCAGGACTAATGCAGACCCTCTGGTCAGCCTCTGGCTGCCCTCCCCTCCCCCTGAGTAACTCTTGGGGCTTCTTTGCACAGAGATGTCATACTCACAGGGGTGGACAGACTTGGGAAGGCCTGGGGTTTCAGGCTGCACTTGACCGGCAGCCCCCCGGCCCTGCCTTTTTCTAAACATCTACCTCCACACCTTGAAGCACTCGGCTGGACCTTTCTCTGCAGCCACTGCTGGGGCGATCCCTTCTGCACAGGTCTGACCAGCTTCCCGCAGATGCCATCTGACAGTGACTTACTACAGGTGTGAGCAGTGCCCGCTCACCATGGTGTGGAATTTACATGGCATTCCTGCACGTGGAAGTGCGTGTGCATGCGTGAGTGCGTGTGTGTGTGTGTGTGTGTGTGTGTGTGTGTGTGTGTGTGTGTGTGTTTGGGGCCAGTGAATACCCATAAGGCCCTTCTCAACCACTGGGAGCTGGAAGGTGATGGGTAAACATTTCCCATGTTTATTCTGTTTGAAGGCAGTTCTGAACCGTTTCACAGGGCTTCTTCGATGGAGTCCCAGTTACCTGCAGCAGTGACGGTTTGACAGCACACCAGCTGTTGGCTCCCTTCTTCCCTCTTTGGTTATTCTGTCCCTTGCACCTGCTCCCTGGGATCACCTCCTCCACACCCCACCCCAAGCCTCTTCCAAGGAAGCCCTTTCTTGGGTTCTGCATCCAGGGGAGACTAGGCTAAATGCTAGATATATCTTAGAAAGCAAACCCCCAGAAAGAAACCCCCAGGAAGGAACCCGGAACTCATTGCTGGTTGTTAGTGAGGTGGTAAATTCTCCCGACATATAGGAACATCACACATGCTAAGATGCCCAAGGGAATTACATGACAAGGTGGCCTAAACTCCCATTGTACCAACAGAATCTCCCTCACTTCAGACTTATGGTCACATATGAAATTCTCTAAAGCAAGTTGATGGGGCAAGAAAACATGTGGACCAATCCAGCATGTCAGTTCTAGCCCCACAGTCCCACTCAGGTGGTCCAAAGGAACGTGTTGAGGGCAAATCTTCCCGTGTGTGTGGTACATGTGGTCATCCATTATGTGGGAGGGAGCTGGGCTGTGATGCGCACATACATGGTAAATAGCTTAGCTGGTTGGCCGAGGTCATGAAAGGAAGAAGATTGGACGATTGGACAAAGAAGTCTGGAGACAAGGCTATGGATGAACCTATGGGAATGTGTCCAACATGTGCAGATCTTTGTGTCTCATTTAGTGTCTGTCATAGATGGGCCCCAACAACGCACAGGCCAGGATGACCTGTCCTGTGGACGAGCCTCTCTCTCTGGCTACCCCACGGAGGCTGGAGCCAGGGCTAGCAGCCTGGTCCGGGGAAGTCTGGGAACCCAGAGGCTAGACTAGACCCATTTTCCTGGGATTAGGAAATGGGGGAGTGAACTGAATTAACCTGAAGGCATCTCTCCCCAGCTCACCAAGCCCACCCCAATTGTAGACCCCCATCCCAGGGGGTTGGTTTGACCTTTGCCATGGGCAGCTCTTTTCTACCCAGTGTGCATCTTATTCTTGCCAGCACAAACTCCCATAATGCCACCAACATCTCGGGAGCCCTCCTGGACCTTCTCCCTGACCATGTGTTGTTCCTTCGTTTGCTCACGTTCAACGGGTACTTATCACAGCTCATCTGCCAGGCCCTGTGCAAAGGTTCGGAGCATGCAGTTCTGAATAAAAATGGCCCCTGCCCTGTCCTTACAAAGATAAGTCTTTGGGGAGAAGTAGACATTAAGCAAATGATCACACAAATAAATACACAATCGTACCTGGGATTAATGCTAGGAAGGAGATTTACACGGTGCTCTGAGAGCAGATAATCTGCCAGATTTCCCTAGTCTGGGAGGCCAGCGAGAGCTTCCCTGAGGAGATGATGAAGGACGGGAGGGAGTTATCCAGGTAACAGGGGAGGCGAGGGAAAAGGTCCCAGTTCTAGCAATTTCACCACGGGGTGTGCTCCCTGTCACAGTTGCATCTCACATTTCCAGGTCTGCATCCTTCATCCTCCCTAGAAAATTGGGCTCAGGGGGGTTAACACGTGGAGGCCACCATGATACAGTCAGTGATAGAAAGTCACCAGCGGCCACTGCTAGCGAGGGTCCCCAAGAGTCCCTGAGGTGCCTGCAGGGACAGCTGCCATGAAGGGGGTATGAGCAGCACCTTCTGCCATTCCCCAGTTTTTCCCATCCCCCTCTCTTTCCTCCATACTCCTTCCCCAGTTCTCCTATGGCTTGATTGTTCCAGAGACTTTCCCAGGGTCTCCACTAAGTACTCTGGTGTCAGTGTCTCCAGCATTTCCCTGAGGACCCTGTAGAGCAAAGGCCATTTCCCGGGAGCACCCTTCCGAGCGCTAAGGCTGCATCCTCCCACTGACAACACGGATCTGACTTGGCCCTGAGCCCTGCTCAGGCCTGTGGTTGTCTCCTGCTTTAGGCCCATCTTCCCTCCTCCAGGTACCTGACAAGGGGACCCGACCATCCTCTGGTCTTGTTTCTGCTGCTGAGTTTCCATGTGACCTTGAACCAGTCTCTGCCCCCCTCATGCTTCCCAGGGTGCATTCCTGTATCCTTGAGTTAGAAAGACAGAGGGGACACGAATAGGGCAGTGTGTGCAGGAGGGGGCCGTCCTTGCAGGCTGGCTCCTGCTGGGCAGCTTGACTGTCCCACAGGCCTGTGTTCCTGGCTGCGGGCTTGACCTGGGGGAGGGAAGCCTGGCCTCTTCCCAGCAGACCGGGGTGGAGCACCTGTCACAGGCAGAGCACATCTCCTTGGGCAATGTTTGCCCACTTCTCAAACCTCTGAGTTGTCTCCACCTCGCCTGGGAAGGGTCAGGAAGGAAATTGAGAAGAAGGCGTCTCTCTGTGTTCTCTCTTCATCCAGAGAAAACGTCAAGCCAAGAATCCGAGATCTGCCCATCATCCTTGCTCCCACCTACCCACTGGGCCTTGGCTGCCCTCTCCCACAGGGTGGACGGGCCCAGGCTGCAGTTGATTGGCAGCCCCCAGCCCTGCCTCTGGGTCCACTCTGATATTGATCCAGGGCCTATAGGTGTGGCCCTGCCTTTCTCAACAGCTATGGCTCTTTTGGACTACCTCATTGAGGCGTCAGTGACATTCCATGCAAGGGACATCAATGCTCCTTCAGAGAACCTTCTGGTGCAAATGGGGAAACTGAGGCCCCAAGCGGACAGGCAGCAGAGCTCAGAAGAGGAAAGAGCACTGGCCTGGGAATCAGATCTGGGGGTGTATTTCAGCTCCATCGCTGCCTTCCCTGTTTGGACCTCAATTTTCCTCTCTCTGAAATCCATCTCCCATCTGTCTACCATGTGAGGTGGGTCTAGGGTCTGATGCGCTTTTATTTGCTGCCATCTTAGTGAGCCGTCAAGTGCTGCACTGACTGAGGCCAACAGTGGGTCTGAAATCCAGGGCCCTGGCCTCTCAGCTGGTGCTCTTTTCTACACGCTGGGGTCTGTGCCCGGGAGATGAGGAACAGGACAAAGAGGGAGGAAGGAGGGCATGGGGGATGGGCCCCGGGGTACCCAGCCTCTGAGGGGAAGGGCATAGCTCCCCACACAGTGCCTAAGTGACAGAAGCCTCCAGAAGATGCCAGGGTAAGCCTGGCCTAGGGCAGGGGAAGGGGTGGGTAGGGCTAGACCAGGCCCCTCCTTAGTCTACTTGGTGGCACGGGAGGTCTCTCCCCGCCAGAGTCTGAGCCAGAGTAAGACTGATCCAGGGGCCCATCCTCAGCCTCCCAGCCTCCAGCTCACTAAACAAACACCCGCACATCTACGTCTCATTACTCACCTTCCCTAATTGGTCCATCACTCTCCTGGCTCTCCATCTGTCTTCCCCTCTCTGTCATGGGACCCCGTTTGCAGTGATTTCTTTACTTCCCGGTTAGCACTGTGGCTGATGGATAGATGGGTGCAGCCGGCAGAGTCAGCGCTAGGGCTGGGGATCCATCGATGGGAAGCCCATAGCCTCCCTGTGGGTCCATCTAAAGCCTCTTCCTCCTCCTCAACTCCAGAGCAGGGAACCCCTATCCCCACCCTTGGCAGCTGAAAGGCATGGAGGTGTGGCAAAGAACCGTTTGATGGAGCTCAATTAATGTTCACTCTGCACAGGCACTGTGCAGGGCACTGTGGATACCTCCAAATGCCCCTGGGGGCATGCCGTGTGTCCTGGCAGGGCTGACATTACAAAAAACTGAGTGTAAACGAGATGGGCCACAGCGTCCGCAGAGGATGGGGGAGAGGGACCCTGTCTACTCTGAGGGGCTCAGGAAAGGTCTGTGAGGACAAGGCACATGGGCAGAGCCTGCAAGGGAAGCAGAGATCTCTCAGCTGCTGGGGCCTGAGACCTGAGTTCCAGCGCCCAGGCCTTCCGGCACCGTTCCTTCTCCCCACTGGTTTTCTGTGACACAGAAAAGCACAAAGGGGCTGCAAGCAAAGGGAAGAGGCTCTGAGTGAGTGAATGGCCTAGGGCTGCAGGAGGGAAGCAAAGAGGGTGTGGCCACACACACCTGATATCAGGGTGATAGGCACCTCCCCCCACCCTGGCCCCACCCTGCTCTTGGGCTCCAAAGTCCTTCCAACCCTGAAGAAAGACTCTCAGACACCCTGAGAAGTGATCAGTGCTGCTGGCTTCATGGTCTCCATCATTGCCCCAGACAGAGCAGAGCGTCTCACCTGTGCTCAGGTGTCACCCATCACATACAGGCAGAAACAGAGCAGCTTAGACACATGTCCAAGGCCACACAGCTTGGGCATGCCCAGATCTGCGTGCCTGCAGAGACCCTGCTGTCTGTCTCCCTGGCCCTGGGGCAGCAGGCTTTGCAGGCTCCAGAGTAGCGGCCCCTCCCTCGGGGAGATACTCTGCAATCACACTGCCAAGGGGAGGGCCTGCCTTCTCCTCCCTCCTGGCCATTGTTCTCCAGAAAATTAAGTCATTCTACAGGGCCCTTTAAGCTTCTTTGGATCTGGTTGTTCCCAAGGCCTGAGCCAGACTACAGACTGGAAGTCTGTTATTATTCATTGAATCTCTCCAGGGTGGCTGGGAACCCGCCTTTTAATTGTCTCTTCTCTGTCTGTCCTTTTATGGAGAAAGAGACTAAGAGGCGAGAATAATCAGTTATCTCATTATAGATGAGGGGCTCGGAAAGGAAACTGCCCAGCCAGGGCCCTCCACGCCACGGAGGGCAGGACCCTGGCTGGGGGAGGCACAGGCTCCTTTCTTCAATTTCCACCATGCAGGTGGCAAACTCATTCTCACCAGGCTGAGGAGGAAGATTGCCCAAGGCATTTTTGGCCCAAATGATCATGAACTGGGGATGGACACATTTGGGAATGGCTGGGGGAGGGGGACAAAAGGGAGATCAGAGGAGCTGATGTGTGGTCCCCAAGCCTCACTCTGCCTTTCACTGCTCCAGGGAGAACAGAGAACAGAGAACTGGAATTTAGAGATTACCTTATCCATCCATCCATCCACATCCATCCATCCACTCATTCACTCAACAATCCATCCATCCATCCATCCATCCATCCATCCATCTCCAACCCATCCAATGGTCTAGAGAGAAACTGGAACTTATGAAGCATATCAGACATTTGGAAGCAATTTCCTTCCCTTATCTCATTAGATCTATAAAACTGTTTGGTCTCATTTGACAAATGAGGAAGCCGAGGCCCAGAGAGGGGCAGAGACTGACCAAAGGGCTGACAGAGCAGAGCAGTTTCCAAGGTGGAGACTCAGCATGAACTTCATGAAAAGGCCTGGATCAAGGGTCCCATGGGGGCTGAAATCAGGTCCATGCCCTGCTTGCCAAGAGGCAAGGAGCTATATCTGCTTGGAAAAAGGGGAGCATTTTTCTTGGCACAAAGGCACCATCATCTTGCCAAGCTAGACCCCAGTTGAGGAAACTTTGCAAATTCTCATGAAGAAGCTGCACGGGCTATTGGCAGCTAGAAATCTGAGCTGGAAGAGCCCATGGGGCAGAGCACAGGGCAGAAGACTGGGCCATGAGGAAGGTCTGCGCCTCAACCAGCACTCAGGGAGGGGCCCACACCCCATGGCAGCACCGATTGGCCAGCCCAGGGAGGGCATGCTCTTCCCTCCCTCTAAGCCAGCTGCCAACCTCTCGCCAGTTGGGTGTTTATATTGGAGTTTCTGGGGGACGCCTTTTAGAGTCATATGCTTTTTGGGGTTGGCCAGCTGTTTGGATTACTCTGGTTGGCAATTCTATTTTTTGGTGCTTGAGTCTTGTTTTGATTTTTTTGTTTGTTTGTTTGTTTATTTATTTTGAGACAGAGAGAGAGAGTGAACGAGCAGGGGAACATCAGAGAGACAGGGAGAGAGAGAATCCCAAGCAGCCTCCATGCCATTAGCATGGAGCCTGATGCAGGGCTCGATCCCATGAACCCTGAGATCATGACCAGAGTCAAAATCAAGAGCCCAATGCTTAAACGACTGAGCCACCCAGGTGCCCTGATTTGTTTTTTGGAAAATTTACACACAATAAAATGTGCCCATAAATATATAGAGTTTTAAGAGTTTTGACAAATGTCTACACTCGTATTAGCTACCACAGCAGTCAAGATGTAGAACATTTCTACCACCCTAGAGAGTCCCCTCCTGCCCTTTGCAGTCTCCCCTATCCTAACCTGGCCCCAGAAAGCCACTGCTTTTTGTCATGAGTGATTCGACTTCCTTTTTGCAAGATTTCATGTAAGTAACATCACACAGTATGTACTCTTTTATGTCTGGATTCTTTTGCTTAGCATAATAGTTTTGAGATTAATCCTTGTTATTTTATGTATCAATAGTTTTGTGGTATTCCATTGCAGGCATGTACTACAATTTATTGATCCTTTACCAATCGATGGATTGGGGGCTGTTTTTGGACGTTGGCCATCATAAGCAAAGCTATTATATATGTTTGTGTACAAGTCTGTGTAGACATACCTGTTCTCATTTCTCTTGGCTAACACTTAAGAGAGGAGTTGCTCGGTCAATGACAGCTGTCTTTTTGGACATTTAAGGAATCATCACACCTTTTGTGAAGTCGTTGTACCATGCTTGCACCAACAAAGCGTGAGAATTCCGTGGACCCACGTCCTCGCCAACATGAAAGATATCGTCAACCTTTTTCATTGGGTCGCTCTAGCATATGTGTGGCAATGTCTCATTGTGGTTTTCATTTGGGAGCCTATCTGGGGGACTTACCCTTTGCCTCCCCTGCCCCCTCCCTCTTGACTGCAAGATCTTCTGGGACTTAGATTGACTCATTGGTATCCCCTAAGATCCCAATGGACAGCTGGGCCCTAAGCAGGAATTGGGTCAGTATTGGGTAAATGTAGCCAGGGGCAGAGCTCGGATTTTTTGGAAAGACAGGCACCTTTCTGAACCTCAATCTCCTCATCTGGTAAATGGGCACCATCTCTTCCTTGTCTGATCCAGAGGGCAATTTTGAGCTAAGAATTCAGTGAGCTGAAAGGGGAAATATTACTTTAGGGACAATTAGCACCAGCAGGGGGCTCAAGACAAGTCAGTGCAGTTAAGCCCCATACAAGTGGCTCACTTTTTCTCTCCTTATAATACCCATTGTGCAAATGTGGAAACTGAGGCTCAGGCAGGCAGAGCAGCAGCAGTCTGCGTGCCCCCAAAGCCGATGCTGAGAGCTATGATACAAACCACTGTGCAGCAGTCACCCGGGACAGGGACAGGGTTTATGCTCATGACAGGCAGACTGCAAGTTGCTGGGATGTGCACACCCCGTGTTCCTGCCACCCCTCCCACGGATCTTCCTGCCGCTCTGGTCCCTGGGGCTTGATGACACGTCTGTCGCTCCATTATCCTAAGCGGCCTCCCCGGATCCCATTACTTCAGTACTGTTATTATTTATTCATCGACGGAGCCCTCAGCCGGTGGAGGGGCACTTACCTTGATGTCCCTGACAGCGGGTCAGGAGCCCCACTCAGGGCGTATTAATCACCAGCCGCACCGGGGGCAGGGGGTGGGGGTGGGGAGCCTGCGTCCTCTGAGAGAGGAGATCATGGTGCAGACACAGACAGCCTGTCGGCACGCCCATTTCCCGTGGAGGGACCCACCGCCTGGCGTGTCAGAGCTGGAATAACTTCAGTATTTGTGCACGCAGGGGGGACCCGGGGGGGAATCTTGCCCAAGATTCCACACCTCACTGGAGTGTTACCTGGGACTCTCCCCATACACAAATGCACAGAGAGAATAACTCCATTTATGGGGAAAGAGCTTTATGGTTTCCTTCTAATCTCTTATTTGGTGCTGGTAACAACCCCTCAAAATCAATAAGGGCTTTTAATCAGATAGGTAGTAAGTAGATAGATCGATCAATTAGTCGATCTATGATAGATAGTGATAGATAATAGCTAGATAATGATTGCTAGATGATAGATACATAGATGGGTGACATAGAAACAGAAATTGAAGCCACCAGAAATTAAGTGACCTGCTGAACGTCAGTGACAGCTGGGGCTGAGACCCTGGTGTCCTTACCTGAGTCCAGTGCTCTGGTTTAGGCAGGAAATGCAGGATGTGTATTTTGGTCCTTCTCTTTCTTTCTGGTCTTCCATGGAAAGGGGAGCTCTGTTTGGCCGGGATAGAATCGCCTCCGGAGCTGGGTCTCGCCTCTCCCTGGGAGGCTAGGAAGGGTTCCTGCCCTGTCACTGCTGGCCTCTTGGCCTGTCGCCTCTAGGCTCTCAAGAGGAGATGATTTATGGGTGCTGGCTGGTCCCCTGGTGGACACGCTGGTGTGGAGGCTGGGGCTGGAGATGAGTTTGCCTTTCACCAGGACAGGTACACGCAGTACTTGTCACTAGAAAAAGCTGCCTAGAGTGTGTGGCGTTGTCAGGGCCGTCAGCAAGGAGCTGCACCTTCATCTGCGAGCTCTGGGTCCCGTCAGACTTTCAGAGGAAATCTCCCTGAGCCCCTGATCACAGGAATCTTGCCCCATCTGAGTCCCTTTAGCCCTGATTGAGACTCTGATGACAAAATAGATGGAGATTGCCTCCAGGAACCCCATGCCCCTGCTCTAAAGTCTTCCGTGGCTCCTCATTGGCCTCTAAGAAAGGGGTGGTGGGAGCCTGGTAGGTTGAGGCCAGCTTCCACCACTTCCTCCCACATATAGGGAAGAAAATCAGGTATTAAGAAGCACCTGAACCTAGAACATTCTTTGAAGAGCCTTTTTTCAAGCACCCATTTTGCAGAAGGTGAAACTGAGGCTCAGAAAGGACAGGTAAGGGACTTGAGACCATATTGCTAGGAAGTGTCAGAGCCAGGAGCCATGCCCAGACACTCGAGTCCAGACCCTAAGCTATTAACCTGCCTGGTTAAGCAGGAAGGTATGTAGGAGAAGGCCAGGGTGGCTCCAAGGCCAAAGCTAAGAGCAAACGATGGAAGTTGAAAGGTAGGAGAGCTCAGCTTAAGCTAATAAGACCTCCCAAGCCTCTGAGCCATCCTGGAAAAATGAGCTACTTGCAAGGGAGGTAGGGAGGAGCTCCCCATCTTGGGAGGTATGCAAGTGGATTATTGTCAGCCATCAACTGGAAATGTCCTGCAGAGCCTTTGTTCTGACATCAGTAGGCTGCTTGTCCACACTGCTAATAAACCCTCCAGTTTATTAGCAGCCTTCACTGGGAAGCAGCCAGGCTGGCCACAGTCTGACCTCCAGAATCACCCAGAGTTCCCACCACCTGCCAGGCTCGTTTGTGCATCCCTCACTCAACTGGTGCTCCATCTTCAGACCCGGGGAGGAGGCTGCTGTGGACACAGCTGCCCTCCCCCTCTGGCCATCGACATCCTTCCCCGTCCCCCACGGGTAGCCAGAACCCACCCACCAACTCAGTGAGTCGTATAAGCAACGACAGAATATTCAACATGGGGCTGGGCTGTGGGGGACACATCCCTGATGCTGTCAGCTGGGAGGGGGCAGTAAAAGGGAAGGAATGTGGGGGTGTCCCCACACACCAGTCACCTTACTTTATTTATTTATTTTAAAAATATTTATTTTGGATAGAGAGAGCATGACAGAGAGAAAGGAGGACACAGGATCTAAAGCATGCTCTGTGCTGAGAGTTGCAAGCCCTATGCGGGGCTAGAACCCATGAACCATGGGATCATAACCTGAGCTAAAGTCACACACTTAGCTGACCAAGCTCCCCAGGTGCCCCCCAGTCACCTTACACTTTTTTGTTTTTTTATTTTTATTTTTATTTTTTTTTAGAGAAAGAGGTATCGAGTAATGACCAGGGGAGGGGCAGAGAGAGAGGGTGACACAGAATCCAAAGCAGGCTCCTGGCTCTGAGCTGTCAGCACAGACCGGGATGCAGGGCTCTGACTCACGAACTGTGAGATCATGACCTGAGCTGAAGCCAGAAGCTGAACCAACTGAGCCCTCCAGGTGCCCCCCTCCCAGTTACCAATTCATCACTGTGAGAAGAACACCACCAGCACCAATCAGCACTCATTGTACCTGTTCCTGTGCCACAGGTCGCCTCACAATAACCCCAAGAAATGGGTGCTTTTGTTATAGTCCCATTTTATAGATGGGAAGACTGAGGCAGTCACTGGCTCAGATCAGTTCCTAAGGCATGATACTAGGATACAACGGCAGGCAGTTAGAGACCAGAGCCTGAGCCCCTAGCCACCACCCTAGCCTGCCAGGCAGAATGAGCTGGGGGTGAGGCGGGGGTGCAGCAAATAGAAGCAAGGTGGCAAGAGCCCAAGGAGGCCAAGTCCCCATGGGGTCAGGGCTCAGGGTCGCTTGGAGGAAGAGGATGTGAGCAGGACTTCCAGAGGCCCGGTTCAGCCACTCTGGAGTGGGCGGACCAGCATCATCACTCGCAGTATTTGCCGTGAGAGCTTGGATGGACAGCTGTCCCCTCATGGCCTCGGGGGAGACAGGGAAGGTGTGGCTCCCGTTTTGGGTGTCGTCCCCTCCAAGGGGGCTTCATCGAGGGTCCGGGCCCAGGCTGGGCTCAGTGCCCACAGGGACAGGCAGGGAGTGGCTGGTGGGTTCGGATGATTTTTACTGGAGGGAGTTCTTTTCTGCTGATCTAGGTCATTCCAGGCAGAGGGCAGCGTGAGCCTCCAAATGGTGGGCTGGCTTGTAGGACTGAGATTAGGCCTGGGCATGGGGCTGCATCCTGGCTCCTAGTTGTCTAGAGAGGGGAGGTCCAAATGGGGACCCTGAGACAATGGCTTCAAAGCTAAGTATAGAGCCTTTGGGGCCTCTGACTTCTTGTGGATCCATCACAGGGCTCCAACCCAGACTTGCTTGGTGGCCTTGGTGAAGCCTTCCCCTCTCTGGGCCGTCATGAAGAAGGCTGAAGAGGATGAGGATGATGGAGATGTGTACACAGTGGGCCCTTAGGAGTTCTGCTGCTGATGGAGGTGGTCCAGCACGGGGGTGAAGCCTGTGGGTACTCTATTCTCTTGGCCACAATAGTGGACAGGTTGGCCAGGGGCTCAGGGAGGGCCCAGCACTGCCTCGAGGCCTCTGGCAGTCTGGGCCTGGCCCTCCTCTCCTCTGGCCCTCCTGGGCCCCTGCTCGGGCACTGCCCCTCCTCAGGTCTTCCCTCGCTCATCCTTGGAAGAGGTGCCCAGGAAACCCTAGGACCATAACGGCCGTGTTCGTAGGTACCTTTGTCTTCTGAATGGTTCCTCTGTCTTGTCCAGTCCTCCCCAGTTAGGGTGTGAGTTCCGTAGGACAAAAGGGGGGCAGAGGCTGGACGTCTCACGGCCTGGGTCCCAGTCCCAACCCCCCTGCAGCAGCTGTGTGATATTGAGCAAATCGATTAACCTCTTTGAATGTCAGTTCCATCTGTAACAGGAGGATAGGATCTACATTGCCCTCTTCTCTGGGCTGTTGTGGGGTTCAAATAAACGAAAGAGAACTTGAGGCCAACTTTACCTGGAACCCCTCAGGTGGGCTCACTTGGGAACCAGCGGTGAGCCTCAAAAGGCTTGCTCTGGATGGGGAAGATGGAGACACGCTTTCAGCGGGCATTGTGGAGAGCCTGGGGGGAGGTAGATTTATCTAAGTGAAAGTATCAGGGCATGAGCAGGACAGGTGGGCAAGGTCACGATCAGGCATGTGCAGGGCTGGCTGGGCTGCACATAGGAAGAGCGGTATCCATAGAGGGTCTGCACCGGGACTACACAATTGTGACCGCCCCCCCAAAAGCGAGCAGCCTAACAAAGAAAGCTTATCCCTGCCCTCCTGAAGCTCACAGTGACAGATGCTACCCAAATACCCCACAACGTAGTGTTATCAGACGTAAAGGAAGAACAATGATCTCACAAGGGTTTCCTTATGTGTCAGGAACCACACCAATCACTTTGCACATTTTACCTCATTTGGTCTTGACTCAGACAGACACTGTTGGCGCCTTCACTTATGGAAGAAGAAATGGAGGCCCAGAGGGGGAAGTAACTAGCCCAAGGTTGCACAGCTGGCAGGAAGCAGAGCAGGATTTGAACCCAGATTGTCTGGCTCTAGGATCTTCACTTCCTGTAATCATGAAGCTGTTGTGCCTTTCGAGTGCCTAACTGACCACAGGGTGATGGAGCGGGACAAAGGTGGTTCCTCCTGATCACCTCGGGGCAGAAGCAGCCGATGGCCTGTAGACTGTTGCCATGGCGCCCCACCCCGTCCCCAGACTCCATGAAGAGTCTCCCCACCTGGCAGGGAGGAAGACAAAGTGAAAGGCTGAGAGAGAGGGGTGAGGAGTTAAGGATCCATGAAGACAGGCTTTGCAGTTGCTTGACTGTCACCCTTGTCCTCATCTCCTGTGGGGACTCTCCGGGCAAGAGGATGTGCACTCACTCACCCCTACCTGGTGGGGGACCCCAGTTTTCCTGTGCCCAGGGATGCCTGTGTGGGGTCCCTCCAGGGCAGAGTGGGGGGTGGTAAGTGCCCGGGGGGCAGGGTAGAGGCTCAGGCTCCCTCCTGCACAAGGACTCTCAGGGGGCCAACCGGAGCTGAGATGTCACAGGAATGAGGATGTGCCTGAGGACAGATGACTGTCCTTGCCTGACATAGAAGCTTCATGAAATCTGCTCTCCACCCCCCCCCACACCCAGGCCCTCCCTGGGCTGTGACTCAGTGCCAGGGAAAGCAAGAGGATCCTGAATTGCCTTAAATTACATTTCTGCCTCTTGGAAGAATGACGGCTTAGAGCAGCAATTAAGCTTAGTTACAGAAAAATATGATCGCTTTTTTGCGCCCTGATTTTATGGGCCCGGAATCACTGTGTAGGAGACATATAGGAATCTGACCTTTGGTCAGGAAATCAGGGAAGGATTCCTGGAGGAGATGATGCTTGGACCGAGTTCTGAAAGGAGACTAGGAAAAAGAGGGACGGAAGGAGCATTCCAGGCAAGGGGAGCACACGTACGTACAAAGGCCCTGTGGCAGGTGGCAGTTTGATGCAGTTTGATGGGAGGACGGGACACACAAACTCCCTGGGTCTTCTGCCACAAGCCTGGACCGCAGCCAGTTAACACGGGGACGGGAGGGGAACCGGGCTCTCAGAACGCTCGGTCCTTGGTCTTTCATCTACTCAAATTGGTTTTGCTCACCTGGACTCCTGACTCCTGTGTTAGACTCAGAATGAAAGCAGCAGAGGAGGAGGGGCCCCAGGCAGCACCCTTATTGTCCTGCTGGGGGAAACCGAGGTCACAGAAGGCAAGCAACTTGCCAAAAGACGACCCAGCCCTCGGCCTGGAACAACTCTGGTAGGGCTGAGGCTGTGCCTTAGAGGGTCAAGCTTCCCGACAGCAAGGAAGAGGGCAAGCCGCAGCCCTTCCCCAGCCCTTTA
Source organism: Suricata suricatta (assembly GCF_006229205.1). Taxonomy (NCBI): domain Eukaryota; kingdom Metazoa; phylum Chordata; class Mammalia; order Carnivora; family Herpestidae; genus Suricata; species Suricata suricatta. The sequence goes on from NC_043701.1 coordinate 132,884,793, forward strand.
CCAGCCCTGAGAGCTTTCTAGTGGTCAGAGGTCAGAGGCTAGGGTGGCCGCTGCCTGGGGGAGGTGGGTCAGCTAGAGCTCAAGGCCACCCCCTTGGGCTGCTCACAACCCCACAGTCAGCAAGGCTGGAGCGCTGGGCGGCCCAGCTGTGTCTGACACCGATCCCGCAGATCCCCAGCCTAGGCCCAGACCCTGCCAGTCCCTCTGTGCTCCTGAGGGCCGCTGAGATGCTCCAGGTCACCAGAAGGCTGGCAGCTCAGGAGCCCAGACCACCAACATGGTGCCACCTCCGTGAGAGGAGCCTCTGTGCCAGTGTCTGTGCCCTGCTGTGGCCCAGGTGGTCGTTTGGAGCCTGGCGGGGGGGGGGTTGGGGGTGAGAGGAGCAGGGGCGGGGAACATAGCAGCAGCCCCCTGGGCTCACCAGGTAATTATGCATTAGGAGCTAATATTAATAAAGGCTCTAGGAAAGGGGTTTTAATTCCAGATCTCACCACCAGATTATTGCACATGAGGGAAATATCAGGCTCCCAAACTGTCTCCATCCCTCGCCCTTCGTCTCTAAGCAATCTGCCGCTTTTATTAATTCTGACTGGATTTTCCCAGGCTGGGGGTGTGGGGAGCGGGGGGGGGGTGGGGAGAAGGGAGACGCAGAGCATGGCAGCTTGGAACAGACTCTGGGAAGGATGGAAACACACACACACACACACACACACACACACACACACACACACACCCTATCTCCTACCCTGCTGCCTCCACCCGCCTGCTTTCCTGCATGGTCCTAGGGCATCCCTGCCCTCCTTCCTTCACCCTCTCCCACCATCTGCCCCCTCCGTCCCCCTCTGGGCCTCCCCCTGCTCACCCCTCCCTCCCCCAAGAAGCGCCATCTGAGTTTCCTTCCCACCTGAACCTCTAACTTGGCGGCCACGACTCCTTGAGTTACCCAGAATGACACCGACAATCAATGTATAGAACTTCTTCCCCCAAATGAGCCAAATAAGAGGGATCTTGGAAAAATGGCAATATTCTTGTATAAGATAGACTATGGCCTAATCCGTTGGGGGTTTGTTATGAGGACAAAAGGAGATCACGTGTCCAGGAAATGCTTGAGGCATGTCCATTACACAGTAAATGCTCAGTTAATGCTTGCTGCCATTGGCCACCTGACTCCAACTCTCCTTCCCACCCCACCTGACACCTCTCTGCCAAGGGCATTTGCATGGACAGCACTTGAGAAGATCATGGGCTATGAGAAGAGAGCAGCTGGGTTTCCTGAGGCCACAAGAGGGTTATGAGGGTAAAGCCCCTCAGACGCCTGGGCTCCAAGCCCCTCAGGAGGCAGACAGAGTGGGTAGCACGGGGCCTGGTGCATAGAGAAAGAGGGGGAACACGGTGTGTGCTGCTTATTACAAATGAGTTTCCCAGCAGTGCAAATGAAGTCTTGCTAGACGGGGTGACTCACCTGCTAGCTGCCTCAACCTGCTGGGACTGTGGGTCCCAGACTGAAAGAGACCACCATTTGGGCTCTGTCCCCGGGAGTCCCTGTCATGTATCCACATGAGCCAAAGACATCCTCTATGTATTGGCCCCCAGGTTATATATTTCTTCACGGCCCACCAGGGCCTGCTAGCCAGAAAGCCTGCTGGCATTGAACTCAAATTGTTACACATCCAGTTCAAAAATAGCCTGCATAGACAGATTTTTAACCATTTCGGACTTTCGTAAAGAGCTCTGCCAACCCCCACCAAACCTCACGCCACATCTGCTGGCCAGTGATGGGAGAGAGAGCTCTCTGACCCAGAGTCTCCCTGTGAACCCGCAGAGGGAGACCACCTAGACTTGGAAGCCCACTCTCTCAGGAGTCCCCGGGCCCTCCTTCCCTCTGCCCTGGCTGTAAGCTCTGTGTGAGTTCACACTGCCAGAAACTTCCCTTCTCGGGTAACCCTGTCCCAGCACGGCCCAGTACAATGTGTCCTGGTTATACACTTGACATGCTAAATTTTTCGTGTCAGCTCAACGGGGCTAAGGGATGCCCAGGTAGCTGGTGAAACAGTATTTCTGGATGAATCTGTGAGGGTGATTAGCATTTGCATCTGCAGACCGCAGACAACTTCTGGAAGACGGCTGTGCCGTGTGGGTGGGCATCAGACCATCCAGTGGGGGCCCCAGTAGAACAGAACCATCAGAGAAAGTGTGAATGAGCCAGGACCTCCACCTTTCCTGCCCTGGACGCGGAAGTTCCAGGTTTTTGTTATGGTTGTTTAAATGCTTTAATGTTTATCTATTTTTGAGAGTCAGAAAGACAGAGCATGAGCAAGGGAGGGGCAGAGAGGGAGGGAGACACAGAATCCAAAGCAGGCTCCAGGCTCCGAGCTGTCAGCACAGAGCCCGATGCAGGGCTCAAACCCACAAACCCTGAGATCATGAGCTGAGCTGAAGTCGGATGCTCAACCACCTGAGCCACCCAGGTGGCCCTGAAGTTCTGGTATGAGACTTTGAGACTGACCCCAGCAGCTCCCCCAGCCACGCATCCAGGTTCTCGGGCTTTCAGATGCAGACTGAATTACACCACCAGTTCTCCTGCGTTTCTGGCTCACAGGCAATGGATCGTGGGACTTTCCGCCTCCATGACTGTATAAGCCAGTTCCTATAATAAATCTATCTACCTCTCTCTATCTATATCTATCTTCCTGGGTCTGTTTCTCCGGGGGAACCTGACTAATGCAATCTTTTCCCCTTATCAGCCCCAAAGGCCCACAAACTCCTGATAGTCTCTCTGCCTGATGCCAGGCTGGAGCCAAGAACCTCCAGACAGGCCCCTGCTCTGGCCGCCTGGGCCTCCAGGACAGGCATTTCTGGGAAGAGAAGAAGCTGGGGGAAAGACACCCGGCAGCCACCCCTGACTCACCCCCTGTCCCTGGGGAAGCCGCGATATGATAACAGTCCAGCCAGGGACACTAGACTCTGCCACATATCAGAAATGCCCAGGAGGCTTCCCCAAAGGCCAAGGCCAGAATGTAAACAGGTGGAAAACAGCATGGAGGGTCCTCAAAACACTACAAATAGAACTTCTATAGGATCCAGCCAACCCACTTCTGGGTATATATCTAAAGAAAGGAAATCAAGATCTCCAAGAGATATGAGCATATGTTCATTGCAGTATTTATTGCTCACAATAGACAAGATGTGGAAACAGTCCAAAGGCCCACTGCTGGAGGAGTGGATAAGGAAATGTGGTGTATACACACAACGGAATAGTATTCAGCCTTCAAAAAGGAGGCGATCGGCCACTTGTGAGAGCATGGAGGACGCTGGCTGAGTGAAATAACCCAGATAGACAGATCCTGCATGATCTCATTGAAATGTGGAATCTAAGAACATCCAGCTCATAGAAACGGAGAGTCCAGTGGTGGTTGCCAGGGGCTGGGGCGTGGGGTAAGTGGGGAGACATTTGTCTTAGGGCACCACACTTGACCACGTGGGATGCTAAGTTCTGGAGATCTGACGCAGTGTGGGGTTCTAGTGAACACTTCTGTGTACATACCTGAAATGTGCCTCCAGAGTAGATCTCAAGGGTTCTGCCCACACAGAAACATAAAAGGTATGTGAAGGGACGGATGTGTTCATCTTCTTGGATACGATAATCATTTCACCACATATATGTAAATCATTTTGTATATCTTAAGTAGATACAGTTTTGGGGGCGCCTGGGTGGCTCAGTTAGTTGGGCGTCCGACTTTGGCTCAGGTCATGATCGCACGGTTCGTGGGTTCGAGCCCCGCATCGGGCTGGGTGCTGACAGCTCAGAGCCTGGAGCCTGCTTCCGATTCTGTGTCTCCCTCTCTCTCTGCCCCTCCCCTGCTCACGCTCTTTTTCTCTCTCAAAAAATAAACATTAAAAGTTAAAAATGTATATATATACAATTTTTATTTGCCCGTTATACCTCAGTAAGCCTGGGGGAGAAAAGCAGTGATGCCAGGCCCGAGCCTAGACCGGAGCGTCTCTGGGGGCGGGGCCATGGTGCGGATGTTGGTCCAAAGCCCCCCAGGTAGTTTTATGTGCTGTAGGGGCAGGGCCCCCATCCAGCTCTGGACCCTAGCAGTGACACACAGGTGTTCATTTCATTTCAATTCTTTGGGCTTTTCATGTATGTTTTCTACATTCCTTCGTAAGGAGGAGGCATACAAAAAATAGATAAAGTTTTAAAAACTGTGAGGCACAAAAGCTGAGCTGGGAGAGAAAGGGTAAGGAAGGCAAAAGAACAGGGAATGGAGAAGGCTTCTTGAAAATGGTGTCCTCCATGAGCCAGGACGCCTGTTGCCGGTTGGGCCTGTCGGTCAGCACAGCAGGCCGCCGCTGTGTTGGCGGCCCGCCAGCCAGCCATCTGTCAGTGGCGGGGTCAGCCAGGCCGCAGCACAGTTGTTAAGCGGTGGGTCACTCCGTCAGCCAGCAAGTCCGTCCGGCTGTCACTGAGTGGGCCTGTCTGCTTTCAATCACCTAGTGAGTTGGGCTGTAGCGTGGTGGTTAGTGGGTGAGTCAGTCTATACATTAGTCGATGCTGTCAGGCAGTCAGTCAGTTATTACTAGATCAACCTGTCAGTCCATCAATGGGGTTGCCGCACGTTGCTGAGAGAGCTCGTGTGAGAGGCCCATCAACGTGTGGAGTGGTCAGCCGTCAGCAGGCCTGTTGGTAAATCAGCCCGCCAGTCAGTTGGTCAATTATAATATCAGTGCGTGAGAGAGTCGGTCAGTCAGAGACCTAAGTTAGTGAGGAACAGTCAGTCAGCCAATCAGTCTGTCACAGACATTCTCTATGCAGCCAGTTAGTTGATGAGATAGACTTTCATCAGGAATTCCATGAGTCTGTCAGTCAGACTCATCAGCAGGTGAGTCTGTTAGGCCCATCAGAGGGTGAATTTGTCAGTTGGACTCATCAGCGGGTGAGTCTGTCAGTCCTGAGCCAGTCTGGCAATCCATGAGTCTGTCAGACACTATATCAATCAGTCAATTGACAGGTCACTCAGTCAGTGTTTGAATCAGACAGTGAGACCGTCTTCAGTCAATCCGCATACCTCTTTCACTCACTATGTCCGTCAGTCACTGCTGCAGTCAGCCACCCCCTGCGTCTGTCAGTCAGCACTCACTGTATCTGTCAGCCAGTTAGTTGGCCAGTTGCCATGTCAGTCAGCAAGATAGTCCGTAGGTAGTCAGCAGGTCCACACGTCTGTCAGTCAGACGCTCGCTGTCTGTCAGTCACCTTGACCGCAGCATGACTCTGTGCTTTCCCCTGAAAGCCGCGCAGGCACACTTAGCGGGAACTCTGAGGCTCTGCACAAAGGCGAGGCCGCGTTACTATTATTATCGGAGAAACCTCCAGGCTCCGGAAAGTGGAAAATGGAAAAGGCCATCAACAGACCGCCTTCTCCTTCCCCCTCCTCATCTGTCTCTCCATCAGTGAGGTTCCTGCCACAGCAAAGGGACGCTTCCTGGAGGAGGTGGGAATTGGAGGAGGGGGCAGTTGGTTGATGAATCTTTCCAGTCAGTCCTGGGCCTCCCTGGTCAGTCATCCCTGGGAGTGGGTGGGGGGCTCTTCCCTGGCTTGGCTCCTTCCTTCCCTTGGGGACCCCATGTCCTCCCACCCAGAAGTCTGAGCTGACCCCGCTGGACACGCATGGCAGAGGCACAGGCAAAGCCACTACAGTGGGCCTGAGGGAACGTGGATGGATTTTATGTCAGCTCTTGTTTTTATCTGCTGTGACTCAGAAAGAAAAGGAAACAACAATTGCTGGGTGTCCCTTTCATCTCCTGGAAGGTCCAGTTCCACAATCTCGGTTAACCCACCAGGTGTGACCGGCTCAGGGCCCACACTCTTCACCTTGCCAGGCTGCCTCTCCGGTGTTGACTGGGGGTGTTCTGTCCGAGTGTTCTCCCCCCTTCTTTCCAGTGGGGCTGAAGGGAAGATTCCAGAGCCACTCACAGTCTTGTGTCCTCTGTAGCTCTGCCCTGGACTTGCATTTGGGACCCGCTATGCCTGGTCCAGACCAGGAGAGGCGGTAGGGGTTGGCTAGGAGCCTTCCTTAGCCTTGGGTCTGCAGCAACTGTGCCACTCTGTCATAAGCATTTTGGACTTGCGGAGCTGGAAGGGAGCTTGAGGCTTATCTGGCCTGCATCCAGTCTCAGGGCAAGCAGATCCCTTCTGCAGCTAAGCAGTCAGCATCCTATCGATGCTTACACATTCCCAGTGACAGGGAGCTCACTGTTTTTCTAAGAAGCCTTTTCTACTGTGGGACAGCCTCGGTCCTTAGAAAGTCTAGTCCCTCCATGTCTTACGCCAAAGCCCTTAGAACTCAGCTTTGCATTCTGACGCCACCAGATCAAGCCTCACGTTTCTCAAGAGGGCTGACCCTGCTCCCCAGACTTAGGAAAAGACAACAGGATCCCCTGTTTGTTCAAGGCTTCAACTCTTCGTAAGGGAAAAGTGCAGGGGTGGAAAACAGCAGGAAGTGGAATGCTCGTGGCCACTGTGGCAGACTGCATTGGTGGCCCCAGTCTGTCATGCCTCGCTGCTCAGACAGCTTTAAGTCCAGCTCTCCAACACAGACTTGCTCTGACCTGTGGGGGAGTAGCAAATGATACAAATTAAGGAGCTGGGGCATTTCTGCTTCTTCTCTCAGACCCCTGCCACCTCTGTGGAAACAAACCGAGGCCAGCCTGCTGGTGAGATGCAGGACACACATGGAGTAGAGCCCAGTTGTCCCAGCTGAGGCCATCTGATAGCAGCCACACTGGAAAACCCTCCAGCCCACCACAGACCCCTGACTGAGTCCAGCCCACGGCAGCCAAGCCTAGTTCAGATCAGCTGAACTCATAGACTCAGGAGACCACAGACTCATGAGAAATGGCAGTTCTTATTTTAAGCTACTAAATTTTGGGGTGGTTTGTTACACAGCAATAGCTAACTAATAGAGTCAGCCAGTCACAATGGCTCAGGTTACAGTCCTGCCCCACCCCACCCCGTTTCTTGGCAGCACGTCTTCAAATTAATTCCATAATCTCTATGTCTCAGCGTTCTTATCTGTTAGATGGGCTAACAACCCCTGCTCTTCCTCCTTCCAAGGACACAGTCAAGAGATAACTAACAGCTATAGAAGTGCATTGCTAACTGTCAAGAGTGCAGGGAAAGGGCCTGGGCTCAGGAGGGTCCCAGGGGTGGCTGCATGTCAGGGCTCTGCTAAGTGGAGAGCACTGCAGTCTATTAACCCAGCTCACCTCCTCACAAGCCTGGCAGGCTGAGTGATGGGGCCAACCGGAGACTTATTTACAAACACGGAAACACGGCCCTCTTGACTTCACTTCCCGGGTAAGCCCCGTTGGCGGCAAATAAATGAGAATCAATAGGACAGTTATTAAACCGTAAATATCCCTCCCCTCGGGCTCATGGGCCAACAGCTCTGAGCCTCTCAGCTGAAAGGGGGCCGGGTGCACCTTGCACAGGGCTTGCCTCAGCTCCCAGCCCAGCCAGCTGCTCCAGACCATGGGGAAGACTGCTGCTGCCTTTCTGGACAGGAAGGAGGCCTGATCTGTGCAGAGCCACATGAAAGGAGCCCTCCAACCACAACTTAATATCGCTAGTTTAGAAGGGGGACAGCCACGTGAGTAGGGCCTACACGTCCTGCCTACCTCTGTGAGACTCAGGATGCTTGAGTCAGAAGGGGACTGAGGAATCTTTTATCCCTGTACTACACTTCCTGTAAGTGAAAGGACAACTCAGCCTCCCAAAGAGGGAGTGACTCATCCAAGGACACATGCCCAGAAAGTGGCAAGGCCCAGACCTGAAACCACATGTATGTCCCCTGGCCTGCACCTTCATCTAGGACAGGAGAGGAGTTGCAGTGGGGGGTTTGGGTTTGGTAGATGGTGACATCAGGAAAGGACATAGGTTACAAGGCAAGTGGGGGGGCCAGGGAGACAGAAGTGGGTAAACCCAGTGCTTCCTCCGGTCCTGAGTATCTCCCATGTTGATCATATGTTCTGTGAACAGGCCAGGCTACCCAGAAAACTGCTCAGAGAGACAGAGGGTAGATGAAGGGATGTAGAGAGGTGTAAGAGAGAAGGTGGAGCTGGTGGATTGGAAAGTTTTGTAGTTTGGTGAAAGAGTGAAGAGGACACACGTACACGTGCACACGCGCGCACACACACACACACACACACACACACACACAGGGGCTTTGGTGGGCTTCCTGCACTCCTTGACTGTGGGCATCAGGGCAGCTTCATGGAGGAGGCTGCATCTGAGTTGGGCCACGGAGGATAAGTAGGATTTATGTTCACTTATAGCTCTTTATACATGAGAAAGGAATGAAGGCAGTCTAGGAGGAAAGGATAGAATCAACAAAGGCATCAATGGTGGTGATGATGAAGGTAATGGTGGTGATGAAAATGATGGTGGTGATGATGATGGTGGTGGCAGTGGTGGTGATATGATGATGATGGTGGTATTGGTGAAAATGATGATGGTGATGACGGTGGTGGTGGTGGTGATAATATGATGCTGATGATGGTGATGATGGTGGCAGCAATGATGAAAATGGTGATAGTGATGGTGATGATGGTAGTTAGCACTTTTAAAAGATTGCCTGTGTGTCATGACCTGTGCTAGGCATTTTACATTTTCCATATTATTATTTTTAAGTTTATTTATTTATTTTGAGAGAGAGAATGAGCTGGAGAGGGGCAGAGAGAGACAAGGATAGAGGATCTGAAGCAGGCTCTCTGCCAGATGCGGGGCTCGAACTCACAAACCATGAGATCATCACCTAAGCCAAAGTTGGATGCTGTACTGACTGAGCCACCCAGGTGCCCCATTTCCACATTAGTAAATTCACACAGCAGCCCTGTTGCCAGCACCCAAGAGCTGCTGGGCACTTCTCACATATGTAAAGGAGACTAGTGGGTGACTGGTAGGTATTGGCCAGCTGTTGGAGAGAATCTCAAACATCAGGCTAAGGCACTGAGATTCTATCCTGAGGGCAACAAAAAGTCACACAAGGCTTTTGAGCAGGTACTGTCTAATCAGAGCTGGTCCCCATCTGTTAGGTTACCAGGCTATTAGTCAAGGCTAGAGGAACCCAGAGGGGCAAGACCCCTGGGAACTGCAGTTCAGAATTTCTCTCCCCAGGTATGGTTCCTCTGACGGCTCTAGTTAAAAGGCCTTGGCCTCTCCTTCCAGGCTGCCCTGTGGCCCGGAGTGCCTTGGAGGTTTTCTGGTGAAAGGATTATTTCTCAGCTTCCTGCTCTATGTTCACTTTATGGCATGTAGCCACCTACTATGGGAGCCATCTGCTCTAAGGGGCTGGGGGTTGGGGATACAGTCATGGGCAGAGCACAGCCAGGAGCCCCTCCTAACCTCTCCAGGTCTAGAGAAGACCCAGATTCCCAGAGACAAGAGCTCTGCCTGCTGGCTGCCTGCTAGAATCACCTGGGGAATGTTTCCAACTACCAATGCCAACACCTATTCCAGACCAATTAATTAAACCCGATCCCTGTAAGCGGGCCCAGGCATGGATAATAAGACATACATTTGAGCCCAGGTGCTTCCATTGTAGAGCCAGGGCTGTAAACCACTGGGATTTGTACCCTGGGCCAACCTTGGATTCCTTGTATTCACAGATGCCACAAAGGGACCTCTGGCTCTTGGGGACAGTTGGCATTGTCTGGACAGGGCTGGTTCGGTCTTGCCCACGGTGGCCCTATAGGAAAGCACCCCTCACCTCCCCATGTTGACAGCTTCTGTCCTTGTAGTGTGCAAGTCTCTGAAGCCAGACTGGGCTCTAAACTGTGAAGACTCTGGGGATAATACTGACTTCCCCTCTATACCCAAGCTCCTGGCAGCTCAGTGGTTCCAGACCTGGGCACCATCTGCCTTGTATTTCTGCCACGTGTGCTTCACCTGTTTCCTGGGGACGGTGGCTGGGTGTCCTACATGTGAGGCAGAGGGAAGAGCAGAGAACACCAGGAACGTAAGCCCGGCAACCAGACAGTGAAGTTCATGCCCAGGTCTGATTCCGGCCAGCTGTGTGACCGCAGGCAACCTCTTTCGGTTTCACTTCTCTTGTTGGTGAGACAGAGGCGCTGGTAATAATAATAAAGACTCCTTCCTTCTAAGGATACTGAGAGGCCTAGATGAGGTGATCTGTCCCTAATTGAGGTGACAATCCCTTAGAAGAGCGTCTGGCACATAGCAAGTACTTAGAGTGAGTAGTTATTTTTATCTGCATCCTGCCTGTGACCTTTTGTCACACGGATGCCCACCGAAGGTGGGTCACATTGAATAGGAGTGGCCCCTAGTATGTTTCTCCTGCCCCAGATCTGAACCCGCTTTCTGATTTTGGAGGATTTCCCACTCCCGAAGGGAAGCAGAGCCTCCAGACTGTTGCAGCCCAATATCCCAGCTTCTCAACTTCCCGGCCTGTCTTGCAGCTCGGCCACAGACCCACTAGCTGAGGTCTGCCCATTGGACGCCAGTCAGACGGGCCGTGATGGATGTACGCGTGATTCTGGGAACGCATTCTGGGCAGGCGGGGGCTGCAGGGCAGCTACCTGAGTCCAGGGCAGCAAGAGCAGTGGTGAGATCAGACCCCGGTGTGATCCTGGGCCGAGCCCTGCGGCGCTAAGCTGCTGTAACATGGAAGCCGGAGCCTGGGCTCGCGCCACTGTGGACAATCACCCAGTCTGTAAACAGCCCAGGCCACTGATCTTGGTTTCCCGCACATTCAGTAGAATTGCTCAGGGAGGGGGCCGCTCCAGGCCCTGGCCACAGGCTCCAAGGAGGGGTCGGGTGATCTGACAGAAATGGGGGTGCTTATGGTTGGAACTGCCCCATAATCAGGGAGAAAGCTCATTCTCATCTGCAGACAGAAAGGCCTCAGGAAAAGCCAGCGGACCTAGAACTGGAATTCCAAACCAAATTCTACGCAGGGGCAGAGATACCATATAACAGTGATTCAAGCCTCCCCCATTTACGCTGAGCTCTACATTCTCACCTCTTTATCTCATTTCTCCCCATCCTACAGAGGAGTTGTGGGGAACCAGAGCTCTCTCGGACTTTCCCGAAGTTCTGTAGCAGTGAATGGTAGAGACCAGTCTCTGATGCAGGTGTCACGATATCGAAGCTGAAAGGGATCTTTGAGGAAACTGAGACCCAGAAAGGGAGAGCCAAGGGATTCCATCATGAAGAGGCATATTTGAACTTGCACTAAAAACAAATAGAAAACAAAAAAACCCTTTCTTATGACCTTGGGATGGAGGGCCCTCTCATGGGAGTGAGCTCCCTGTAAGTGAAGGTGTGCTAGAAGTGGTAGGAACCACTAGGTGGGGATATACCAAGAAGGAAGAACTCCCACATTGACTAGGGGGGCCGCCACTTGCTGGAGGGTGTGGAACATTATAAATGGAGTGGGAGGGGCATCTGGGTGGCTCAGTCGGTTAAGCGTCAGGCTTTAGCTCAGGTCATGATCTCATGGTATGTGGGTGTGAGCCCCGCATCAGGCTCTGTGCTGACAGCTCAGAGCCTGGAGCCTGCTTCGGATTCTGTGTCTCCCTTTCTCTCTGCCCCTATCCCCCCTAAAATAAATAAACATCAATTTTAAAAATGTAAAAAAGTTAAGTGGGGTGGGAGCCCCTCAAAAGGTACCGGCTAGTTCTTTTGTGCTCTCTGTCTTGCCTCTTTCGTGAGCCAGCGCGGCCCTTGTCCCTGCAGTGACCCCGACATCACATGCTACATGGGAGGTCCCAAGCTACCTGAACAGGAAGAGTCATGATGAGTCCCATCCCGCGGACACACGTATTCACGTGTACAGATGGAGGCACCGACGCCCAGAGCAGGGAAGAGAGTGACTCCACGTTAACCAGACCAGATGCAGGATGAGAACCCAAGTCTTCGGCATTCAGCCTAGACCACTGGTTCTCAGAGTGGGGTCCCTGACCAGCAGCCTCAGCATCTTCTGGAAGCTCGTCAGGAAGGAGAATTCTCGAGCCCTCGTGACTCCGAAACTCCAGGGGAGGGCCACAGTCTGGTTCCATGAGACCCTTTGTGGGGGTGGGATCTAAAAGTTTGAAACCACTGATCTTAGTGGTTTTTGTGTTACAGCATTAACTGGCCAGAGGCCTGTGGGTGGGACATCCTTCCTGTGCCGTGCCTGGCCTTATCCTGCTTGCTAAATCATAAAAGGAACTGTGAACTTTCCTGTTTCATAGGCTACACGTGTTTTATCCAAATAGGGTTAACATCCCAAGCTCAGAGATGTAGACTAACCTGGCAAGGTCACACAGCAGTGTGTGACTAGTCTGGAATCAGAACTCACGGGCCCCAAGTATTCAGCGTGGGATTGATTGGATCTCTTGGGCCTGATTCCTTCTGCCCCATCCCATGTGACATCCTAGGGCCTTCACTCTAATTGCCCGGAGAACTCTGGGTCACAGTGTTCCCTGGCCTGGCCAGCAACAGGCTTCTCTTCCAGAGCACGGGCAGCTCCAGGCAGTGTGGGCTGGATTGGTTTATTTATTGCTGTCATTAATTAGTTTTGTTGGGGATGAAAGACAGGTCCCCAGAGAAGATCAGTGCATTAGAGCCCATTATTCCATCATTGCTCTGGACTCGTCGGCAAAAAGCTCTGGCCCTCTCTGCTGTCAGCCCAGCACGATTAATTAGCCCGCAGCCCGAGAGATGGCCCTCCTGCTCCCCTTAGAGGGGAGGGCTCTGTTTGGGCATCCAATGTCCTCCTGTGCTCCTATGCCCCAGTTCTAATGGGGGGCTGACGCTGTTCCCAGGGGCCACCACCATAGCTGGACGCAGGAGGGAGGCAGGAGTTCCTGGCCGGATCAAGCCCTTATGCCAGGGATACTGCTATCGATCTCATTCTGTGATGAATCTGACACTGGGCCAAGTGCTTTAAGCACATTTAATTCTCCCCGATGCCCTGGGTAGCACATTCCAACTTGCCAGATGAAGAAACTGAGGCTCTGTGAGCCAAATGACTTGTCCAAGGGCAACACTACGGAGCAGGATCCAGCCTGGCGCTGACTCCCAAATTCAGGTTGGCCCCTTATGAACTGAGTGACTTCAGGCAGGTCCTCCATTTCTCCTTCAGTGACAAGATTGGGTCTAATGGCTTGAGATCTTCTCTATAAAAGCAATATAGCCTAGGTTCGGGTGAAGTGACTCTGGGGTACTCTTTATCTCTCTGGGCCTCAGTTTCCTCACCTGGAAAATGGGGATAGTAACAATACCAGCCTTGTGGGGTCGATGTAAGGATTAGATGCAGCTCCACAGGAAGGGGCCAAGCACAGCGTCTGGCCCATCAGAAAGTGCTTCCAGCCCTGAGACTGGTTGTTTGAAGGAACCTGGTCTCAGGCCAACTCTGCTATGAGCCTCAAACAACTTCAACCGGCAATTACGGAAATACTTTGCGTTGTGTTTATATTGCCGCTAATGACCTTGGGAGGGAAAACACGGGGAAGGCTCTGGAAGGTGTCGCGTCATTCTGTTTGCTCAGGGCCTGGACTCTAGACCTGGATCTGCCTCCATTTACTGTGTGACCTCAAGCAAGCTGCCCACATTGCCTTCTGTCCTCCAAGCCTCGGTCTTCCTCTCTGTCCCATGAACAGGTGCCCCCTGCCTCATCCCCTCCACTTGGGCAGATGCTGTCCTTTCCGAAGGCCACCACTGCCCCGCAACATGGCTGACTCAGGCTTCACCCAATGGTGGGGGCCAGGCTGCCTGCCCAAGGGTGCTAAGAAGTTAATTAAACCCTCAAGAAGACATTTGTTAAGAGGGGAGCGATGGTATATTCAATACCAGCCAAAGGTTGGTGCAAAATAATGAGTCTTTCTTTAGCTGTGAAAAATGTGTTCCCTCCTTCACCAGCCCCCACCCCTGACTCTGAAGGATGGGCCTGGGGAAGCCCATGGTTCATCTTAATGGCCGGGATGCCAAGGAGCCTAGCTGGCTATCCTCTCTCCAGCGACCAACTTTCTGCTTTTGTTTCTCTCTTTTTCTGTCCCGTTCATATTCTCTGACCCTTCTCCAGGAGAGGTCTGAGGCCAAGAGGATCTCTGTGTCCTTGTCTCAAAGGCTCGCTCCTTCCCCCTCCCTCAGCCTCCCAGGAAAAGCTGAGGCTACCTTAGTGCTCAGTAGCACACACATATTGTATAGGAAAATCGCAGCTCTGCCTGCATGGCAGGTTCAGAAATGGCTGGGAAGGTGAGGAGGAAGAAGAAAGGGAAGGGAAGGTGAGGGCCTAGCTGCCCCTGGCCCCTGAAGGAGTGCCAGCAGACAGGAGGCTGCCCACAGTCTGTGTGAGCCAGTCCATGCCAGCTACCACTAACACCACCTGGTCCGCATCACACCCTTGAGCCTAGTCTGCAGAGGGGAGTGTGCCGTAGACACTAGGACAGGTTTCCAAAGGACGCATCCCAGCCAGGCACCGAGCAGTCTGGCCTTGGGGCTGAGCGCTGGTGTGACTGTGGTCAGCCCTTCACTTTCTCTGAGCTTTGTTTCTTCTCAACTCCTTCTGCAAAAGATGGGGCTGGTTCTGGCCCTGCTTCCCACATGGGCTCTGGAGACAAAAGACATCTGCACAGGGTCCCTGGGGAGGGCGAAGCTGCATCTAGTTCAGCGCCCTCCTCTTGGGCACCTCCACCCCCAGGACACTTCGTTTGCAGTCATCTCTTATCCTGCTGGCCATCCTGGGCTGCCGTCCGTCTGGCTGTCAATCTCTCTGCGGGGACCCTCTGCTCCATATAAAATTCTGGCATTCACAGGCAGAGCATGGTCACAGCTGAGAAGTGGGAGCCCTGGGACCCCCCCCCTTACCAGGTGGGGCCTAGTTTTGTCCCATTCTGCACTGGTACAAAAGGAAGTGAGAGCAGGGGAGG
>NC_043701.1:132899826-132905652 GCF_006229205.1 Suricata suricatta
CCCCCCCCCCCCGCCCCCGCAGCAGCCGCCCCTTTGTCTGCCAGGGAAGCCTCCAGCTTCAAAGCCTGAGATTGTGGCTGATAGATTGGGCTGAAGCCAGGTGCTGAAAGCCGAGAGTTAAGTAGCATGGAGGGGCTTGGGAGCAGGACTCCCCCGACCAAGCTGGGAGAATGGGCCATTCTAGGAGATGGGAGGCCCAGGTTTCCTACTTCTCTGGACCAAATTGTGACCAGGTAGCCAAGAGCAGAGGACAGAGGGGGAGAAAAGAGGGAGAATGGTGAGGATGTGTCATAGGGGTGTGTGGATGTACGTGTGTGTAAGTGTGTAGCTGGCACATGGATATTTATGCATACAGTTGGGACAGGAGAAATGGGCACTCGGGCAACCTCTTCAGGGCTCACCAGCAGTCACCTTGGGCCCCGTGGCTGCTGCCTGGGTTTGGTGTCTCTCTTCTGGAGGGTATTTGGTTGAGGATCATCAACCTTGAAGTGAGCACATGTGAGGTTCCCTGGCACTGACCATCCTCAGGCAATGAGGGATGGTAATGATTGGTAAATACCTGGGCATCCTTGCCCCTTGGGGAGGAGAGCAGTTCTGAAATGTGTGCTATCCAGGCTTCCAGAAGAAGCAGGGTCAAGCCCCAGTTGCTCCCAGCAGGAACCCCCTCAGAAACATGCCTTCCATTGCCTTTCTTCTCCTCCCTGCCTCAAACCTCAGTCCCTCACCAAGTTTCCTGAGATTATCTCACAAAAAAAAAAAAAAAAAGACTTGCCTCCCAATTCCTCTCTCAGGGCTGCTTGTGTGAGTATCCAGATTAAGAGGGGCTGCCAAGGGGTGTTTTGGGCCCAACTGTTGCATCCTGCTCAGAGTAGAGGAGCAAAGAAGGGCCAAGAAACAAAATGCCAACCTTTTCCGAGCACATAAGGGTCAGAGAGTGAGGCCTTGCCCGCACAGGTCTTCATCTGGCAGCAGGAGAAAGGAGGGATGGCAACCCTCTTTTCCCTGGCAGGATTTGAAGCCCACATGGCTGTGCTGGCCAGGAACTGGTCCTGGGGGCCGTGGAACTCATAGTTGGGTCCCTATGTATGAGTGTGGATGACCATGACTGTGGGCAGATGGCCATGTCTGTATACATGTGCATGTAAGCAGATGCACCTGACCCTGTTCTCTTGTGTGTGTGTGTGTGTGTGTGTGTGTGTCCATGTAAATTCGGAATCAAGGGGCTTCTGGCTCTGGGAGTCTGGCCAACTGGCCCCGTCCGACTGGCTACCTACAGACCCCAGAGGCAGTGGCTGGCCACAGGGTGGGGCATGCCACCCAAAGGTAGAGGCCAGAGTGGACTCATGCAAGACAGGACCACTCTAGCCTCTGGGGATCCAGGAGAAGCCCTGGGAAGGAAATAAGTGTGGGGTGTCACAGAGCGCCCTTGCGGTAACATGGCCCCTGCTCTGACCTCAGCACAGGGTGGGCTGAGCCTGGGTATATTTAACATCCCATTGACTAGGGTTCATGGCATCGGCCACACAGCCCAGGAGCTGCAGAGCCAGGGTTGCTAGGAGAAGCTCAATTTTTGTCCCTGCTCGCTGCCTTCCACATCCCCCCATCCCTTGTCTGTGACATTCAGCCACACCAGCCGCCCTGATTTTGCCTTAAAAATGAAGCAATGAGCTTGGCCGTGTCTTAGCACTTTATGCTCATGGCAGGTGCTGACAAGTGGTCTCTGGAGCCAGGCTCAGGGCTGTCCCAGCATCCCTGGGGGTGACTTCCTTGCGCTGGGGAGCACCAGGCTTAAAATACAAAGTTCTATTCGTAGAGTGGCCTGCAGAGGTCAACATAACTGGCCCTTGTGGCTCACATGGGGAAGGTGAGGCCGGCAGAGGGAACGCCCCTTCATGCAGGGAGGCAGGGAGGCAGGGAGGCAGGGAGGCCGAGGATGAGAACAAGAGCCCCCCATGTTTGCCTTGCTCCCTCTGCTCCGCGGGATGGATCGCATGATTTCCGGCCCAGCGGGCCCCTTGCCCGGGTGTTCCGACACTCTTCGGAGGTGCACGGAGGGGTAAGCTGCTCGCAGTAAACGTCCAGCGGGGGACTCCAACTCTTTAGCCCATGCACTGCTGCCAAGCCCTGTCTGAATCCTCAGGCTTTGGTCTCAGCAAGATGACAATTCTCAGGCAGCCTCAGGCCAGGTCAGTCGTGCCTCCCCACCCCTGACGGCCAGCCGGCCTGTACTGGGTTGAACAGGGTCTCCTTGAAATCCATGTCCACCCGACACCTGGCACTGGGATCTTATTTAGAAATAGGGTCTTTGCAGGGGTGCCTGGGTGGCTCAGTTGCTTAAGCATCTGACTCTTGATTCTTGGCTCAGGTCATGATCTCGGGGTTCATGGGTTTGAGCCCGGAGTCAGACTCTGCACTGACAGAGTGGAGCTTGTTTTGGATCCTCTCTCTCCCTCTCTTTGCCTGTTTTCTGCTTGCTCTCTCTCTCTCTCTCAAAATAGATGGATATACTTTTAAAAAGTTTAAATTAAAAAAAAGAAATAGGGTCTTTGCAGATGTAATCTGTTAAAATAAGGTTGGTTATACTGGATTAGGGTGGACCCTGGTCCAGTGACTGATGTCCTTGTAAGAGAGAGGCTGGGAAGGAGCAGACACATAGGGAGATGCCATGTGACGATGGGGACAGAGATGGGAGCCGAGCATCTGTAAGCCAAGGAATACTCTGACCACCGCCGGTCATTGGATGAGGCAAGGAAGACATCTCCAGGACACCTCCAGACAGAGCCCTGTGGACACCAGGCTTTCGAACTTGTGGTTCCCAGAACTGTGAAGGAAGATGCTTCAGCTATTTAAGCCAGTTTGCAGTGACATGCTGGGGCAGCCCCGTGGCCCACAGGCCTGGGCACCTGCCAACCGACCGAACTCATGTTTGCCTTCAAGCCATTGCCAGCCCTCCCTCCAGACTTGCTGTCCAGCCCCTTCTCTGCCATTTCCTTTGCCTTGAAGGCCCCTCTCTGCCTCCCTGCCTGGCCTTCCCCTTGGGGCCCAGAACTGCTGGGGATGCCTCCAACCCCCCAACAGCTCCCCGGGTGTCCTGCCACCCCTGCTGTCCCCTCCTCCTATGACTGAGTCACATCCATGCTCCAAAAGGCCACATCTTTGCCCACAGCTGCCCTGATGCCTTGGCTTCCCTGGGCTTGTGGGCTGGCGTGGACATCCCTCGTCTGCACAGCCCTGGGGGGCACTTGCCCTGTCACATGTGGTGTTGTCACAGCCAGTTAACTTGAGACTCTCTGGCACTGGATGGAACTTGGGCAGAGGCCACCCCAGGCTCTCCAGGACAGCTCATCACTAAGAGCACGTAATGGTAATCCAGCGCCACCCTTTTCTACAGAGATGGGGAAACTGAGGCCCAGAGAGCAGAAGTCATTTGCTCACAGGCACACAGCCAACCAGGGCCAAGGCAGAGGTGTTTCTTGCTCTCCAAACAGCACTGCAATGGTCCTTTTGGGGTCCCCTTCTCCCGAGGGAGGTAGGAGCCACTTTCTGGGCACCTTAGGACTTACCAACCTTCAGGCCTCTGCTTCTGATGGAGACACTGTGATGTGCTGGTCAGACTGGGTGGGGGGGATTCTCTGCCCTCAGCAGGACCAGAGGCCTCATGGGGAGAGGAGGACTCTCTGGGACGGACTCTGGGTGCTCCCTGGGTTCCCTATGGCTGCAGGGATGTCCTCTGTCACTGCCTCAGTTTCCCCAACCTCACCCAGACCTGTAGCAGTTTAAAGACACAAGAAGACACTTCAGCCCTCACTTCTGCCTGCTCCCAGTAGGCCTTGGGTCCCCCCTGCTCCCTTAGGGCACGGTGGAGGGGCTGGGACTGCACGTGGATTGGACCAGCCCTCGGCAGCAACTCAAGTGGAAACCTTTCTCAATCCCCATAACAAAACTGTGACGCAGAGAGCCTAACCCCATTTCACAAAGAAGGAAACTGAAGCCCAGACTTTCTGGCCACCTGGCAAGCTTCTCTCAGGCTCACGCTAACTTTGAAGGTATAAGAGTCCTGAAATCATCTGTCGGAGAGGTGACGCCCGGCCTCATGTTCTGGGAACCCAGTCTGGGTCATCCTGTAGCATTGTCAACCGCCCCACACTTAGGTAGCCCATAAATTGCACCTGTCCCCGTGTGGGAAGGATGTGATATCCAAGAGATGAAGGGCCTGTCGCACTGTCCACCCAGGTGGCTCTGCCTGGTCAGGCAATTTTGCTGATGTCACCTCCCCATAGATATTAAATATTGATAATGCAATAAATTTTCTCCGCACCTTCTGTGACTCATGTCTTGGTGCGTTCCAGAAGGAGAACACGTGGGCTGATGTGCCTGCATCCAGGCTTCTGGGCCTCGGTCCTCCTGGTGCTCTGGGAATCACAGCCTCCTTGTGCTGGAAGGGGTTTAGAGAGGTCATCCAGCCAATCGCTCTGAGGCCTGAGACAAGCATCTCTGTGGAAGGGACATCTTCTGGTTAGCACATTACAATGATCAATCACCTTGTTCTTAGGAAATTCTTCTTCCCGTCAGACTGGGATCCATGTTAAGCAGGAGCTTGATAGGTGAAGCCCCTTATCTTGATAACCAAGTGACCTGCAAACCTCATTTCTAAGAAGCAGAGCGCTTGGAAGGGCTCAAAGATCTCCCTCTGACCAGTTTCTAACTGCCCACTTGCCATGTGACTTTGGGCAGGTTACGATATCTCTGATCATCAGTCTGTGACATGGACGATGGCCCAGACTACTTCCGGCCCCTGTTGGGACTGAGACTTCCATCGGCCAGATGCACAACTTGGCGAGTGGAGGGAGGCCTCCTGGGCCAGTGGTCCCTGGGCAGAACACAGCTTGATCACAGCAGACAATAACTCAGAAGGGTTTTACAAATGCAAATTGCTTTGTAAATGCAAAGTGTTTTGCAAATGTTAGGGATAAATACATGCTTCAAAAATTAGGACCTTCAGACCCTAGAAGGAGGAAGGCTCCTAAATTGTTCTTGTATCCCCAGTCCTGGAGGTGTGTGTGCGAGTGCGTTGGGAGCGGTGGGAAGCCCCCCGGAATCTGAATCTGTGTTCCCTCTCTCCCACCCGTCTCTTCCCTTGGGCTTCAAGCCAGGCACAGGCTCCTGATTAAACAGGCCAGGGCAGGAGTAGCTTATCAGTTACTTGGAATCAATAGGTGTTTTCTTCATATTTTTCAATTAAAAGAGCCGACAGAGAAAAGGGAAAAACTCAAGTGCCCTGGCCATCAATACCTGACAGGGCGAGGGAAAGTGCAGGGTCAGGGGGTTGGACTGATTGTCAAGGCCAAGTTCTGCCTACTCTGTGCTCTGAACACCCAGATGCCCCAGAAGAGGGACCGAAGAGGAGACAGGGCATCTCCCCGTGGCTTCCTCAGACTTTGGCTGTGGGCACAGTGTCTCTCCCAGGCCTCAATATTTTCAAGAAATTGAAACTGAGAAAGCAGAGTTGAACCGGGTGTTACAGTGAGAAAGTCCTGCAATGGGGTGGGTGGGGGGCGGTGGGTAGGATGGCCATCTGTCTCTGTGATCAAACAGCTGTAGGGGTGCCTTGGTGGCTCAGTTGGTTGAGCATCTGCCTTCAGCTCAGGTCATGATCTCAGCCTTCATCAGGCTCTTTGCTGACAGCTCAGAGCCTGGAGCCTGTTTTGGATTCTGTGTCTCCCTCTCTCTCTGCCTCTCCCCTGCTTACGCTCTGTCTGTGTGTCTCTCTCTCTCTAAATAAATAAACGTTAAAAAAAAAAAAACCCAGCTGCAGAGACCTACAGA
>NC_043701.1:132905752-132913480 GCF_006229205.1 Suricata suricatta
TCTGTGGGGTCTGAGGCTCCCAAAGGCTGGGGTGCCTGGAGCTTAGTGAGTGTGTGGAGGATGAGGGCAGAGGGAGATGGAGAGGCATAGGGGTCGGGAGGGGGGGCCTGGTCAGTCGTGGCGAAGGTTGTGTTCTAAGGACAATGGGGACCTTTGGAGAGTCTGAGGCAATGATGAGACAGAATCTAATTATATCTGTACAGGATCACCTTGGTGGTCCCCTGTGGATGGGGAGGTAGGGGACGGCTGTGGGAACTGTGGCAGCTGCTCCCGGCACCCCACGCCCCTTCCCATAGCCCGCTGGTGGTTCCAGCCGCAGCCGGGGGGCTGAGCACAAGCCACTCTCTGCTTTGCCTCCGGACGAGCTCACTCAGCCTGGGAGAAGGATGGGGACAGGGAGTTCAGGCCTCAGGAGGCAGCCCTTTGTCAAGGGGGACGAGTCAGTAAGCAGACACCCCAGACTGCTGTCCTTTGTGTCCCCCGCAGTACCAATAACTGGAGAAGATGGCCTGGGTGGCTTGTCCCCTTCCCTGTTTCTCTTGCCCTCACTCTACACCCCCATCCTCATCGCTCTGCTCCTGAGGGACTCCAAGTGGGCATGTAGGGAGAGATGGTGGTGCCCCGGGGCGGGTGATGGCTGGCACAGCTATCTAGAGATGGATGCAGGAGGCACCTTGCAAGCGGTGACAGGACAGGCTACCGGACCAGCTGTAGCAGGGAAGGGAAGAGGGTATCGGGGAAGGCTCTGAGGACTTCAGCCAGAGCGTTTTACAGAAACTGAGAAGACGGGGGAGTAACGGGGGTGTGGGAGGGACTCAGGGGCTGGCTCCGCTGAATTGAATTTGCAGCGCCTGTTGAGACCTCTAAATGGAGACTCCCAGGAGGCAGATGTACACGGAAGTCTGTAGCTCAGGGCAGAGGTTAGTGCTACAGACATCAATTCGAGCATCAGTGAGCAGCTTAGAAATGGTATTTAAGCCATGGGCCTGGGTGAGAGCACTGGGGAGTGAGTCAAGGGGAAAGGAAGGCAGAATGAGCAGAAGAAAAGGGGCCAGGAGTCATCATCCCATGGGACACTCAGAGCAGTCCTTAGAGGTAGGACGCAGGCAGTACTGTCGTGTACAGTTGCACAGGTTAGGCACTGCCAACTCCAAAGGGCGCTGTTTACATGAACTACCGTGTGACAGGCACTCCTTGGGGTCATGCTACTGCCATGTGTGCCTCTTTACAAGGCCAGAGAAACTATGGGCAGGACCCTACATGAGCCAGAGTGGAGCTTCTGAGAACCTAGTGGAGGAGGAAGTGATGGCAATTGGGGCAATCAGGGGAGGCTCCCTAGAGGAGGTGGCATTTCCCCTGGAGCTCAAAGTATGGGGAGAGTATCCACCTTTTGAATTGGGAGGGAGGGAGCCCCTTCAGCAGAGGCAACTGCACTGGATAAAGTCCTGGGGGCAGGAAATCCTAGGGCAGGGTTGGGAATTTGGGTATCTGGGATGGCCAAGGACAAAATAAACGTTGTGAAAAGACTATCTCCAGCTGAAAGGTAGAGGTCAGTGAATTACATGTCAAGGAGGTGCCCAGAGTCCCTGACTCAGTTAAGGTCATGTGGCAAGGGAGACTCAGAGCCAGCACTTCAGTCCTAGGCTGGACTGTGTGACCCAGCCATGCCATTAAGACCCAGGGACATCCTGCCTCCCCTGTACCCATCATCCCCATTCGGCAGCTCCGCCTTCCCAGGAGGCAGTGGCACCAGTCTCCTCCAGCCCCTCTTGGCTCCTAGGGGCACATGACTTCATTTCCCCAGGCAGTGCTTAGAGAGGCCCCGCCTGGTTATCACAGGAGGCAGATACAGCCCCTGGGGCACAATAGCCCAGGAATTAGGGGGTCAGCCAAAGCCAGCTCTTCCTAGGTTAGGAGTCCTTCCAGGCATGGGTGGGGGGTGTCTTTCTTAACCCTGGGAAGAGCCTTGGGGTAACATAGCCTATAGCACAGATGAACAAATGGGAACACTCAGGCTCCTCAGAACGGGCTGCGGACAGGGGATGTCTGGGGACAGAATGAGCTCGGACTAAAGGTCCCAAAGAAGCCCTCTCCATCTACAAGTCCCTGGAGTTTTACTGCTTCCTCCCTCCCCGCATCATTTATCAAATGCCTGCTGCAGCCAGAGTACCACGCTAGGCCCTGGCCATGCTGCAGGATGAGGCCGGATGAAACATGTGTCTTCACAGTGAGCACAGGTTGGGAGGACAGACACAGCAGGAGCAGCGGCAAGTGCAGGGCAGGGCAGTGATGGGGGCCAGGAGACTCAGGCCCGGGCACCTGGGTCGATTCGGGACCACAGGAGGCCTCCGGAAGGAAGTGATGCCTGACTTGAGACACGGAAGAGGAAGTTGGGGAGCGGGTCTCACCCCAGAGGCAAGGGACTCTGTCAGGTCTGCAAACTGCCACATCTGTTGGACTGAAGGCTTTGGCTTAACCGGGACCTGGGACCATCTGCCACGGGCTGTCATCATGTAATGCCCAAGATTTTAATATCACCCCAAAACCAGAAACCTCCAGGGAGACCGAGGCACGCATGTAAAAGCAAAGGGCAGTTTTATTACGGCTTAGGCTCCCCGGGCCTAAGTTCGGTCTCACCAGCACAGTGGATCCGTGCTGAGAGCCCCGAGCAAGGGCTGAGTAGGGTTTTTATGGGGTTTGGGAAGGGGGAGTTACAAGAAATTGTGACATAGGTACAGTGACCCAATCATAATGGTACAACAGTATTGGCAGCAGCTCTAACCATACACACTGTTCAGATCGTCCGTTACTTTTGGCGGGACCCAATTACAACATTTAGGGTATCTTTGAAATTAACCAATTACAGAGCGAGTTCAGGGTCTTGTTTGGTGACTATTGGGTTAACTTTAACATTAGGTAACAGGGTCCTATCTAAAGTTCCCATCTGCAGGTCTCACCCTTAGGAATGTGGGGAGAGGTAGCTAGGCTTTCCTGATTGGGTACCGCAAAGTGATCTCTTTTGCCCTGGGTAATGTATAACCGCCTAATGGTTCCGGAGGGACTGACCTTAGGCCTTCTAGCTTAGAGGGGAAACTTAAAGCCTGTCATGGCGTCTGTTTGGTTCAGACTCATGTTCTTACAATCACTCTGGAGAAAAAGGCTTTTCCCCTGAGGAGGTCTGTCTTGGAGTGCTCACCTTGAACTCTGGTAGAAGCCACTCTGTGTGAGCTTCTGTGGGCACAGCACTGCCTGGTGCCCAGCCCGCTCTCCAGGTGCCAGTGGCCCTGTGGGGAGACAGGCACATGCCAGCCTCGTTGCCTCTGGGAGGTGACTCACAAAAGCGCCCCCAGGGGAGGTGGCGCTGGGGATGGGTATACACATACATGCAGGAGGAGACGGGCGTGGAGGAGAAGGGTGCTCCGGGAGTAGGGGACTGCGTGAGCAACAGCCAGGTTGGTAAGCACGTGGTCCCCTGAAGTGCACAGGCCAACAGGAGCCTGGAGAAGAAGGAGTGGCTTTGTCGGCTCCACACAGGCACTCAGAGTAGGCATCGTCTGCCCTGGCCTCTCCAAAGTGTTGGGACACAGATTGTGTGACACCTGCTCTGCCCTCAAAGGGGTTCTCTCCATCCTGCACATCTAGCACACAGTAGGTACTCAGCAAACATTGACTGCTGGCCAAGAGTGGAGAAATATGCTGCTATTAACTTATGGGAGCCCAGAGAAGAAGGGGAGGCCCCAGCAGGCCGGGGAGCCTTCCTGGGGGAGGCAACTCTGGCGTTGAGCTTGGAAGGATTCAGCTAACTGATGAGACCTAGGGAGGGGAGCAGGAAGTTGCTTCGGCCTGGCTGCTCCCATGTTGGAGAACGCATCGGCGATGTTGCAGAACCAGGTGTGCAAGTGCCACAAGCGTGTGTGAAGGCGTGGGAGTATGTGAGTTCATGTGTGTTTTCTGTTAGTGGGTAAGTATGTATGAGTGTTCAGAAGCGGGAAATTGAACGTATGAGAGCAAGGGGGAGTATGTGTGTACAAGACTGTGAGCACGAGGGTGTGCGGGTGCGAACAACCACAAGCGAGTGTGGATCCATGTGTGTCTGAGGATAAGGCTGTGAGAGTGTGGGACACTGTGTGTGCCACACGTATCCCAGGGCCACGACTGTGTGTGTTTGCGAATTTGCTATGATTTGCTGGATTTCAGCTGGGCAGTCAATCCTTGATCAGATGGGAAGAAAATGAATCCGGTACCCTGGGGACACTGTGTCCAGCCCAGATGGACAGGCGTGCAGCGTGGCCAGTGGTTAAGAGCAGCAGACAGGAGGTCTTTGCGCATCGGGAAGATGGCTTCTCTGGGGAGAGCCCTGCTGGGGCCCAGGAGCCCGCTGTGTGACCTCAGCCCAGTCCCCAGCCATCTCTAGGCTTGCCTCTTGCCCAGGCGAGAAGACGGTGCAGAGACACATGACTCCTGAGAGACCCTGGAGCCGCGGGGGTGGGCTCTCTCCTGAAGGAGCCCCTGCGAAGGACCTGCTCTAGCAGCCAGCTGGGGGCCAGGGGGGTGAGGAGGGGAAGGAGCACGCACTTCAGAGCTCATTCCCGGTTCACACTCAGGGCTGCCGCTCACAGGCATAGCAGTTCAAGCCACCGTTGGGTCTGAACCGCCACTGTGCATGTCACATCTTCTGTCCCACGTGCACCTTGAAGCAGCCCCATTTCACAGGTGAGGACACTGAGGCTCACGATGCTGGTAAGTGGCTCTGGCCGCCTGCCTGTGCTACCTCCCTGGGCTTCACATCTGTGGAATGAAGGCGGTGATGTCAGCTCTGGAGGTTGTCTTGGGATGTCGTGAGACTACCGTGGCTGAGAAGGGGTCAGCACATGGCACATGGCAGTGAATCTGCCATGAGCAGCCCCATTTCCTCTGTACAGGAGACAGGTCCCGAGAGGGAGGCAGGAGGCCTGGGTCTCCAGGAGCTCCGCTTTTTAGCTGAAACTCACACACAGCCTCCAGGCCAAGGGGCCTGGATAATGACGGCTGGGGCTGGGGTTGGGGTCCCCGCCTCATTCTCATAGGACCAAGGCTCTGCCTAGAGGGACGATCA
The DNA here is from genome assembly GCF_006229205.1 of Suricata suricatta. Taxonomy (NCBI): domain Eukaryota; kingdom Metazoa; phylum Chordata; class Mammalia; order Carnivora; family Herpestidae; genus Suricata; species Suricata suricatta. The sequence goes on from NC_043701.1 coordinate 132,910,848, forward strand.
GGCTTCACGCTGCCCATTTCCCCAAGGGGAGACAACCCAGAGGCTGATATTACCCCACGGTGCTGGCTGAGGACGGGGGGACGCAGCCCTGTGACACAGACCTTGCCTCTTCACCAACCTCCTGTCACCAGAGCAGGGGTCCTCACCTCCTCTAGCCCACAGGGGAGCCCGATGCCCCCAGTTAAACCTTGTGAGGGCAGGGGGTAGTGGGAAAGTTTGACAGGTCCTTCCTGGAATAGCCCGATTCACAGCTATTCAGGTACCTGGGGAAGGTGAGTGCATGTGAATGTGTTCATGGGCCTGACTGTGGGGTTGCCGAGCCCGGGGTTCTGCTCCTAATCTCTGGGGAGGCCTAAGGCTGCCATCTCCCTCCTGTAGGTTCCACTTGGTCAGGGCTGCTTCTTCTAACCTGAAGACCAGTCACCCCTCTGCAGCCCTGCCCCCAACCCTAGTCACCTGGTCCTACATGTGGCCCCGATTCTTGCCCATGAGCAGGAGCCTGACTGAAGTGTGACCATCAGGCCCCGCATCTGTCCCCCAAGGGCCATTCTTTCCTGGAGAAGTGCCGTGGATAGTGGATAAGGCGCGTGTTTGGGGCACACGGGGGCTCTGATAAAACCCAAGATGAGAACACAAGCAAATGGAGAAAGATGTGTTTCAACAAGAAGCGCTGGAACCTCTAGACGTCCACGTGTGAAGAGTGAACCTGGCCACGGCCCTATCACCCATCACACACATTATCACAACGTGGATCCTAGACCTAATGGTAAAATGAAAAATCCTGAGACTCCCAGAAGAGAACAAAGGCGAACATCTAGATGACCTTGGGTGTGCTGGTGACTTCTGAGATGTAGCCCCACGTGCAGGATCCATGAAGGGGAGAACTGATAAGCTGGACTTCACTGAAATTAAAGGCTTCTGCTCTGGGAAAGACACTGGCAAGGGAACGAGATGAAAATCCACAGATTGGGGAAATGTATTTGCAAAAGACACACATGATAAAGGACCATTATCTAAAATAGTCAAATAATTCTTAAAGCTCAACATGAGAAAACGGCCTGCTCTTCAAAGGGGCAAAAGAGGGGCGCCTGGGTGGCTCAGCTGGTGAAGTGTCTGACTTCTGCTCAGGTCACGATCTCATGGTTCATGAGTTCAAGCACTGCATCAAGCAATTGTGCTCCTTGGTATTTACCCAAAGGAGCTGGAAACCTGTTGTCTACACAAAAATCTGCACAAGGATGTTGAGACCAGTTTTATTCATAATTGCCCAAACCTGGAAGCCATCGAGATGTCCTTCTCTAGGTAAAAGGAAAAATAAACTGTGGCTCACGCAGACACTGGAATGTTACCAGCTCTAAAACAAATGAGCTGCAGCCAGGAAAGGACATGGAGAAAACTTACATGCCTATCACCAAGTGAAAGACGCCAATCTGAAAAAGCGACGTACTGCATGAGTCTAACTACAGGACATTCTCCAAAAAGCAAACTATGGAGACAGTAACAGGAGCAGTGGTTGCCAGGACTTGGAGAAAAGGGCGGGGCAGGAAGGGAGGGATAAATAGGCAGAGCACAGAGAATTTTTAGGGCAGTGAAAATAATTCTGTTTGACATGACAATGGTGAAAGCATGTCATTATACATTTGTCAAAACCCATCGAATATACAACACCAAGAGTGAATCCTCATGTTAACTATGGACTTTGGGTGACGATGCATTGATGCAGTTTCACTGATTGTAACAAATGTACCGCTCTGGGGTGGGATTGTGATAGTGGGAAAGGTTGGGGGGGGAGCAGGAGGTGTATGGGAAATTTCTATACTTTTCACTCAGTTTTTCTGCGAACTTAATACTGTTCTAGAAAGTAAAGTCAATGTTTTTAAAAATATATAATTAATGATGAATACTTAAATTGGATTCCTGTTCTGATCTTAAATCCATGTAATATATGACCCCAATAATATTCCCACTGACTGACCACTGGGACTCTGTTCTTATCGTTAAGTGTGGCTCTTATTGTTATTACCAGGAGTCACTGAGTATCGGTCAGGCACTGTGCTAAGCACTTGATTCTGATGATCTCTTTCGACCCCATGACAACCCCAAGCAGGAACCGGTGCCCACTTTACAGACAAAACAACTGAAGCCCAGAGAGGTGAGCCGGCTTGCGCATCACACAGGCCATCAGTGATGAAGCCAGGTTTTGAACAAGGTCCACCGGATCCTGAGTCCAAGCTCTTCCCGTCATACAAACCGAGCGGTAGCAATCCGTACCTGTTTCCATCTTTCGTTGGTTTCCATCGCTCCCGTTCTGTATGTGGGAAGCTGGCCGGAGAGGTGAGGCGCTCTGCCCACACCGGTTCCTTCGCAGTCACACCCTTGTTTCTGGGGCTGTCTCACCTGCCTGAAGTCTCGGAGTCTCCACAGGAGTGAAGGAAAATGTCAAGAATATTAAATTTATAATTGAGTAAAACCTGAGGAGAATCATTAAATCACAATTTAATATTTCCCCAATGATTCATCGACATTTTGAAGGCATGTCAGGCTCTGGCTTTGTGTGTCCTGACCGTGCAGATGAACGAGTTGGATGCTCGTTGGAGCAGCCAGCTGGAGAGCGGGCTCTAGGGCACTGTCAC
>NC_043701.1:132913580-132973701 GCF_006229205.1 Suricata suricatta
GCCTGGGTAGCTTAGTGGGTTGAGCGTCTGACTCTTGATTTCAGTTCAGGTCATGATCTCACGGTTGTGAGACTGAGCCCCATCTCAGGCTGAGCAGGAAGCTTGGGATTCTCTCTCTCTGCTCCTCCCCCTCTCATGCTCTCTCTCTCTCAAAACAAAATAAACATCAGAAGCATTTTTTGAAAGCAGCAAATCCAGTCTTTTGCTCCCTCTGCAATATCCACATTGCATACAGAGATGCACACATAACTACATATTCACTCAGGTGGGATCGTGGGTACACATTGTGTTATAGCCTGCTTTATTAATAGCAATCCGTTGGGAGAGATCTATAAGGTTTAAACAAACTATAGTGCCGGGAACTAGAGTTGAGAGGGGGGGTCTCCCTGCTTCCCGGAGCCCCGTAGAAGTTTTGCAATCTTCTTTCTTCACTCAGCATGGCCCCGGTCTCTGTAGCAGAAGACCAGAAGTTCCCCTGGCGGTCAGCACCCCTTAAGGTGGGACAAAACCCAGGAAATACTGTCTGGGAGCTGTCTGGAGGCCTCTGAGCCTGTTTCCTCGGCTGTGAGATGAGGAGAAGATTGGGCCTCTCTCCCAGGATCCCATGGGCACCAAAAGGAGGTTGCCCAAGGGAGGTGCTGGGCAGCATGGCATTAGCTCTGCATCCGAGCACCAAGGTTCAAATCCCCCGTCTGTCCCCTCCTGCCTGGGAAGCCTGGAGCAGGCAATTTAACCTCCCTGGGCCTCTGTTTCTTTGCCTCCAAATGGGACTGATGTCAAGACCAAGTTCATGGTGCTGATGTGGGGAGTGAATGAGAGCTTATGTGTGAAGGGTCCTGAGAACAGTGGCCAGTACAGCCTTAGTCAGTGGCAGCAGCAGTAACTGCTACTTTGGGCGATAACCCAAGGCATGGGGAGGAGGCCGGGGTCTTCCTAGCACAACTGTGCAGTGGTAGACCACAGTGGTGGCACGTAGCCCGCCCTTCTCCTCCTTGGACGCAGCCCTGGTCAGAATAGCCTGCAGTCCGTAACTCTGCCGGCCAGCCCCCAGATGTCCAGCATCGCCTGGCCCACGACCCAGCTCCTGTGGGCATCACAAAGCCATCGGCCGGGCCAGAACCTTGGCCAGCAAGAGAGCGGGGCTGTGGGGGCCGTGCTGCCCAGGGTTGGGAGGGGGCAGGGCCGTCCTCCAACCTCCTCCAGCCTCCCTGGAGATGTCACAGGCTTAGCAGGGCCTGCTTGACACATGTCGGATAAAATAAGAAAAAATAAATAACAATGTTTATAAGAAGATTAGCGAGAAGGCGGCAAAATTTCTCTAGGGAGTCTCCTTGGCTGCATCTGGGAGTGACAGTTCCCATTGCCTTATCAGAGACGTAATGAGTTGCCAGGATTTGGGGTCATTAAAAATCCTCCCCGGCTGGGCCCCCTCCCTTGCCTGTCGCCTTTGATGGTGGAGTCAGGGGGCCCAGTGGCGGCATGGGCCCCCGCCCCCACTGTGCTGTCTGCCTCTAGCTGTCCCATTTGCCGGGGGGACAGAGGTGAGATGGTGGGGCCCAACTTGGCGGAAGTAATGCAACACGACGGCGCAATTTGTGCCCACGGCCCCTCGGGCAGAGGACCCGTCTCCCTGGTGCGGATTAGACTCTGTTTTATCTCAGCTGCCTTCAGAGACAAAAGAGGGGCTCTGTGTAGACACATGTACGTGATGAGGTGTCCACAGCTCCAGACTGCACTGGGAGGGAGGGAGCCCCTCTGGCCCCCTTGTCTGACACCGCACTTTGCACACAGGGAAACTGAGGTCTGGGGAGGGACAGAGGTCAGAGGTGGCAGCATATTGGTGGCTGAGTGAGGCTTTGAACGCAGGAGTCTAGACTCCCAGATGGAAGTTGGGTGTGTTTATAGTGACTGAATTTCTGTAGAGGGAATGTGAAGATAGGAATATAAAGACAATTCAATTCCATGAGTACAAACGTGCACCCATTACCCGCAAGGTGCGAATCACTGGGAGCAACCCAGGGAGCTCAGAAACCAGAGACACAAGTGTGGGCCCCCCTGTCCAGCTGGAGGGATGGACGCAAAAGCCAGTGTCCGAAGGCCAGCATCTGTCACACACGCACTCTCAGCCCAGACAGCCGGACCCATTCCGAAATCCCTCTCAGTGCTACGGAGAAAGGGCCCCCGCATTCAGTCACCTCCCTCTTTGTCAGAAGCTTATCTTCAAGGAGTTCAAAGCACTTGTAGTGTATTGATTTTCTTCACCACTCACTGGGCCCACTTCCCTTGAGGGATGGGGAGTCTGGAAGAGGAAGGATTACCCTGTGTCTCAGTTGAGGAAACTGAGGCTGGGAGGAGCCCACTCACGGTGCTGCTGGCCCATACGATACCCTTGGGCTCTGGGCAGATAGAGCCACGTGCTGAAGAGTGTGACTTGGAGAGCAGAGTGGGACTGGATCCCAGCTCCATAGTCAGCCCTTCAGCCAGGCACCCTCGTTCCGTGAACAACCTGCCTGACTGTATGTGGCAACCCCACTGCCATGTTTAATCACTGAGGCGGGTCCTGAGTTCTCTCACAATTAGACGTCTGGCAAAATGGTGAAGCCAAATAAGTCCCCCCCAGTCTAGAGAGAGAACTAACTACTTCAAGCATTGGTTTCCTCGCCTAAATGGGGTATCATAAGAGCTTGTAAGGTAGATGGGCCGATTTGATGAAATACTAGAACTGACAGTTCTGTGAGCTGTCCAGTGCCACATTAACATTGTGGTTATTCACACAGTCGCTTCATGGAGCAGGTCACCTGCACCCTCCTCCGTGTTGTACCTGCCGCATCCCAGAATGTGCCCACCGGGTTTACCCCCGGAGAGGGTCTCATCTGTCACACACAAGGTCTCCCCAGTGCTCACAAGCCAAGGCCAGAAGCCCTGTGTCACCCCAGCTGGCACCCACCTGAGGAAGGACTAGAGCAGCCCCACTGCACAGACAGGATAGCCAAGTCCTGCCCGGCCAGCGGTCCCTGCCCCAGATCTGCTGCCCCTCCTCTCTCAGCCTCTGCGGCTACAGCTTCTCAGCTGTTTCAGCTGCCAGGGATCTGAAATCACAGAGGGGCATTAGTCCAACCCTTCCTTCCAGAGTGGAGGGACCAGATAAGGGGGGACCATCACTCCTCCAACATGGGCTTTTTCTGTGGCCCCGGGACCTCCTCATGGGGGGTGGTGGCCAGACGCAACTCTCCCCTGCAGCCATCTGTCCGTTTGGATGTCTTCTGGTCTAATTCCGAGGTCCTCTGCCTACCTTAGCTCAGCCCCACACCCTGGGGGTGGTAGAACACTCTCAGAGAATCAAACTTGGTGGGAAGCTGTGGGGAGAGGGGCCCCTTGGGCTCACACCAGCCGGGTTGGCTGGCTGCATCCCAGCCTGGGCTTGGGGTCACTCCCGGCTGCAGCATATGCTCCATCATGGGCCCAACTGGGGGCAGACGGCATTGCACTGGCACCTGGTGAGGCCACGGCATCTGTAAGACTGTGAGTGCCAGGGCTGACACCTGGAGCTGTGGCTCACAACCCGGATCTCCGGTGCCCTGGGACTGCTGGCCGGGTCCTCTGCCTGCTCTCCATCAGCCATGAGGGCTGTCAGCACCCCACTCGGCCAAGCAATGACAAGAGCATTTTGCACATAATGTATGTTTCAAAAAGAAAGTTGACTCAAGGCCACCCCTATAGCGTTGCCTCTCTCAACTGCTGGCATCCTCATACTAAAGCGGGAGACCCTGACGGTGATAGTAACCGTCATCATTAATCACCAGTATTTACAGGGCACTTGCAATGTCCCTGGTGCCAGGCCGCATGCTGTCTGTAGGATCTGTGCTATTCCCCCAGCGACGCCGGGAGGCAGAAACTACTTTTATTTCCATTTTGCAGATGAGAAAACCGAGGCTCTGAGACACTGCCCTTGCCTGGGCTCCTGCAACTGCTGTGGGTTTGAACCCAGGCTTGTCTGGCCTCAGGTCCCGCCTGGGTTAGGCTCCTGGGTGGAGTCTGGCCGACCCCAGGAGCTGCTCCTGACCTGGTGCCCATAAGTGAGCGCGCTGCACTTGAAACAGCCCCGTGGGTCTGGACAGAAGGGAGGGTGAGAGCCCCAGGCCCGGCTTACCTTGCTGTTCTCCGGGGATCGGGCAGCACCCTCCATGGAGGAGGCCCTCCCCCTCTCCACAGCCTCTCCCTCCAGGAGCTCCTTGAATACCCCCTCCCTGCTGACATGATGAGTCATGTCCTGCACCGTGGGGTTTGGGGGAACGGGTCATGGAGGCCAGTGACAAGTTCCTATTCTCAGTTTGGGGGTCCAAGGCTCATTAGCTTTACAAAACAACAAGGCCACATCCAAGCCACTTCCATGCTGTGGGGCAGGGGTGTGCAGAAGGTCTGGGCTTCCCCACCGTCCCCTCCCACCCTACCCGAGCCTTAAAGCATTTTCTTCCTTCGGCGGTCATCAGAAACTGCGTGTTCTGATTTGCATGGGGAAACTGAGGCTGCTATCCCTGCAGCCCAGTGCATCCTCCTTCTGCCCCAGAGAACCCCAGAGGGGTCCCTGGCCCCCCATCTCTGCGGCCTGGGGTGAGGAGAGAGGAAACAGAGCTGGGAAGTATTTGTTTCTTCTCAACAAAGCAACTCATTTCTTTAGGCAAATGAGCTGGGGAGGGAAGGACACTGTTGGAGCCCAGCAGTGATTAATTAGAAAGGAAATGAGTGGCCGGCATGAAGGGGGCAGGGGCGAGGCAGTGGGAACGAGGCTGGGCACAGGGCTGGCATGACAGGGATGGAGCCCGGAGCCTGGAATGGGCCCTGACGGGGAGGAAAAGAGGGCACCCCGCCTGGCCTTGGGGAGCTTACAGCTTGGCTGGGGGGGATGAGCTGGGGGGCACACAGGAGTGAGGTCAGAAAGATGCATTTTAAAAGGATAGTGTACTTGGGCTCATCAGGATGAAGGAACAACACAGACAAACACCCTGTTAGAGCAACGGGGTTCTCGTGGGCAAAAATAAACATCTTGGTTCCTCACAGACCCTGTGAGGGGTTTGGCCAGAGTTCTGGGTCCTTCTCTCAGCTCCAATCTTGCTTGGGGCCATGTCACACATGCCACAGTAGAGGGACTCTTGAGTTTAATAGCTCAGACCTAGACCAGGGACCAGAGTACTGTGACCTGTCCCTAGCCACGCCCATTTGTGGTGGGGATGGGGCTAGATTGGGTCGTCTGATACCTGCCCAGGCTCCTTGCACGTTCTCTTGGAATCCCCTTCAGCAAACAGTGACAGCCCATGGGATTCTCAGCCTTGCTCCCCTTTGGGCCACCTTCCTGCACCTGCAAGTTCTCCTCAGGCCTTGGCTACGGTGTCTGTCTCATGGCTATCCACCAAGAGTGCCCTTTTCAGGAGACCCCTTTGACCCCAGATCAGATTTCCACCCCTTCCCTCCCCGGCCACAGTGCCTTTGTTCCCCAGCTCTTGAGGCTTCCTGGCCCTTCAGGGTTAAATCCAGCATCTCCTTCCCTCCCCACTAATGACACGCTTTTCTCTCCACGTGATAGGACGCTGGCTAAGAATAGAGCTCACCGCTCTTGGGCTCTGCTCGCAAAGCCTCCGTGATACAGGGGTTCTCTGCGTCTGCCATCCCATGGTGCTTCAGGTCCCGGACCCTGGGGCCTGCTCCTCGGCCCCACCAGGTCGGGTGGCTGAGGCCCAAACAGGGCCCGGAGGAGGCGCCAAGGGGAACTCTCTGCCCGGGAAATGCCTGAGGCTGGTTCACAGGCACTGTTGAGTGGGCCCCAGTGCACGTGAGTCCATTTGGATATCCTTGTCCACCAGATCTTCACCCCAACCCATTTCATAGCTGAGTGACTGAGTCACACAGAGCAAGTGGCTTGTCTGAGGTGTCACAGCTTCTAAGTGCAGGAGCTAAGGGGCACCTGGGTGGCTCCATCGGGTAAGCATTCAACTTCAGCTCAGATCATGATCTTGCAGTCTGTGGGTTCGAGCCCTGCATTGGGCTCTGTGCTGACAGCTCAGAGCCTGGAGCCTGAGATTTAAAAAAAAAAAAAAAAAAAGCAGAAGCGCAGGAGCCAAGATTTCATCCCTGGGCCCATTTCTTTTGTGGATGTGATACCCCTAGGATGACACAAGATCTCCTGTCCCACAAGGAGTTGGAGCCTTCTTACTGCCTGCCTTCACCAGCCCTTGACTTCAAACAAAAGTCTAGGCTTGATGCGAAGGGCAGAGAAATAGTGCTTGAGATGAGGTTAACTATGATTCGGGGCGGTGGGGCGGGGGTTGCCAGATGCAGCCACAGGGGTGGGGCGAATAGTGACAGATGCCTGGGTTTGAATCTTGGGAGGGGATTGGGAGAGCTGTTCTAACCACTCTGCCTCAATGTACTCATCAGTAAAATAGGAACATCAGAGGTTGTAAGGATTCACAGGGTTATCACACTTAAAGTACTTAGAACAGTAGCCGGCATGGCGTGAGTGGGACCCCCATAACCGTTCTGCTCACCAGGCAGGCTGAAGGCGCAGATATAAGGTCTCTGTGTGCCTGTGGTGTGCAGAGAAGGGGCCTTGCCATGAACAAAAGGGCCTCCTTCCCTGAGCTTCCTGGATCCCTGGGCAGTACCAACCTGCAGTGTGGGTACATGTGTGTGTTTGTGTGCATGTGTGTGTGTGTGTATACCCATAAACACACCAGACAGTTGGACTTCCGGACTTGGAAGGGAGCCACATGTCACATCCTATTCTCCACCTCTGCCCAATCCAGGTCCAAAATCCCCTCCACGATGTCACTGACCTCTGCTTCCCTGGGCTTTGCTCACTTGCCTCCCGTGACAAGAAATGCATTGTCTCCAAAGGCAGCCTGCTACCTTGCGAGAAGCTCTATCAGGATGGGCTTCCCTATGCCTTCCCCTCTGCCCCTCCCCAAGGTGCCGCATGCCCACACCAGTACTGGAAAGAGTGGGGGAGCTGGGCAGCAGCCCCCTTCCTCTCCGGGGAACCTGTCCCAGGTCACCCTTCCGCTGTCTTCTCTGTTGTTTATCGCACTTGTGTTCCTCTTCGGGCCTCTCATCATGTGGGTCCCGTCTCCCCCGCTAGCCAGGAGCCTCGTGAGGACAGAGGCTGCTTCCTGGCCACTCCCTGGCTCTGAATGAGATGATCAAGAGGAAGCACTTAGAACAGTGGCCCATAATATGTAAACGTTAGCTACTGTAATAAGAAATGCTGTCACTGTTACAAGCATTATCGCGATCTCTCTTACCATCACCATCTACACTTGGCACAATCTCGCCCTTGGCCTAGAGGGGCAGACCACACAGGGACCTTCTATCCTGGGCTTTCTCCCTGCCAGGCAAGCAACACAAGAGCAAAGAGGGATGGGGCCCTCGCCACACACCCGGGATGGCACTATGCGTTTTAAGTGCCATAATCCTGCTAAGCTTTATAAGCTACAATGCTCCCATTTTGCAGATGAGTAAACTGGGGCACAGAGCTGTAAAACAGCTCCCCCAGGTTTGCATGGCTGTAAGAGCAGAGCCGTACTTCGCATCGGGAGAGTGTATCACAAGTCCGTGCTCCTGGCTGACTGTCTCCCTACTACCTCAAGTGCTCGGTGAGAAAGGGTAGACGTTTGGGGACACATCTGAAAGCAAGACAGAGGTGCATCCTTGGGCCCCACTCTCCCATTTGGAGCCCCCCCGAGCTGGACCAGGACGTCAGCTGTCATCAGCCCATCCCCTGTCCCTGCAATGGGGAGAAGTCCTTGAAGTCTGGAGTGAGCCCTTGAACACAGTGCTTTTGTCACACTTTCCCTGTCCCCTCGGGGTGGGATGGGAGGGAGGGGACCACCAGGAGCAGGAACGCATCAGTGTCGCTTCTCGGTGGGCAAGGGACATTGAGGCCCAGCTCTGGAGACGCCTTCCCCCATCGTGAGTGATGGCACACCCGGTGCCCAGGCCGCTGCTCCGCGGGCTGCCCGTCGGCCAGTGAACGCCCCGTGGCCCCGCGAGCACACATGCGCTGCACGTGCACTTGATATTAAAGTCATATTTCTGGTTGCTGGGAAGGCGCCGGTTGTCACTTCCTCTGCCCCAGGCAACCCGCTGGCCCAGCTCCCCTTCCACTTCCCCACCCACCGTGGAGCGCCATCCGTTTGTATTTATATAGATAAATCGGCCCGGCTAATTAAAGTTCTCTTGCTGGAGAGTGAGGGAATTAATAAAAGGACTTGGAATGGAGCCGACGGAAAGCTGGGGCGCTCAGAGCCTGAGCCAGAACCTGCAGCAGCAAAGGAGGCCAGAGGGTCCCACAGGCAGGGCCACGTGAGCCTGATCCGCCCTCCCCTGGGGAGCAGAGGACACTCTGGGCCCCGGGAACGAGGGCGTTGGCAGGAGCCAGCATGTTTGGTGCTATGATGCCACACATGTGCCTTCTCTTGACCTTTGGAATGTGGCTGGAGCACTAGGCTCCGAGCTCTGTGTCTCAGTTTACCTATCTATAGAATGGGAACTTCATAGGTTTCAAGAATTAACAAGGTTATCACCCTTAAATTTTGTAGTAAGGTACCTGGCATGTGATAAGGGTCCCATAACTCTTGGCTCTGTTATGGCTTGTCTGATAGAATGGGATGTAAGGTCACTGGGTGGCTGTGAAGCATGGAGAGGGGTCTTGCCATGAATCGAAGAACCTTCTTCCCTGATCTTCCTGGACACCGGCTCAGGGCCAGCCGCCCACAGACTGCTGTGTCTGCCTCCACCCCCAGCACTCTCAAAGTCAGACCCAGGGGCCAGCCTGACTGGGATCCTCCCACCTGGCCTCAGGGTACAGCCAGGACCCTTGGGCTCAGGCTGGCTGTTTCCTTCTGCTGCCTGAGAGATAAGTTCTGACTAAGCCTGCAGCTGGGAGTCGGGATGGAGAGGCCTGGGGATGTTTGAATTGTGCTCCATCCTATCTCCCAGCCTCTTCCTACCGCTCTGGCCTCCAAGACCCCAGAGCCCCCCTGCCCTGGGGCCACGCTGGAAGAATTGGCCACCAACTCCTCCTGGAGGTGAAGACAGCAGGGAATTGTATCCTCCGCATCCCCGCCCTTCTTTCCATTTTCCTAAGCCTCTGTTCTTGCAAGGACGGAGCCTTGACACTGACCATGCTACCGACTGTCTATGGGACCTGGGCCACGTCCACGTGGCTGCCCTGTAGTTCTGCCCTCTGGGATCTGAACACAGCCCCCGAAGAGCAGAGAGGGAAGAGCCAGTGTCACAGGCCCGGACTTCTGTGCCAGAGCAGCCAAATAGTTCTGGGAGGACTCGGCTCTGTGAAGTCTTGGACTTGAGCTTGGGTTTCTCCTAAAGCTCCCGGAGACTTTCTCAGTCCCGGAAGGGGACAATGACTTAGGCTGAGCTCCTGATCCCTGGGTGGGCAGCTGGCCTCTTCTACCAGAGCCCAGCCCCGTCCCCAGCAGCCAGCAGTCTTCCCGGGCCGCTTTGGTTCAATTGTCCCCTTCTCTGAGAGACCGTCCCTCACCACCTGGCCAGGGACAGCCACCCTGCCCATCTCTCAATGCCATTTGTTTCTTATTTCATCTTCACAGCACACATCTTTATGTAAAACTTCTTCTCCACCTGGTTATGATTTTGTTGTCTGTGCCTTCCAACTAGAAAGAAAGCTCCTCCTGTGTTCATGGCTTACCCTCAGCACCAGGCACCCACCGAACGTTTTAAACAAGTGAATGTCTGGGTAAGCGCATCCACGGATGACGCGAGGAGACAGCCACCGTCGCAGCCCGCAGAGAGGGACAGCCGTCAGGCCAGCTGGGCAGAGGCTGGGACACCCTGAGGAAACAGCTGGGCCTGCTGGAGCCAGAGGCCCCAGGCCGGCGCCTCCTGTTTGTCACCCTGTGCGGGCAATGGTGTGATCCGCGAGCCCGGGGGAGCAGGGGCGCAGAGTGGGTCAGCCTGAGGAGGAAGGATGAGTCAGATGTAACTTAGGGACAATGAAAAAGCGAGGGCCACAGGAAGGAACAGAGGAGGGGAGGAAAGGCTCAACAATAGGCAGGACCATCACTCATTGGCAGGATGGCCTGGTCCAGGTGTCTCTCCGGGGCTGCTCATCCTTCCTGTTATCTCTCAGCGCAGCGATGCCAGGAAAGCCCCTCCCGACCAGCCCTGGGGCCCTCCACCCTGGAAACTGCGTTGGGAAGCCAGTGTAGCTCATGTGGGCCTCCCTTTATTGTGCCTGGGCAGGAAGGGAAGGCCAGGGGAGGGCCAGGGATTTGCCCAGGTCACAGAACAGAAGAGGCCAGACCCCAGGTCTCCTGGCTCCCTGGGCAAGGCTCTCTCGGCCCGTTGCAGGGGTGTGCACAGCATCGCCCCACCCCCCACCCCCACCCCCACGCCCCATCTGCCATGTCAGAGCCACCTATTTCCAGGCAGCACTTGCTGTCCAGGGCCTGGTGTCTGAGCGTCAAAGCCTAAAAATAAAAAGACAGATTGTCCACTTTGGCTGTAATTACCGCCTAAAAAGACCCAGTGGGGAGAAAAGGAGAGAGAAGGGAGGAATAAAGAGAAAACCTCAGAGCTAAGCCTCTATCCTAGGCGGACAGGTGTGGGATGGAAGGTCTTCCGGCACCTCCGTGGGGCACTCAGGCCTCCTGCCCCCACCTCCCTCTGAGCTCAGCCCCTTGGCACAAGATGCAGACAGGGCAGGCCATGTGGGGGACCTGAGCCGGCTCAGCTGCCCCTGATGTGTAACCATACCAAACGGCAGCCTTCTCTGGGGACTTCGTTTTCTCACAAGTATGCTGGGATTATTCACTTGTTCAACAGGCGTGTCATGAGGACCTGCTGTGTGCCGGAGATGCACCTGGAAACAATTGTGCTCGTAGAATGCACATCTGCACACGGGGGAAATGGGGTTGCGTCCCTGTGGCTTGGCAGGTGGCAGCCCCTTTACACAGAGGGTCAGGGCAGGCCTGAGGGACGGGGCAGAGCTCTCCGGGCGGCGGGAAGCCCTGAGCAGAAATGAGAGGCCATGTGACTCGAGAAGGCCACTTCGTCCAGAGCCCTGTGAGTGAGGGCTGCTTGGTAGAGGCCGGCGGCGGCGGCCATATCCAGGGGAACCTCGCAGGCACACCCAGTAAGGAGAGTGGATTTCCTCTACATGCAGTGGGAGGCCAGTGGGGGGTTAAGGATGGGGGTGGCATGCCCTGACTCACGATTTAGAACAGTACCTCGGGACCACCATGTGGAACAGGTAGCAGCTGAGAAGTGAGGAGGAGACCCCTTCTGCCAGTGAAGACGGGCGGTGGCCACGACCTGGCCCGGGACGAGGGCAGTGCCAGTGGAGAGGAGAGGAAGGCCTGGGGACAAAACTCAAGAGCTGAGCCACAGAGTGGAGGTGGGGGAGGGGGAGAAAGGACTTGAGAATACCCCCCGGGTGTTTGGACTGAGGGTGCGGTAGGTGAAGGCGGCATTTACCAAACACAGAGGCTGGTGCTTTTGGTGGTGACAGGTGCATTGAGAGCTGCGTCGACCGCAGTGACTTGGATGCTGGCAGGGCTGTGTGTCCGTGAGAAGGCACCAGGCAGGTGTTGTGGGAGCAAGGTGAAGCCAGGAGCCCCGGACGGCCGGTGCTGCCGATCCAAAGCGGAAGCCATCAGCAAGGCTTCTTTAAAGCTGCTCTTTAAAACCTTGGCCCCGGGCCAGGTGGTCTAGAGAGAGGCCTGGATAGAAAAGAGAGGAGGGTCTCAGACAGAGGCCTGGACACCGCCACCCCCCCTCCACCCTGACAGGGTGGCAGGGGAGTGAGGTGGGGGGACAGGAGAAGGAAGGAAGAGCTTGTCCCAACTGCTGGACACCGAGGAAGACAAGGGCAGCAGTGAGCCCTGGGCCAGCCGGCTGGGTGCCACAGTCATTGGACACCTTGACAAGAGCCGAGTTCCCCTTGCGGTGGTGGCGATGGTGCGGAGGGCCAGGCGTGTGCTACATGCCCCTCTTAGTTCTCTGTGCACGGGGCCTCCTTTAACCCTCACAGCACCCAGGGAGTGGACCCTGTTAGTGGCCCATTCCACAGGTGAGGACGTAGAGGCTCTGGGAGATTAAGTGATTTGACCAAGGGACCTAGAAAGTAAGCAATCCATCCGCAGGACCCCGTGATAGCACCCCACGTGGCCAGGGCCTTGGGAAGCCTGGGATGGGGGCCGCAGCAGGTGCTGGGTCCTCGTCTTCCTCAGGAAGCACTTTGAGAAACACCTGCTTTGTACCAGCCTAACACCACAGCCTGGAGACAGAGAATAAAACCCCATCCCAAGTCTCAAGGGGCCTACGAGTCTCAGGGGCCAGGCCAGATAGGCTTGGTTTGGGACAAAGGACCATGTGGTTAACCTTTAACATGTCACTTCATGGGCCCCTCCTCCTCCCCCATCTGTGAAATGGGCCTCGGAGGTTTGAGCTAATGAGCTGACGTCTGGGACCCGGCTCTGGGAAGTGTGTTAAGTGCTCTGCGTGCGAGGCCCCATTAAAGCCATTATCTAGTTGGGCTTCAGTCTGCAAGCAGACTCCAAATGACCACAGATGGGCACTCTACCTCCAGAGGCTATGGCAGCAGGAGAGGGGCACCCCCCTTTCAAAGCGGCTCTCGCTTAGGGGCACACCTCCCCGCCAGGTCTCAGGTAAACCTCCCAAGGCCCAGCCCGGCCCCAATCCCAGAGGCAGTGAGGGACAGCAGTGCGTCTCTGCTCAGGCTAGTCTGGTTGTTTCACTAATGCTCTCTAATGGGCCCATTTAACAGCCCTGTCTCTGCTGTCACCGTGGTAGTTAATTGCTGCTCCTCCTCCAGCCCCACGCGGGCCTCTGCCATCAGCAGGCATTAGCTGTCACTCTGGACACAGACCCCATCCGGCCCAGCCCAGCTCCGGTGGCCCAGGCACTCGCTCAGCCAGTGAGAAGCCTCTCCAAGCCTCCAGGCCCCATGTTCTTGGTGTCATTGTTCCCACCCTTCGCTGAGCAAGTTCAAGGGGGCAGAAAGGGAGACAGAAAGGGATGGGAGGGTACTGCAGGCAACAGGCACAGAGCTCTTGGAAGGCAGGGGTGAGGGGAGAAGTCTCAGTGGCCCTGAGGACAAATGAAGGTCATGTCCTAACCCCAGGGCCTGAAACACTGCAGGGTTCTCCCAGAGCTGACTCTGGGACAAGGATTTGAATGCAAGGGGTTTCTTTAGGAGATGAACCCAGAAGCACTGTGATTAGGATGGAGGGAGGCAGGAAGGGAAGGAGAGCCACCTGAGGCAGTGGATGGAGGTCACAGCCCTAGGATGGAGGTCGCTGCCTTGGGCACCTCGGGGCCCTCTGAGATATGTGTGTGTGGGATGCTCCTGAGATTTTCTCCCTCAGGAGCAAGGGGGCTGGCGCGTTCATTCCGGAGTCACTCCTGGGGTTAGGAGGCAACTGCGCATATGGGGACTCTGGGATGTCAGTGGGACAGCTCTGCTACAGAACCCCCCCCAACACCTGTCGTCTTCTGTACAACATCTGGGGCAGCTTCCTGGTCATGGGAACCAATTGTGAGCTCTGGCTACTGCAGAAGAATCCTAGCACCCAAATCCAGGGAGGTGATGGGCCATGGAGCGCCTAGCCCCTCTCACCCTTGGGCCTCCTTCAGTCTGTCCCTTCTGCTGGACAGCGTCCTCTCCAGTCCCTTCCCCCTGCTCTGGGCTCAGTACCAGCCATGTCCTCACAGGGCCAGTGAGAAGACTCGGTAGGACCTTCTGGCATCAGGAGACCCAAGGTTCTATCTGGGGGAGGGCAGAGGCACACGAACAGGGTCCTGGTTAAGACAGTCCCAGGAGCCAACCTTTATAAGGACCACCTTGGTCACCGCTTGGACTCTGATGCAGCAAGATTTGTTGTTCAACTACGTGGATGGCCGAGACTTTTCAGACTTGTCTCTTTTTGCTCTCCCAACACTTTTTCTCAGGGTTCTGGCTGAGCTTTCTCCTCTTCGGTCTCTCGTCCACTCCCTTGGCAAGGTTTTCTACCAAGACGTCCCCGTCCATCATGCTAATGCCTTTGAAACTTGCCCCTGCAGCTCAGGCCTCTCTCTTCAGCATTAGATCCTGGATATTTAGTGGTGGGCAGACACCTCTACCTGGAAGTCCCCCACAAGCCTCAAACCCAGCAGGTCCCAAGGTGACCAAGCTTCTCTTTGTTTAGAGCCTACTACTTTCACCACTCATTCACCTGTCACCAGAAGCAGAGTCCTAGGGGGTCAACCTTGACTTTTCCACCTGCTCCCAGCCCAGCAAGCATGGAGTGTCCTCGGCTTGTCACCTTCGCTGCCACAACCTTGGGCAGGTTCTTGTCACCTTCACTTGCTTAAACATCATCTAGCTCCAGCCTCACCCCTGTTCCCACCCCCTTTCAGCCCAGGTGGCCCCCCAGAGCCAGAGAGATCTTCCCAAAACATTGACCTTGTTAAGCCCCTTTCTTGTTTAAAACCCTTTGATGCCATCCGTTGACTGAGAGTGAAGTTCAAACTCCTCACTGTGACCTAGAAGTCTCTAGCCTCCTCATCACTTCCTGTCTCTCACTCAAAGCTGCTGCCACACAGGAACTCTTTTATCTTTGAACGGGCAGTGCTTTCTGTCACTGATAGGCCTTTCTGCATATGTGGCTTCCTTTCCTTCAAATGCTAGGGCATCAGGCTTCCAACAACCCCAGGTTCAATGCGCAGTCAGCCTGGCGCAAGTATGAAACAGGTAGGTATGAAGAAATGTTTATTCAGTGAATGGCGAATGAGCACGAGCAGGAAGTTAAGAAGACGGGGTCTAGAATCAGGCAGGAATTCCAATCAGATAGACCCTGGCCCTTCCCCTATCAGTTATGCAGTCAGCCATGGCCTGTGTACGATGGGACAGATAATGGATGGATAAGGTGACCCAGGTCCTCCAAAGCCATGGCACGGAGTAAGGGCAGCTGCCATCAGCGTTACCTCCTGGCCCGGCCCCCAGGAAACAGGGCCGCCCCTTCCCCTCAGCCTGGCTGACTCCTTCCCTCCCTGCAGCTAGGCGGACCACACTGCCTCAGCATGAGGACAGCAGGGAGGACCAACTGTCTTGAGCACTCTACATAGAGGGACAGCAGAGGCCCTGGGGAGGCTGGGCCAAGCAAGGGGAGGCTCCCCCTGCCACCACGAGCAGTTTGGACAGGTTCACCAAAACACATGATACCTTGTGTTTTTTGGCAAACACACAAGGTACATACAAGGGCTTCTTGGTTGTGCTGATGTGTCTGACAGTGACAATCCTGGGGACAGAGCTGGTGTATCCTGAAAACGCTTTGGCTCCTGGAATCTTGGAAGCAAGGGTGCTGGGCATGTGAGGGCTTGCTGGCTTTTGGAACACCCTTCACCCTCCTAGGAGGGACACATTGGCTTGGATGTTGCCTGGAGGGGACCTTCTGGGATAGACCAGGTTCCACTGCCCCCTCCCACCCTCTACCTCCGTCCCTAGGGTGGCTGCTGTTCTAGGCTAGCCCTCAGTCTCAGAACTGGGATGTGAGCAAGACTGAAGAAGCTTGCGATCACTTGTGCACCCCCTCCTCCAATGTTGCAAAGGCCCAGAGAGACAAGGGATTAGCCTGCATCATCTTGCAAGGTCACAGACTAGCCCAGGCGTACAGATTCCCCAGGCCAGGGGGATGGCCAACAGGGGGCAGTCTGGGTGTCCCAGGACAGCCCCACCTGATCTGCTTCCCACTGCTCCATGTTCTGGTGACATCAGCTCAGGGCTGCCCAACATGAAGAACCCGTGGGGCAGAGCCAGGCTCCGATAAGCCCAGGCCCTGTGGTCCTGAAGCCAAACAACCTCCAACTCCCTATCCTCACTGACGGCCAAGGCCGTGTCCCTGAGGATGTATCCTCAGGGTCTCACTGGGCAGAGCCTGACAAGGGCCCCAATAAGCCACCACCCAGGTGACTGGGTGATGTCATGTTACCGCAAGAGCCCGCCCTGCGCCCAGCCGTGGCCTGGGCAGAACTCTTCTCCTTCATGTGCCCCAGCCCCCTCCCCTTTCTTGCATCCCTCTGAGGCAGATCTTGTCTCTTCATGCATCAATTATTAATTTGCTCCAGCTACATTAAGCCTGGGTCAGTCTGTTGGCTCCTTTGTCATTCTCCCTGGGGTGGGGGCTGGGGCAAAGCAGCAGGGGGATGGGGGTGGCTGGAGGGCTGGAGCAGACAGCCCAAGAAGAGTCAGGACTCCTTCTGCCCCCACAGATGCCCAAGAACACAAAACCCGAACTGGATGAAGCTGTAAGCTCATCTGGTCTAGCCGGTGGGGAAACTAAGGCCAGAGGAGAAGGTGCTTGCCAAGGGCACACAACCGTCTGGTCTCAGCTGATCCCAGCGTGGCTCCGATCCTCTCTTCTTTGCTTGCCACCCTCTGTCCTGGGCTCCAGCTCCCCTACGCTCACCCGGGGATGTCCTACAAGTCATGAGAGGCCATGCGGGGTTTCCAAAGTCACAATGAGTGATGCAGGCCGTGGGGCTTGCCCTCTGATGCCCAAGAAGGAGCTCTTCCACCAGATTTTTGGTAGCAAGAACATGTGCTGGGGGCTCTTTTCTTCCCTAACTGCCCTGGTCAATAAATTAGGAAACACTTCAAACCATACACCTTCTCACAGAGCCACGACAAGCCTCATGGTGTAAAAAGGCTCTGAGAAGGTCTGCAGGGGAGGAAACTATGCAGCCATGACTGACCTACAGTGCTCCAGATTACTTGATAGCAGAATGGTCTGGGCTTACTCTGTTCTGGGGCTTTGTGAAACCTGTGGAGGGACAAGATGACATGCTCCCCACATGTGCACACAAGTGACGCTGGCAAGCAGCAGGTAAAGGGGACACCTGGGTAATGAGCCTAAGGGAAGGGAAGCTGAAAGCACAAGGCTGGGCTCCTGGCCCTGGGGCTTAAGTAAGTAACTCAACTCAACAGGCAAGGTGTTGGCGTGGAAAGTTCTGGGGTTTTGAGGCCGCACACACCTGATTACAAATCTACCGTTTGTTTTACCAACCATAGTAATCCCAATAACTAGTTACCGTGTATTACAGCTCTCTAAATGCCCACCTTGGGGCACCTGAATGGCTTAGTCAGTTGACCTTCTGACTCTTGATTTCAGTTCATGTCATGATTCCAGGGTCATGGGATCGAGCCCTGGGTTGGACTCTGTGATGAGCATGGAGCCTGCTTAACATTCTCTCCTGCTCTGCCCCTCTG
This sequence comes from Suricata suricatta, assembly GCF_006229205.1. Lineage (NCBI taxonomy): Eukaryota > Metazoa > Chordata > Mammalia > Carnivora > Herpestidae > Suricata > Suricata suricatta. The sequence continues at coordinate 132,930,877 of NC_043701.1, forward strand.
CCCTGCTTGTGCTCTCTCTCTCTAGTAAAATAAAATAAAATAAAATAAAATAAAATAAAATAAAATAAAATAAAATAAAATAAAATAAAACAAAATAAAACAAAATAAAATAAAATAAAATAATCTCATGTTGTCTCACATAATCTCTATTACTTTTCAGTTGAGGAGACTGAGACTAGCAAGATTTAGTCACTTGCCCAGTGTCACACACATCACTGCTCCACAGTCCACACTGCCACCATCGTGCTGTGCTCTCTCTAGGAATAAACCAATACACCTGTCTGGGCCTCAACTTCCCCAGCTGTGAATGGGAGAATAAGGGCGTTCTTTTTCTCAGGCTTGTTGTGAAGAACATAGGTCCACATGGCGCCAGATACATAGAAGAAGGCCAGTAAGGGATGGACCCCTTTCATCCCTCTTTTATACCCGGCCCTTAAAAATAAATGTACCCCTGTCTTGTCCGACAAAATGGACTGAGCTTCCCAGGATCCACGGTCGGGGGTGCAAGAGTATGTGAAGGGAGAGGCTGGGGGGAGTCAATCCCTCCCCAAATCGGCTGACCCTCCCCACCCCCGAGCCAAGGGCAGCTGACTCTAAAACATATTTTTGGGTCCTTTTCTCCAACCCATGTGCGAAACCAAGTTTTGAAATGCGAGTGGTCAGATGGCAGTAAACAGCGTCGCGATCCACAGTGCGTAATGGTTTATAGAGTGTGACTTCCAATGCAGCGGGGACCTGGGTCGCAGACTCTCTCCCCCCACCACCCCTCCAGCCCCGCAGCCTGCGTGAGTCCCTGGGAAGTCGTAAATCGGGAATAAGGGGCACCCTGCTAACTAAATTTCACTTGTCAGCTTTAAGCTTTCACACTGTGTGTTAAGTTAGCACAAATATCACAAAGCAAACACACACACACACACACACACACACACATCTATATAGTCATGCATATATTCATATATATAAATAACTACCCTGCTGTTATGTAGCTCCCTCAGGATAAAAAACAACAACAAACTTTTCTGGCAAGAGCCTCGTTTTTCCAGCCTTCTGGTGGCTGTGGCACGTAAAGTCCCCCTGCCTCACTTTCAAGCGTTCTTCCTCCCAAATTTGGGGCTTTCAGCCAGAAGCCCTCCCCAGGGCAGTCAGAGACACTCAGATTGGCTCTAAGGAGTAACTTCCCCAGATCGGTGACAGCGCCTTATGGGGACAAAGAGTCTGAGCAGGGCAGAGAGAGCTCGCACGCCAGCCATCTACTCCTGCCTCTTTCCCAGCTACTCTGGGATACTTCCAGGCACCAAAATGGAGGCGCTGGCCCAGAAACACAAACCTAGAGCTCTCTGAGCATTCACGCAGAGCAGAGGAGCCCCAGCTGGCTGGATCTCAGTCCTGTGCTGGCCCGACTCAGCCTCTCATACATGACCCCCGTGATGGAGGGCAAGAACCAGGTACGATGACTTTCCTTTTGCCTTTGGTTATAAAACCAGGGGTTGTCAAATTGTTCCATCCAATGAATGGGGCTTTTGTGGGGTGCCAGAGTCCAGTTCCAGCAGGTCCAGGGTTCCCTTGAAGGATGGACAGTGTCAGCATGAAAGAGATGGGAATCGGCAAAAGGGGAAGGGAATGAGAGAGCCACAAGGTTCTTTCTGATCAGCAGGCAGGCGTCTCTGCTCTGACCAGAGAGCCAGCCTTTTTTATTAAACAAGTGTATGGGGGACAAAACAGAAGTGGTAATTGCCTTAGACAGTGATTTATGATGACAAATTCTTTGGTACGTAAAAATTTCCCAGAACGTAGATTGGTAGGAGACTCATGCACAATCTTTACCAATAGTGATTGAAATAGGTGACTAGATGCTTATCACATGGGGAAGGAAGGGATCTTTAGCATGCAAATACAAGGCAATGTTTTTAATTTTAATTTTAATTTTTTTAAATGTTTTATTTATTTTTGAGACAGAGAGAGACAGAGCATGAGAGGGGGAGGGGCAGAGAGAGAAGGAGACACAGAACAGGAAGCAGGCTCCAGGCTCTGAGCTAGCTGTCAGCACAGAGCCTGATGCGGGGCTCGAACCCACAAACGTGAGATCTGACCTGAGCCGAAGCCGGAGGCTTAACCGACTGAGCCACCCAGGCGCCCCCAAGGCAATGTTTTTAGAGTTAGTTTTTTTGTGAGCAGGGGTCAATAGCCTGTTTTCAAGGGGAAGAAAAACAGGTTTTCTCAGGAAATGTAATATTTGCTCTTATAATCACAGAAGAAGAAACCCTATAACAAGTTTTTTCATAAGGTACAATTCACATATTTTTAGCATAAGAAGGCAAGTCACTCCTGATATCAGTCAGTCAGGGGCCTTGGGGGTCGGTGCTCAAGCAGAAATTGAGTGGGGATTGAGTGGTTGTAGATGCCGGTTGTGGTTGCCATTGACGGTGGGAGGCCTTGCAAACCTGCCTTACTTCAGAAGTGGCTCCTAGCAGCGAGGGAAAGAGGTTGGTGACCGAGGTTTTTTTCCCTCATCAGCTCTGTGAACTCAAGAAAGGGTTTCACCCTCTTTAAGCCTTCATTTCCTTATGGAAAAGAGGACGGAGTAATGGTGGGCCACGGGATAGCTGTGTGGCTTCAGTGTGGGGGTGCACATACAGCGCCCCGCCTGCAGAGGAGGCCAGAGCCCGTGCCACTGGATGGAGCATCTGGTGGCCAAGGCAGCTGTCTTGGGGCCTTAGGGGAAGGAGGCACCCATCCCAACCCAGCTTATCAATCCCACCGACATGAAGAACGGTCCTGCCTGGCCAGTGGAGAGGGAACAAGGCTGCGTTCATTCTGGGTAATGAAAAGTGTCATCAGTAAATGAAGAATCTCGTAATTACCCAGATGTCCCTGGGAGGATTTGTGAGGCCACAGGCAGTGGCTGAGGGCCTGGTGCTGAGGGGCAGGGAAGGAGGGGGTGGCAGGCTAGCTTTGTGGGCCAGGGCTCCGTGTGGCATGGAGTAGGCCCTGACCCCTGCAGACAGAACCCCTGTGCCAGGAAAAAAAAAGCCACAAGCTGTTGGTCCAGGGCTGGAGCCTCATCTGTACAGTGGGGACTGGGCTCCCGGCAAGGCCAGACTCAGGACAGGTGACCGATGGGCTTTCCCCACCTCACAGAACAAGCTGGTCCCAAGCATCACTGTTGCTCTCTGAGCCTCAGTGTCCCTACCTGCCAGCAGCCATAACAATGATAACTACTCTGCCGACTCAAGGAGATGACATGGATTGGAAATGTACTGGCCAAACAGCAAAGGGCTCACACAGTCAGGTGGGTGGGTGGCAGCCACCCCAGGCAGCCCCCCTGAGCTACCGAACTCAAGCATTAACTGTGCATTTGGGGGGGGAGGCTTTGTTTTTCCCAGGGAGGGCTTTGGAATCTTCAGGACTGTATCTGAAATCCCCTCTGCAACTTTTGAGCCCCTGCAGAACCAAGTGAAGGCTGCCCACGTCCTAGGGCTGCCCATGTCTGACTGTGGTTTTTCACTGGTGTGTCCCCAAAGGACCCTTGGGGGGGAATGGGGTGGGGAGGGACTCAGGTGGAAACCTTCTAAGCAAGAACTCACTCAAAAACATTGGCCGCAGGGCCACCTTAAGACATTGTTATAAATGATATGTTCTGTCATCATTATTGTCATCACCGTCCTCATTGGCCAGATGAGAAAATTGAAGCACAGAAAGGTCAATGGCTCACCCAAGGTCACACAGCAGTGCCCAGATCTCTGCTCCCCTTTTGAGCCCTATGGCACCACCTTCTAGATCTACCATCAGTGTCTTCTGTCTCCTATTCTATGGATATCAGGGTAAAGAATCATCACCGACATGCCCCTTCCTCATTTTATAGCCAGGGAAACTGAGGTACAGAGCAGGACTTTCTGAGACATGACAAGGGGTAAGGTGGGGCATGAGCTTCAGTGGTCACTTCTCTGTCCATCCATGCCCAACGATCTCCCCATCCATGCCCTGCCACCCCCAGCTCCATCCCCCCTGCCCGGGTCGGGTGGTCCAGAAGACCCAGTGCAGAGAAAGAGCAATGACAAAGGACTGCCCGGGAGAGATAATCCACTATTAAAACACGCCTGCTGTTCTAATTATAAAGGAGACCAAATTGGGTTTAAATTGGAATTAATTGGATGCCCCCTTATCCACGCCATCTATCTTGCACTCACCAGCCCTTCTGGACGGGTGGGATGGAAGGAAGTAGAATCTCATCTTCTCCCCCACTGAACACACATCCCTGAGGGCAACCCTGGCCCAGCCCCCAGCCCCTAATCCCTTTAAACGTTTCAAGGAGCACAGACAATGGGAGCTGGGGTGCCTGGAGCCCTCCTCTGCCTACCTCACCAGAGGAGGATGAAAAGAGATTAGGTGATTATGGGAGGTGCTGGGAGGGGGGTCACACCCCAAAGGACTAAGCCTAAAGGAAGCAGGCGGGCCTGGGTCAGCTCCGAAATGCTTGCTGGAGTGTTGTAATGGGCTGGGAGATGACACTCTGCATACAAAGCAAGACCAGCCTGGGAGAGACATTTAGGGAAGGGGGTTTGCTGGGAGGTCCTTAGATTGGAAGGCCTTGATGGAAAGGGAATGAGGTCATCTAGCAAGCAAAATAAGGGTCCAAGACCAACTATGCTGAGTCTTCAATAAACTGTTAGCTCCTTGTAAGGGAAAGATAAGGAAGGCACCATCCAGAAAACACTGTTGCCCTGTGATCCTTGGCAGGCCCCATCCCTGCTCTATTGCAGAAGTTTCTTCTTCAGCTGGGCTGGGCATCCAAGCCCTCTGCCATACACCCTTAGGAGCCAAAGCACTCATCCACAGGCCAGATTTCATTTGGCCTGCCCAGTGTTTTGTTTTATGTTTTGTCTTGTATGTTCTTAGCTATTTAGGGCTCGCTCTCTCTCTCTCTCTCCTCATTCATCCATCCCTACATTTCCTTCTTCCCTCCCCCCCTTCCCTTCCCTTCCTTTCCTTCCTTTTCCTTTCCTTTCCTTCAGAGTGATAAAGAGAGCAAGTGCATGGGTGGGGATGAAGCAGAGAGAGAGAGAGAGAGAGAGAGAGAGAGAGAGAGAGAGAGAGAGAGAGAATCCCAAGCAGGCTCTATGTTGTCAGCACAAAGCCTGACACAGAGCTCGATCTCGCGAACCTGAGCCGAAATCAAGAGTCGGGCACTTAACTGACAGACCCATCCAGGTGCCCCCATCCCCATGTTTCTTAATTTCATCTTGTACCTGGCCTGTTTCCTTCATTTACATCATCTGCCCGGCTCTTTCAGACATGTGATCACGCAATCCCCTCAGGAACATCCGAACCATTTGCTGTGGCTGATTTGCCCCCTCCACTGTTACCCAGACCCTATCTTCACCTCCTCACTCCTCACTGCTTTGCTATAATACATCCCCACACCCAAACCCAAATCTCCCTGGTCCTTTACAGTCCATTTCAGGAAAGCCATATCATATTTGACCCCTGGACCTCAGAGTCCCTACCCTCTCCAGCCCCACCAGCAGTATTCCTGGGGCAATTGCTGCTCCTCCCAGCCTTCTCTTGGGGTCAATTTACTTACCTGGGTTTCTGGAACACATTCTGGAAAGGACTTACTTTGTTTCACAACAATAAAATTAGTGGGAGTGGGGACACAGCATGAGCTAAGAGAGGCTGCTTGTACCCAGCTAATAGAGGTTGAAGGGGTTCTCTCTGTATAGAGCCATAGACAAGGCTCTGAGGACAATGTGGGCAGGGAGCTGCCCCAGACAACCTCACACTCTCAGGCCAGCAGATTTCTGCCATGAGCTTTACCCTCTTCCCTTTCTAAAATCCTTCCCACTTTAGCTTTCACCTGCTACAATATTTCACCAGTCTGTGATCTTCAAGCCACAAACACACATACACCCCACAGGTACCCAAATAGGGATAGTGCCCCGTCCTCTCACCTATCACACCCAGAATTCTGTCCTCTCCAAAGTTATCCCACATCTAGAACTGTATTCCTGATGCATAAACCCGGAATGCTCCCCTTCATCCAAACTTAAAGTTCTCACCCCACATCTAGGACCTCCTGTTCTCCTATATGCATCATGGAACATTTGACCCATCTCACTACCTTTCCATTGCTATGGCACACCTTCTCTTTTCTCATGTCTGAAGTTATGCACCCCACTTTTGTAACATTTTCTTCTCTCTCTGTAATATCCGCTACTGGCCCCTACACCCACCCAGAGTCCCATCTCAAATCCCAGATTCATAACGCTTGGGATATTACCATCCCATACATTCATACAACAGGAGGCTCAAGAATTCTGAGCCCCCACTATCTGCCTGCCTCCCATCCTTAGCAGGAACTTCTGTAGACCCTCATCCCTCCCCTGCCTTAGGGCAAAAGTCTTATGCCCTAAAACTTTCAGCTCAGAGTTTTGTGGTCTGAGTGAATAAGACATACATGCAGGAACATATCAGGACTTATTTCCAACTCATTTCTCCTCTGTGCAGTGGGTAAGTATTTGCTTGATTTTCTCATTCTGAGCTTGGTTCATGGAGCATTTTAGGGAGGCTGAGGGTGGGGCGCATGCTGGGGAGATCTTAGCTCCTGGCTACCAGGAGAAGGAGAGATGGGGGAACTAGAGTACAGGCCAGGGAAAAACCATCTTCAGCTTCCTGGCCTTGTGAACCAAATGGGCATCTCACCCTCTCTGGCTATAGGATCCTATATTAAAACAAACAGAGTTCTTAAATAAAGTAACCTATGAGAAAGCAAAAGAGACTGAAATGCTCTTACTCAGAAAGAGAAAACAAAGTCAGTTGGAAGGTGATGCAAACAGGAGCTTCAGGCTTCTGATAGCCAGGAAATGAGAGGTAAGTGACAGCTGTCCTGTGCTCTTGAAGAAATGAATTAAATGAATTAACTTCAGAGGGAGTGGGGGAAGTGAGTGAGATAGAGAAGGAAGAGGTTGACCTATGGGAGGTTCAGTAATAAAAGACTAAATCTACCAGACAACTATGCTTCCAGAAAATTCTTGTTGAGCACCCATCATTTGTTGGACCTAGTGTAAAGAGGGTACAAAGATGAGACTGTTGTAATCCTTCCCCAGAGGTGAGAGAAGAGGACAGAGAAATGGAGGGGGCATAGGGTGTGGGGTAGGGAAGTGGGTTGTGGATGTGTGCAGGGCCCAAGGATGCACAGGTCAGTAAAGGCTCCAGTGAAAAGGGCCCTTCCGTTCCCTCCAGGGAAGAATGAAGAGTTTGCTAAACAGAGGAGTGAAGCTAGTGGAGGAAGGAGGTACAGTACATACAGAGGCATAGAGGAGGGACTGAGCATGGTAGTTGGCAAGAGGCCTTGGTAAAGAGTTTGGATTTGACATATAAGAACAATGGGGAGCCCTCCAACTTGTGTGGAGGGTCGAATAGCGGGTGTAATGTGGAGGCAGGAGACCCAGGAGAAGCTGTGGCTGTGATATGGAGCTGAAGGTCTGCTCCAAGGCCACAGTGGTAGGGGTGAGAAAAGTGAATGAATGCACTTATGAGCTAGCTTTGGTGACTCGTAGGCTGTGGGGGTTGGACAGATGGTGGTGACTCAGAGGCCTCTAGATCAGGAAACCAAGTGGACAGGTTATATTCAGCATCTAGCTAAAGAAACTGAAGGAACTCAGTCATGCTTCATACTGACCAAGGGCATGCTGCCTCCCCCACCCTCAGCATCTCTTTCAAACACAGTGATACTTGTAAACAGAATGCATGTGGGGTAGGGACCTCAACCCTACCCTAACTTCCCCAAACGAAAATGTCAGATGGAATTTCCCAAAGTACAAGAATCAGCTACATATGCTGGAAAGTGAGAGTCCTTCCTGATTCTATTTCTGCTGCAACAGGTTTTTAAAAAATCTTTGATTTAGGGGCACCTGAGTGGCTCAGTCAGTTAAACACCTGACTTTGGCTCAGGTCATGATCTCACCATTCATGGGTTTGACCCTGTGTTGGGCTCTGTGTTGACAGCTCAGAGCCTGGAGCCTGCTTCAGATTCTGTGTCTCCCTCTCTCTCTGACCCTCCCCTAATCATGCTCTGTCTCTCAAAAATAAACATTAAATTTTTTTAATCTTTCATTTAAAAAAGTAAATAATAAAAGGTGTGAGTCCTGGAAAAGGTTGCATAGGAGTCAAATAGGAGAAACCATCTCACCTTTGAGCTCCATGATCCTTCAGCACCACGGACAGCAACACATTGAGAAAGGTGCCAAAAATGTATTCAAGAGGCACAGTGGGGCTTGAAGATATCTGTGAACCACCTACAATTGTATGCAAATGTAACAAACTGAGTCATTACGAATTCAATATTGCAGGTGCTTTAACATTAGTCTGTCCAACCTTAGGAGAAGATAAAAGCGGGAAGCTTATCCCACCACCACACAGGAGAGGATAAACAAACCGCTGCATTGCTGTATCACTCACCAATTCTTCCTCCACACCCTGTAAAGGCAAGCAGGGTCCTTTGAGGTTCTAGGTTTTGAGTATGACTTCTGAGGTCACCAGACCCTTTGAAAAAGAAAAGGGGAGTGTGTACTGGAATTGAGAAGGGCAAAGCAATCTGGAACCTGAGTGTGTTTTTGAGCCTCTGCAGCTTTTAGAGAGAACAGCATTTCAGGCTTCTTGGGAAGGAAGGGTGTGTGGATCTGAGCCCATTTCCAGGAAGCAGGACTCCCAGTAGGCTGGCCATGTGGAGAGCTGTGAGGACTAGTCACTGAATGGCAAAATGAAGGTCCTTGTGGGGCCAGCTGGCAGGGAGAAGTAGAGCCTCTGTTAGAATCACAAACCTTGGAATGGATTATACACTCAAATAAGGCTAAGCAAGGAGGAATGGGAAGGGGTGACTTCCTGTACCTAGCAAACAACAGGACCTGTTCTGCCTTTCCAGAACTCTGCAAGCCCAAGACATTTGTTCAGACTGAGGCTTGGGAGGAATCTCACCAGTTACTGATATTGTTTGGTGGGTGCTGAAGTCAGGTTTAATTTGTTCAAAAGAACACAGAAATGTAACATATATCTTGAATATTGGGGAATAATTATGCTTTAATTTATTCATTCATTCACTTACTCAACAAATATTTAAAGCCTATGATATGTACCTTGAACTAGGTGTGGCCTTGAGGATAACTAAAAAGCAAAAATGAATAGCCTCTATCCTCCTGAGGCTTATCATCTAATGAAGGAGACAGAAGTTAGTCATATAATAGTGCAAATAAAAAGGAAAACTTTAAGCTAAAGAGACACTTCTGAGAAGTTATCCAAAGTTATGCTAGAAGAATGCGTAATGGAGGTGTTATCTAGTCTGCAAGTAAAGGAGATCCCCGAAAAAATGATGCTAGAGTTGAGAGTTTGGGTATAAACTAGAGGCATCCAGAAGGGGAGCAGGTAAGAAAGAGCTCCAAGAAGGACTAGCTTATGAAAAGTCCTGAGGAAAGAGAAATTTCAGAGAGTAAAGGGCACTTAAAGGAGGCCCAGTGAGGCTGAGGTGGGAAGTGGAAAAGTGGGTGGGGAAATGGTAGAGTCAGGTAGGAACCAAACTATTCAATTCCTTGTCAGTCCCAGGAAGAGCTTCACCATTAGAGCAAGACCATTGAGGAGCTATTGAAAGGTTTTGACAGAGGAGGGAGCGTCCTGGGATCATGGTCAGATTTTCATTTTTGGAAAGTACACTAGTTTAGCCTGGGTTCCCCTCAAATGTAGAACCTGAAGTAAAGACTTATGGGAAAGCAATTTAGTTGGAAAGTGATCCCAGGTACCAAGGATGAAGGACCAGGAAGAGTAAAAGAGGAAAGTAGAAAAAGCCTGTAAAACTATGCATTACTGAGTTGTTCTCCACCATATGAAACCAGAGCTAATCTCACTGAAACTTTCTCGAGTGGATATGGAATACCTCTAAGAATTGTCCACATGAGGATCCATAGGGAGAAGTATTTCTACATTAACCCCTTGCTCCCTATTGACCCAGGGGTGTTGACTCTCCCCTGCCATGCTACCAGGCTGCACATGCCCTGTGCCATGAAGATCTCTGCTGGTGTCTCACACTGTGGCATCAGAGAAGCCCTTGTGCAGTGAGCAAAGATCACACATCCTGTAATTAAGCTAAGACGCTTTCAGTGAAAACATTCCTGGAAACGTTCACTGCAATCATGGCTGGAACAAAGAGAGGCTGAGAGGATGTTCAACAGGCACCTGGAGCTTCTAAGTCATTCCTTTGGTCACAGAGTCTATTTCTGGTGATGGAGAAGGGTGGTTTGGACCACAAAGGTAGTGGCCATGCAAATAAAAGTGAGCTGGGGAGAAGTGAGGACAGAAGATCTGGGCTACAGTTTTGAGGTTGACTGATGGGCTGGCTGTGGAATGACACGAGGGGAAAGTGGAAGCCAAAATGACTCATGGGTTTTCAGCCTGAGCAACTGAGTGGATGGTAGAAATCCTACTAGTAGGGTTTTACAAAGGCAAATGAGAAGGAGGGGCCAATAAAGGAGGAGATGCATGGAAGCCAAGAGAAGAAATAGCTTCAAAGATAGTGGTTAACTGCTGCATAAGATGGGGTGGCAGACTAAATTATGCCCCCTCAAATATATCCACACTCTAATCCCTAGAACCTGTGAATGTTACCTTATCCAGTAAAGGTTGGGGGGGGGGGCATTGCAGATGTGATTGAATCAATGATCTTGGGATGGAGTGATTATCTTAGATTATTTAGGCAGGCCCTAAATCCATGTATCCACCTAAGAGGGAGATTTGACACAGACTGAAGAGGAGACAATGTGGCCAGGGAGGCTGTGATTGCAGTGATGCGGCCACAAGCCAAGGAATGCCAGCAGCCATCAGAAACTGGAAGAGGCAAGGAAGCAGTTCTCCCCTAGAGTTTCCAGAGGGAATATGGCCCTGCTGACATCTTGATTTTTGGTCCAGTGAAACTGATTTCAGACTTCTGCCCTCAAAAACTGAGAGAGGATAAATTTCTATTGTATTAAGTCACCAACTTGGTAGTCATTTGCCATTGCAGCCACAGGAAACTAATTTAGACTCATATGGCAAAGTGATCACTGGCTTTGAAAACATGGAGGTCATTAAGAAATCAGCAGGTTTGGATGGGGGGAATGAAGGAAAGGGAAGGATCAAGGACGGTACCTGAGTTTCTGGCTTATGTAAGTAGGTGAGTAGAGAACAGTGCCACTTACTGAGATGTGGAACAGGCTCAAAAGTTCTGTTTGGGCTATGTTAGGTTTGAGAGCAATGTAGACACCACTGCTTCTAAGAACAATACAGTTAGAGATGGAATTAGTTCCAATTGCTCCTGTAGGACCTTGAAAAAGGCATGGGGACAATGCCTCCTAGATCACACATAGAATGAGAACCAAAAAATCAAATGCTTTAGCCCTTATTCAATGCATATGGAGGCATTGCCAGAGAAGCCTTCCCCATGCCAGGATGAGTGCCAGTTCATGCTAGTGGTGTCTCCAGGCATTCCAGAAATAGCAGTTAATGCCAGAGGATTGCAATGAATGCAAGACAAGTTCACTTGGTGCAGTGGAGGTAGGAACGCATGCCAGAAGAGGGATAATATAGGCGGAAGGGATTAACAACGTGTTCCAAAAGGATAACATTGGTATATTGAGGGAGGAAAATGAGTGCAGGGGGTGACTGTGTGTGCCAGGGGAATCACATGGCATGTGGCAGAACCACAGGGGCCAAGGACTAAACATGTTGTGGGCCATATGCTGTGGGACTAGCCATTCTTCAGCAGGAATGAGATCTGGCTGCCAGCACCAGGGAGGGGCCTGCCAGCATTCAGGCTGCAAGAGCCCAGGCTGCTGCAAACCTGCCATATACCTCAGTCCTGCTCCTCAGGGGAAGCTGGAATTGAAAGTACCCACCTGTCCCTGGTACCATTGCCTTGTACGGGTAGGACAGGCTCCTGTTAAAATAGTCAGCTGTCCCAGGAACCAACTAGTGGGAGTCTTAGAAGGTTCAGGGGCCTCTGAGGCTCTACTTAGCATACATGGGATGGGGCTTCTTGCTCTTATCTACCTTCAGAAAACAGTAAGGAGAGCAATGTGAAAGGGGGACGAGATGGCCATAAAACTGTCATCAGGCCATGAGAGTTTACTGAGTACCAACTGTGGGTTTGGGCCTGAGCTGGGAGCTCAGGAGGTCAGTGTGTGCTAGGAATGGAAACCAACATATGCAGCACAGGGAGAGGGGGATAGAGTGGGTTGTGGCAGGTAAGTCTGAAGCCAACAGCTCCCAAAGTGATTTCACACTTCCTTCTCCTTTTCTCTGACAGGTATGCTGGGCAGGAATTCTCTCTATGCTTATTCAACAGACAAGAACACTAAAGCTCAGGAAAGGGAAGTGACCCGCCCACGGTGACTGGTTCTTGACTCCTGTCCCTCTCCTGGGCCCAGCATTCTTCACTTTATCGTTTGCTGCTTCTGGAGAAAAATCAAACGTGATCTCTGGCCCTGTCCTCTCCCCAGCTTCCAAAGTTTTGCAAAGTCCTCTACTAGAGTACTTCTCCAACTTTAAAAGGCACACTCTGATCCAGTGGTCTAGGGGGTGGGCCCTGAGATTCATATTTCCAAGAAGCTTCCAAGTAATGCTGAATCTGCTGATCCTTGGACCCCACTCTGGTAGCTAGAGTAGCCTGAGTAGCAAGGACTTCCAATCCTAGTCCATCTACCCCGTCTCAAATGCATTCTGCCTTGGGACCTGAAGCTTGGTAGAGAAGGTCAGAGTTAATCAAGCCCACCAGACCCAAGGCCATCATTCCTGATCTCCACCCACCTTGTTGACAAGCCTCACAGGCTGTCTCTGAGGCTTCTCTGACCCCTGTAGTTTCCTGGTCACCATTAAAAGCCAATTTTCAAAATTTCCTTAATCCTGATGCAGGGGGAAAGATCTGGGTGCAAGAAGACATGATTTCTAGTGTTTGATCTGCCAAACTGCCTTCACTCAGTCGTGTTATTCATCAATTCATCCACTCACCCACCCACTCACTGCATAGACACTGACTCGGTGCTTCTCAATGCTTTCCCTCCCTGGGCCTTTGTTTCCCCATTAATGAAATAAGTTGGTGAGCTTTCATCAGTGGCCTCCACCCTGGCTATACATTAGAGTTACCTGGGGACCTGATTTGTTCTATGAGATATGATTTACATATAGCAAGATTCACTCATTGTAAGTGTACAATTTGATGGGTCATGGCAAATATATATAGTCATAAAGTTACCACTACAATCAACATTTAACATTTCCATCACTCCAATAAACTCCCTCATAATCTCCTAAAGTCAAACACCCACCTCCAATCCTGGTCCCTGATAACCACTGGTCAGCTTTCTGACAGTTTCAACTTTTCCAACCTTTACTATCAGTGGAATCATACAAAGTAGGCTCTTTTATGTTGGTTTCTTTAATCTAGCAGAATGTAGTTGAGATTTATCCATGTTGTCACACTAATGAATAGTTAAGTCCTTTCTGTTGCTGACTAATACTTCATTTTATGGATATACCACAATTTGTTTATGCATTTATCAGTTGATAGACCCCTGGGTTGTTTCCATTTGGCTATTATGAACAAAACTGTTAGGAACACTCAAGTAAATTCCTTGTGTGAACATGTTTTCATTTCTCTCGGGTATATAACTTCGAGTGGAGTTGCTAGGTTAGGTGGGGTGTGTGTTTAGCTTACAAGTAACCATCAACCTGTTTTTCTCCAAAGTAGCTGCGGCATCTTACATTTCCACCGGCAGTGAATGAGAGTTCCAGCAGTCCCACATTCTTGTCAACATTGGATATTGCTAGATGGTATCATTGGAGCCATTTTAGAGAATGTGTAGAAGTATCTCATTACGGGTAAGGTATTTCTCTGATGACTAATGATGCCGAGCACCTTTTTGTGTGTTTATTTTCTATTCTTTTATCTTTCCTGAAGAGTCTATTTACATCTTTTACTCATGTTTTATTAAATTGTCTTCTCGTTATGAAGTTGTAAGAGTTTGTTACAAGTTCTGGATACAAGTCCTTTATATTTTTCTCCCAGTCTATAGCATGACTTTCTATCTTATCATTAAATTTTGAAGAACAAAGGTCCTTTTTAACTTGGAATAAATCCACATTATCAACTTTTATGGTTTGTGCTGTTTTTTAATCAGAGATTTAAATTTCTAATAAACCCAAGGTCATAGTGATTTTCTCCCGTGTTTTATCATAAAAGTTTAGAGCTTCAGTGCACACATCTTTAGGTCTATGATCCTCGTTGAGTGAATTATTTTGTGTGGTGTGTAGTATAGAGTGAGATTCATTTTTTTGCTCAGGAACATCCAACTCCTCCAGTATCTTTTGTTGAGAAGATTATTCTCTATTCATTGGATTACCCTAGCATATTCATCAAAAATCAATTGATCATATATGTTTGGCTCTATTACTGGATGCCATTCTGTTCCATTGAGCTAAATAACTTACAATTATCCCAATGCAATACTGTCTTGATTATAATAATCTAGTAGTAGGCCTTGAAATCTAGTATGGCAATATTTCCAAGTAATCTGCACGGATCTCCAAGTTTGTTTTGTTTTTCAAAATCGTTTTAGCTATTCCAGACACTTTGTATATGAATTTTAGAATGGGCTTGTCACTATTTCCAAATATGCATCTGGGATTTTTATAGCAAATGCAATGAATCTTTTAGCACTATTGAGCCTTCTGATTCATGAGCATAGTATGTCTTTTCCTTTGTTTATATTGCTTTTAATTTATCTGAGCAATATATTTAAAAACTTTTTTAATGTTTATTTATTTTTGAGAGAGAGAGACAGATTGTAAGTGGGGGAGGGGCAGAGAGAGAGGGTGATACAGAATCTGAAGCAAGCTCCAGGCTCTGAGCTGTCAGCACAGAGCCTAACTTGGGATTCGAACTCACCGACTGAGGGATCATGACCTGAGGTGAGGTCGGACACTTAACCGACTGAGCCACCCAGGCACCCCACTATCTGAGCAATATTTTAAAAAGTCTTTAGTGTACAGGAAGAGCACATATTTTATTAAGTCTAATCCAAAGTATTTCATAGTTTCCATGCTGTTATAAATGACACTTTAATATCTGAATTTTCATCTTTTCACTTTTTTTACTATTTATTTTTTTATCTTTGCACTTTTAGTATACAGAAATACAATTGACTTAAAATATTAACCTTGAATCTTGTTATCATGCTAACCTCACGGATCAATTCTAGTAGCTTTTTAAATGGAAACTTTAGGATGTTCTATATAGATAAATGGTCATATTATCTGCCAAAAAAAAAGAGATAGTTCTAACTTTTTATTTCTGATACATAAGGCTTTTAATTTCTTTTCTTGTATGTTTGCACTGGCTAGGACCTCTATTACATTGTTCCACAGAAATGATAAGAGTGGAAATTCTTGCCTTGTTTCCAAGATCAGGGATAAGCCTTCAGTCTTTCACCATTAAGTGTCATGTTAACTGTCAATTTTTCATAGATGCCCTTTCTCAGGTGTGGAGGTCCCCCTCCATTCTTAGTGTGCTGAGTTTGCTTTGTTTCATTTTTAATCATGAATGAATGTCCAACTTTCTCAAGTGTTTTTTCTGTATCTATTAAGGTAATCATAGGCTGTTGTTTTACACTATTAAGGTGCTGAAATACTTCGATTGTTGAATGTTAAAAGAACCTTGCATTCTTGAGATAAACTCTACTTAGTCATGATGCATCAGCTTTTTCAAATATTGTGGATTCAGTTCACTAATATTTTGTTAAGGTATTTTGCTTTTTGTTGATATGGCTGTTGGACTATGGCTTTTCTTTCTTGTAATGTCTTTGGTTTTGGTATCAAGGTAGTGTTTACCTCATAAAAAGAATTGGGACATGTTTCCTCCTCTTCCATTTTATGGAAGGTTTTCTATAGAACTGGTATTATCTTGTCCTTAAACGTTTGACATCACTATTCAATCAAGTTATCTGAGGCCTGGAATTTTCCTTATGGGAATGTTTCTAACTAGGGAATCAATTTTAAAAAAATAGATGTGGGCTCTATGGGGCTCCTGGGTGGTTCAGTCAGTTAAGCATCTGACTTCAGCTCAGATCATATCTCCCAGTTCATGAGTTCAAATCCCACATCGGGCTCTGTGCTGACAGCTCGGAGCCTGGAGCCCGCTTCAGATTCTGTGTTTCCCTTTCACTCTGCCCCTCCCTAGCTCGCACTCTGTTTCTCTCTCACTCAAAAATAAACATTAAAAAAAAATTTTTTAATAGATGTAGGCTCTAAAATCAGGAATAAGACAAGGATGTCTACCCTTACCACTGCTTCCTCAACACTGTGCTGGAGGCTTTAGCCAGGGAAATTAGGCCATATAAAGAAACAAAAGACATTCAGATTGGGAAGAAAAATATAAAATTATCTCTACAGGTGACACGATCTCCTATATAGAAAACCCTAAAGAATAGACACACATATATACACACATAGTTAGAATTAATTAATGACTTTAGCAAAGATGAAGGACATAAGACCCATATACCCAAATTAACTGTATTTCTGTATATCAGCAACGAATAATCAGAAAATAAAATTAGGAAAACAATTCCATGTATCATAATGTCAAAAAGAACACTAGGGACTAAATTTGGCCAAAGAAATACAATACTTACTTGTACACCAAAAATGACAAAATATTACTGAAAGAAATTAAAGAAGGCCTAAATAAATGGAAAGACATCCTACATCGATGAATCAAAAGACTCGATATTGTTAAGATGGTGATACTCCCCAAATTTATCTACATAGTCAACGTAATTTCTATCAAAATTCAAATTGGTTTTTCTTTTGCAGAAATAGACAAGCTTATTCTAAAATTCACATGGTGGGGCGCCTGGGTGGCTCAGTCGGTTGAGCGACCGACTTTGGCTCAGGTCATGATCTCATGGTTTGCGGGTTTGGGCCCGTGTCAGGCTCTGTGCTGACAGCTTGCTCAGAGCCTGGAGCCTGCTTCGGATTCTGTGTCTCCTTCTCTCTCTGCCCCTCCTCCATTCATGCGCTGTCTCTCTCTGTCTCTCAATAATAAATAAATGTAAAAAAATAAAAATAAAAAAATAAAATTCACATGGAAATGTGAGACACCCAGAATAATCACAATAAAGCTGATAAAAAGAAATAAAGTTAGAGGACTCACACTTTCTGATTTCAAAACTTACCATGAAGCTACGGTAATCAAGACAGCGTGGTACTGGCATAAGGATAGACATACAGATCAGTGGAGTATAATTAGGAGTTCAGAAATAAGCCTGTACCTGTATGGCCAATTGATGGCCAGCAAGGGTACAAACATCATTCAGTGGGAAAAGAACAGTCTTTTTAAACAGTGCTGGGACACTGGATATCCACTTGCAAAATAATGAATAGACACCATCTCCTGCCATACACAAAAATTAATCCAAAATGCGCCAAGGACCTTAAATGTGAGAGCTAAAACTATAAGACTTTTTGAAGGAAACATAGGTGTGAATTTTCTTGTTCTTAGATTAGGCAATAGTTTCTTAGATATGACACCTCAATAAAAAATAAATACATAAACCAATGTTAATAAATAAATAAATAAATGTGTTACTTATTATATTGGGTCTGGTTTTTTTTTTAATTGTGTTGGGTGAGAGGGTAAATCTGGTCCCTGTTATTCTTTTCTTGGGCCTTTAATTGACTATTTCAGGATAATATAGTAACAAGGTATTTGAGGTTTAAAACATATGTAGTAGTCTGAAACTGACTCCATGAACACCTTTAGCATTTCTAAGGGCCGGCCTAATCACCTATTAAGACTAGTCACACCCTATGTGAGGTCCTGGGCCCACTCTGATTGGTCAATACTCTAAATGTTGTGATTGGCTCCCATAACTGCCAGTATTGATGGGGGGGTAGGGATTAGATTGCTGTGCCTGTGTCACCATTTCCTGTAACCCGCCTCCTCCCTAAAAAAGTGCCTACCCTGCCATGCTCACCCCAAGTGGATCCAGTGTGTTGTTGAAGTCTGTGAGCCTGAGTTTAGGCTGGCCGGGCCTAAGTTCATAATAAAGCCCTTTGCTTTTGCAAAAAAAAAAAAAAATGTGTAGTAGTAATATGGATAGTGACAATTTACAAAGGATGGGAGAGGAAAAATGGAAGTAGATATTGTAAGGTTTTACAGTGTATATGAGAGGTAGAATATTACTTGAAGGTAGATCGTAATAAATTAAACATATATAATGCAAACTCTAGAGCAACAAAGAAAAAATAAAAACAACCCCCCCAATCTAATAAAAGGAAATGAAAACAACAAAGAACCATAAGATAGATGAGAAACAAATAGCAGGATGGTAAGTTTAAACCAGTAATATAAATAATTACATTGAGTATAAAATGATCTAAACATTCCAATTAAAGGGCAGAATTTTTAAGGTAGGATAAAAATGCAAAACACAATAATATGTCATCTATAAAATGCCTATTTTATATATGAAACACAGATAGGTTATAAATAAAAAGATGAATAAATATATACAATGCAAACATTAACCCAAAGAGATCTAGAGAGATTAACACATATAAAATAAATTTCAGAACAAGGAATATTACCAGGGATAAGAGAGACATTTCATCATGATAAATAGGTTGATTAATCAAAAGGGCATTATAATCCTAACTATGTTTGCACTGGTCATAGAGGTTCAAAATGTATGAAATGAAAACTTATAGAACTAAAAAAAGGAAATAGACAAATCTACAGTTATAGTTGGAAATTTCATACTCCTCTCTCAGTAATTGACAGAATAAGTACAAAAAAAGTCAGTAAGAATAGAGACATTAACAACCCTATCAATCAACTTGACCTAATTGACATTTATGGAACACTCCACTAAACAGTGCAGGATTGCCTTCTTTTCAAGTGCTCATGGAACACTCATCAGGAAGCAGCATATTCTGGATCATAAGACAGAATCAAGAAGATTGGACTCGGGGTGCCTGGGTGGTTCAGTCAGTTGAGCGTCGACTTTGAATCAGGTCATGATCTCAGGGTCTGTGAGCTCAAGCCCTACATTGGGCTCTAATCTCACAGCTCAGAGCCTGGAGCCTGCTTCAGATTGTGTGTCTCCCCTCTCTCTCTGACCCTCCCACGATCATGCCCTGTTCTCTCTCTGTCTCTCAGTGATAAGTAGACATTAAAAATCTTTTTAAATTTTTTATTTCTTATTTTTTTTACTAATTTATTGTCAAGTTGGTTTCCATAAAACACCCAGTGCTCATCCCCACAATTGCCGTCATCCAAAAAAAAAAAAAAGATTGAACTCAAACAAAGCATGTTCTCAGAACACAACAGAAATTGATTTGAAATCAACAACAGAAAGATATCTGGAAAAGCCTCCAATATTTGGTAATTAAAGAACATACGTTTAAATAAACAATGGACCATACTAGCAATCACAAGGAATATCAGAAGCTATTTTACTTTGGTCAAATATGAAAACAAAATATTTAAAAATGTGTGGGGTGCATCTCAGGCAGTGCTTGGAGGGACAGTTAAAGCCTTAGTAATAGGAAATAATTAGTTCTAGTCTGAATGCTGCTCCTTTCCTTAAGAAACCACAAAAGCAAGATTCAAAAGGATCAAACTCTTTCCAAGTAATTTAGCTGCATCATCCCAGGGGAGCGGGGGGTAAGAAAACATGATATAGGAATATAAAAATATCCAGGACTTAACAAGATAAAATTCATAATGTCTGGGATCCAACCTGAAATTAATGACAGATTAGGCAGAGTAGAAAAAAATGTTAGTGAATTTGAAGGCATAGCAATAGAAACTATTCAAAATGAAAACTATGCAAAATGGCAAGAGTATCATTGAACTATGGGACATCAACCAGCTTAATATATAAGTAATTGGAAACCCCAAAGGAGAGGAGAAATGAGGGTGGAGAGAACAGAAAAAGTGTTTGAAGATATAATAGCCAAAAATTTTCAAATTTGATGAAACATATTGAGCCACAAATCCAAGAAACTAAATGAATTCTGAGCACAAAACATAAAGAACATGAAAATAAGGCATATCTTGATCAAATTGCTCAAAACTGATGGTAAAGAGAATATCTTAAAAATGGATGGAAGGAAAAAGACACTTTACATACAGAGCAAAAAAGACAAAGATAATATTGTAGATTTCTTGCCAGAATACCAAAAACAAAAACACACTGGAACAGGACTTTGAAATTATCAGGGGAAAATGTCAACTTAGGGTTTTGTGCCCAGTGAAAGTATCTTTTAAAAATGAAAATGTTTATAGACCTGAAAAATGGTCTGAATACCCTCAATAAAAGACAGAGATCATCATATTGAATTAAAAAAAAAAAAAAGCAAAACTCAGTTATATGCTGCCTATAAGAAATGTACCCTAACTATAAAGAGATAATTCGGTTAAAATTAAAGGTGAGATGGGGCACCTGGGTGGCTCAGTCGGTTAAGTGTCTGATTTTGGCTCAGGTCATGATTTCAAGGTTGGTGGGTTTGAGCCCTCACTGCTGACAGTGCCTTGCGGAGCCTGCTTCGGCTTCTCTGTCCCCTTCTCACTCTGCCCCTTCCCAGCTCTATCAAAAATAAATAAACATTTAAAAAGTATAAAAAAATTAAAGGATAAAAAACAATATCACATTCTAACATTAAATAAGAGAAAGCTGGAGTGGGTATTTTAATATCAAAGAAAGTTTCAGAGCAAAAACCCCTCTCTTTACTATCATCCCAATTTTTCTGTAACAATAAAGTCTAATTGGGGAAAAAAAGGGACATCATTTTTGACATGATAGCATTTTGACAGTATTTGGTAGTATAATATTAGAATTTGTGGGGTGCTGCTAAAGCAGCACTTGGGAAGTTTATGCCAATAAATGCTCATATCAAAAAAGAATAAAGTTCTCAAATTCATAAATGCAGCTTCCGCCTTAAAACTAGAAAAAGAAGAACAAGTAAACCCCAAAGTTGGCAGAAAAAAGAAAATAGTAAAAATCAAAGTGTAAATTAATGAGACAGAAAAAGAACAGAAAAATTTGATGAAAACAAAGTTGTTCTTTTGGATCAACGAAATTGCTAGATTCTAGCAAGACTAATTGAAAAACAAAAAGAGATAATGCACAAATGGCCAATATCAGTAATCAGAGAGGGGATATCACTACAAACTATAAGACATGAAAAGGATAATAAAGAAATGTTATTTTTAACAACTGTATGCCAATAAATTCAACAACTGAGATGAAATGGATGCATTTCTTCAAAGACACAAACCACCAAAGCTTACTCAAGAAGAAACTGATATCCTGAATCAACTTATGTCTATGAGAGAAATTGACTTCTTCCCATAAAGATACTTCCAGGCTCAGATGGTTTCACTGGTAAATTCTACAAGGCATTTATGGACAAAATAATATCAACTCTATAAAACTCTTCCAGAAAATAGAGGAAGAAATGCTTCTCAATTCCTTTTATGAGACAAGTATTACCGTGATACCAAAATCAAAAACATTATTAAAAAGGAAACCTATGGCCCAATACCTCATATCAATAAAAATCAAAATACCTTAATAAAATATTTCTGAAATGCATCTAGCAATATATGAGAGAGGTAGTATGCCAAAACTAGTGGAGTTTATCCCAAAAATATGAGGCTCTTTAAATATTCAAAAATCAGGGGCACCTGGGTGGCTCAGTTGATTAAGCATCCGATTTCGGCTCAGGTCATGATCTCATGGTTTGTGGGTTTGAGCCCCACGTAGGGCTCTGTGCTGACAGCTAGCTCAGAGCCTGGAGACTGTCTTTGGATTCTGTACCCTCTCTCTCTGACCCTCCAGTGCTCGCACTGTCTCTCTCTGTCCCTCAAAAAAAAAAAAAAATTCAAAAATCAATGTATTTCACCAGCTTACTAAACTAAAAAGGAAAAATTATCTAATCATCTTAATAGATTATAGAAAAGGCATTTTAGAAAATTGAATATTCATTCATGATTAAAAAAAAAAAACCTCTTAGCCAACTAAGGATAAAAGGGAACTTCCTCAACCTGAAAAGGCATCTATAAAAACCGAAAGCTAATTATTATATTTAATTGTGGAAGACTAAATGTTTCTCCCCTAATATTGGAAACAGGAAATAATTTTTACTCTTGTCCCTTCTATTGAACATTGCAATGAAGGTCCTAGCCAGTGCAAGCAGGCAAGGGGGAAAAAAGGCACAGCAATTACAAAGGAAAAATTTAAACTAAGTTCTTCACAGATGATGTGATTATGTTTAAGTAGAAAATCCTAAAGTATATTTTTTTTAAAAAAGGCTACTAGAACTAATAAGTGACATGGTATCAAGATATACATATCTATCGTATTTCTGTATACTAGGAATGAAAATTTGGAAATTCAAATTTTTATTTTTATTTTACTTTATTTTTATTTCTAGACCTTTATTTTTCTGTGTAAAGGGGAAAATGGAATAAAATAAAGTTTTAGTTCACACGCACACATACACAAACCACTGAGGGAGAGAAATGAATTTAAGTTTTTAAATGCCATCTACGAAAATATTAAATACTTTGAAATAGATTTAATAATATATTACAGTTTCTGTACACTAGAAACTATGATATTTGCTCAGAGACATCAGAGAAGACCTAAAAAATGGAGAGGCATACCATGTTTATGAATTAGATGACGTGTCTCATGAAGACACTAATTCTCTCCAAACTCTTCTATTTGTTGCCTGAAATCCCAATCAAGATCCCATCAGGGTCTCTTCTGATACATCTACAATTTGATTCTAAATTTCAAATGGAAATGTAAACCATGTCAAAAAGCCAAGAAATTTGAAAAAAGAACAAAGTTGGAGAGCCGAAACTATCTGAAATCAAGATTCATTATAAGTCTACAGTTATCAAAACACTATGAACCTGGCTTAATGGCAGAACATATTTCAGTGGAACAGAGTCCAGAGTAGAACAACATGTATGGATAACTGATTCTTTACAAAGGCAAAAAGACAATTTAGTAGAGAAAGGATATTCTTTTCCACAAATGGGACTGGAACAACTTGATGTTCATATGCAAAATTAAAAAATGCTTTTGAACCATATTATATCACATCAAAATGTCATATACCAAAGTTAACTGAAAATGAATCATATACCTAAATGTAAAAGCTAAAACTATAGAACTTCCAGGAGAAAACGTAGAAGAAAATCTTTGTTACCTTACACAAAGATTTGATAGACATAATACCACGAGGACAATCCATTAAAGAACAAATTCATAAATTTTAATTGATAAAATTTAAAATGTCTGTTCTTCACAAAGTACTCTTAAGAGAATGAATAGACCAGACATAGGCATAGAGAAAATCTTTCCAAAGCATTTGTCTAATAAAGACTTGTATCCAGAATAAAGAGATCTTGAAACTCAATAATATGAAAACAAACAATACAATGTATAATTTGGAGAGAATATTTATGAAACAGCATTTCATTAAAGAAAATGTATAAATAACAGACAAGCACATGAAAAAAATGTTTAATATCATTTGTCCTTAGGGAAATGCAAATTAAAACTACAACTAAGTACCACTACATACCTATTAGAATGGCCAAACTTTAAGACTGACTATGCCAATTGTTGATGGAGATGTGGATGTAGAACTTTCATAGATTGTTGGTGGTAATGTAAAATGTACAGCCATTTGGGAAAGACTTTGGCAGATTTTTGACAGTTAAACACTTTAGTTAGGCAAAGATTTGCTAGATATGAAACCAAAAGCATGATCCATAAAAGAACAAATTGATAAAATGGACTTCATTAAAATTTTAAGTGGGTGTTCTTTTTTGATGAAATAAAATGGTTATTCTTTTAAAAAATACTTTTAAGAGGATGGATATACAAGGTACAGACTTGGGGAAAATATAATCCAGCCATTCTATTATTATTTACCCAAGATATTGCCTGCATCTATACAAAGACTTATACATAAATATTTATAGCAGATTTGAACTTGGGTTCAAATGTTAAGCTTCATGAATCTGGGGGGTTTATAGTATTCATCAAATTTGGAAAATTTCTGGACATTATCTGTTTAAAAAATCATCTCTTTCTGTGGCTCAGATTGGTTGAAAATATTCCACAGCTTTTATATTTTTTCTGTTTTTCCCCCCTCTCATCCCATGTGCTTCATTTTTATTGCTATGTCTTCAAGTTCTCTCTTTTCTTCAGCAGCATCTACCCTGGTTAATCATATCCAATGAATTTTCATATATTAAAAATACAGTGGAAAAAATACAGTGGAATTTTAGATATCGAAATTCATTTCTAAAAGTTCCATTTGGGTGGTTTTATATATATATATATATACATATCTTCTACTTCTCTCTGCATCATGGTCATATTCTCCCCTATCTTCTTAAACATATGGAGCATACTCACAATTGCTGTTTTAATATTTTTGTCCACTAACTTGTTCTCTCATTTCTGGTCTATTTCTAATGTTTGATTTTTCACCTGGAATGGGTTGTATTTTCCTGCTTTACTGCATACCTGGGAGGATTATGGCCTCAAAGAAGATTCTGTGCTCTAATCCAGGGTGCTGTGGATGTATTAAGTTGCATGGGAAAAGATGCTTTGAAGATATAATTAAGTTTGCTAATCATTTGACCTTAAAATAGGGAGATTATATTGGATTATCTATGTGAGCTCACCATAATCACATCGAGTCCTTAAAATCAGAAGCAGAAGCAGAAGTCAGGGAGATTTGGAACTTGATGCACTGTGGCTCGTTTGAAGACAGATAGAGCAATATAGGAAGAAATGTGGGAAACCTCAAGGAGTTGAGAGCAGCTCCTAGCTGACATGGAAACATGTACCTCAGTCCTACAACCATAGGAACTAAGGTCAAACTGGAAAGACATTCCCAAGATCCAGAGGAGAACTAAGCAAACTTTTTTATTTCAGCCTGTGAGACCTTCAGCAGAGTACCCCAGCTGAGCTATGCTGTTTCCAGACTTCTGATCCACAGAAAGTGTGAGAAATTAAATGGGTGCTGTTTAAAGCCACTAAGTCTGTAGTAATATGTTACGGCAACAATAGAAAACTAATGTGCCTAGTAATTTTTGGTTGGATGCCAGACATTGTAACTTGAACCTTGCTGGCTGCTGGGTTTTTATGTATTCACATAAATATTTCTAAATTATATTCTGGAACACAAGTAAGTTGCTTGAAAATAGCTGGATCCTCTTGGTTTATTTTATCTTTTTTTAGAGTGATCCCAGACCACCCTTTCTTCCAGGGCTAATTTAGCCCTACAACTAAGGTGATACCTTTCTGGGGACTCTAGCTGATATCTTCGGTATTACAAGGTTTTCCCACTCTGGCTAGGGTGAACAAGAACATTCCCAGCCCTGTTTCAGCTCTGGAAATTATCTGGTCTATTGTATTCTAGTGACTCCTTTCCTGGCAACTTTTTTTCACAAGTGCTCAGATGAGTTCTTAGCCAAAGACCTGAGGACCCCTTGCAATGTCCGGGAGCTCTCTTTGCAGTCCTCACGTCTCGAGTACTCTGCCCCACAAATTCTAGCTACCTTGGTCTCTCTGAACTTCAATTTCCATTTCCTTAACTCGGAATGGTAAATTGATGAACTGTAGGGTTCACCTTCTTTGTTTCCTTTCCCTAAGCAATTATGGTCCTGTCATACCTGTTGTTCAGTGTCTGAAAAACCATCCTATACTGTATTTTGTCCAGATTTCTAGTTGTTTAAGATGGAGAGGTTAATTCAATTGCTATTATTCCCTTAGGCTAGAAACAGAAGTCTCTGGTGGGGAACATCTTACATATTGAAGCATGGAGCCCACCCTAGGATGTCTTGGGGGCCGACCTAGGCATTTTTTCAAAGCTTTTTTAGTGCTTCTAATGTATAGCCAGGGTTGAGAACCATTGACCTTAATGATCTATAAAAACACTTTTTAATAGAAAGTATGCCATTTGGTGAGTGCTTGCCACATGCCAGGCATTCTTCTAGGCTCTTACTTCTCTATCTCATCTAATCCTCACAACCCTGTTAAGAGGGCTTTATTATCGTTATTTTCCGGACGAGGAGGCTGAGGCTCAGAGACCTGCCCCTAGTCACATCCCCGGTAAGCGGAAGAGCTGGAGAGTGACATCAGCCTGCCTGATTTTACAGGCTCTTTCCACTTCACAGCCCTGCCACGCCCCTCTGACCTGCCCCTCTGATTCTGAACTGCCTTATGTGGGGGTTCTGTGGAGGCTGGACAGGTCCATGGGCCTGGGTTCCCTGGTCAGGAAGGGGGTTCTCCACATGACTTTCTCATGGCCCCATGGAAGGGCTGTGGGACGAGGGAGGTCCTTCTCACATTCTCAGCTCAGAGCCCCTCCTGACATTTCAACTCCCATCTCTGCTCCTGCTTGAGGGTGGGAAAAATACGGTTGGTCTCTTAGACTCCTTACTCACCCCTAGGGATAAGGAAACATTGTTTGCTATGAAGATAGCACAGCTGAAACCATTTGGAAGGGGCAGATCAGCGAGTCTGGGTCCTGGGTCCTCCCATCCACTCACACTTGGGGCCAGGGAGTCTGGATGCCAGAGCAGAGGGGAGTTGTCTGGTTTTTTTTTAATTTTTTTAAATGTTTATTTATTTTTGAGAGACAGAGACAGTGAGAGCAGGGGAGAGTCAGAGAGAGAGGGAGACACAGAATCCGAAACAGGCTCCAGGCTCTGAGCTGTCTGCACAGAACCCGATGCAGGGCTCAAACCCACGAGATCATGACCTGAGCTGAAGCCGGATGCTTAACCGACTGAGCCACCCAGGCGCCCCCAGAGGGGAGTTTTCTTAAGAGAGCTAGCAGGTTCGTTAGACACTCTTTGTCCAATGCTTTAATTGTGTAAATGGGGAAGCAATGTCCAGAGAGGCAGACACTATCCTGAGGTCTCTCAGAGACCTGGTCAGGGGTCAGGGGAGATAGCCATGTTCCCCAGACCCTGCCTGGCCTGTCCTAGGACCAGGGGCCTGCCAAGGGACCGCAGCTGCTCCTGGCATCCTTGCCAGGGGAAGTTCAGCCAGGAGGTAAGTGACCTGCCCAGGGTCCCTCAGCAGCCAAAGCAGGGCTCAGGGCTCTGCTGTGCGGGGCTACTGCTCTGGGGAGTGGAAGGGCCGCTTCATGCTGGCTCTGGCTCCCTTTCAGGGGCCTTGTTGAGCCATGTGGTTCCCTTGGAAACAGAGCAGCTTGTCTCCTGGGGTCAGCAGCACTTAATCTGCGATTACTGCAATTTTGATGCTAGTGGGGGAGGGGGCCCTGAGCTCTCCCCACATTCCTACACCACCCTCTCTACCCACTGCTTCATGAACGCATGCACCCTTTCCCTCCTCATTCTCAAACTCGGGTTCTCCACATACGGGGACGGGGACACACACACACACACACACACACACACACACACACACGCACTTTCTCTCAAGCTCAGAGAGCTTTTAATCACTCTATTTTCTAACCCCCAACTGAAAAGGAACAATCATGTCCCTACCAATTACTCTCTCTTTGCGCCCCGAGGTTTCCTAAGAACCAGGATCGGAACACCATTTCCTTTCAAGCTCAATCTTCACAGCATTACAATCAGTTTAGGAGTGGGATGAGGGAAGCAGGCCAGATGATCCATTTTCCTTGCCCCCATCCCCTGGAGACTCCAATGTCTGCAAGGAAAGTCAAGGTTGTGTTGGAACATTACTGTGGACACAATTCAATTTTAAATAATCTGCATTATAATTCATCAGCATATAGTCTGCTGCTGGTGGAGTCCTTTGGGGGTTGCCCTCCCTCTAATCCCCACTGTGGCTCCCTAGTACCCTGTCTCTTGATGGGTTTGTGCTGAATGAAGATCTGCACTTCAAGAAGGCGGAGACGGAAACTTCGCGAGCAAAGATGGATATGGTCCCACATCCTGTGCTCTGATTCTAACCCAGGAAAACAGTTGATATGAAAGAATGGAAAGACTTCTGAAATATCAATTAAATTTTACCATGGGCAGAGGATGGAAGGAGAGACACAGCTAATGTTAGGACACAAAAGGTTTGAAATAAACCTAGAGTTTGGAGGATTGTGCCCAGAATGAGGATGAATTGAGGAGAAAATACTTCACCTAAAGCAACAGAGAAACAAAGAAAGACAACAACAGGACTTTTAACCACATTCAGTGCCTGGAGTCACTAGAAGGTGCCGAATTAAACCAGGACAAAGGAGGAAACCTGAGTCCCGTCTGGTGTTCTTCTCCATCAAGGAGAAGGATCGGGAGCCTAACAGAGGTGCTGCTGCCAAACCCTGACTGGCAGATACAGCCAGGGACAAACAGCAAGTTTTTTTTAATTATAAAACAAATGCATGCCCTTAGTATTGGTAAATAAATAAATCAATAAAACCACATACAAAGATGGGGCGCCTGAGTGGCTCAGTCGGTTAAGCATCTGACTCTTGATTTCAGCTCAGGTCATGATCTCACAGTTCATGAGTTTGAGCCCTGCATCAGGCTCTGTGCTGACAGTGCAGAGATTCTCTCTCCCCCATTCTCTCTGCCCCTCCCCTGCTTTCACTGTCAAAATAAATCAATAAACAGTTAAAATAAATAAAAATAATAAGACCATATACAAGGATATAATACAAAGGCAAAATTTCTCTCCCCTTCTCCAAACCCCAGTTGCAGTCTCCAGAGGTATTGGTAGTTTCTTACACATCCTTCAAGATATTTTTATAAATATATATATATATATATATATATATATATATATATATACACACACACATATATATATATATACACAGTTTTTACACAAATAGAATCATACCTCCAGACAGTTCTGTACCTTTTATTCCACTTAATGTGTCAAAGCTCTTTCCATATCAGCCCGGGGGGGTCTATTTCGTCCTTTCCAATGGCTGAGTTGCTCCTCATTTTATGGCTGTGTCAATGTGACCAGCTGCCCAGTGACAAACCTTTGTTTCTAATGTCATTACAATCTTGCCATAAATATCCCAGTACATACACATTTGAGATATGTGATCAAATCTCTAAAGCAAAACTATATGCATTTAAATTTTTGATAGATATTATTAAACTATCCTTCAAATATATTGCAGTGATTTATACACTCATCAACCATATATGCAGATGCACATTTCTCCAGGCCCTGGCTGGCACTAGGTTTTATGCAATGTTAACTTTTGCTAATCTGATAACATACAGATTCAGCCTTGTCTTTTTGCATTAAGCATGTGTGAGATTAAGCATGTTTTCAGATGCTCATTGGCCTTTTATATTTCTTGTTTCTATAAAATACTTAGTCCCATCCTCCACTCATTTTCTACTCTTTTTTAAATTGATTTTTAAGAACATCTCACATGATAGAAAAATTAGCCTTGTGTCATATTTGTGGCAAACATTTTGTTAATTGGCTTTAATTTGAAGACGTATTTTTTCATAGATAAGATGTTTATATAACCAAACACAAGGACATTTTCCTTTATGGTGTGCAAGCAGCAAGCTGCTTTAAACAAATTTGCCTGCAGGGTGCCTGGGTGGCTCAGTTGGTTACGCGTCCCATTTCTGCTCAGGTCATTGATCTCACAGTTTGTGAGTTCAAGTCCCGCGTTGGGCTCTGTGTTGACAGCCCCCAGCCTAGAGCCTATTTCAGATTCTGTTTCCTGCCCACTCTCTATGCCCTTCCCCCTATTGTACACTCTCACTCAAAAGTACACATTTAAAAAACAAATTTGCCTGCTAGCATGAGAAAGTTAACTTTGAAGCTTCTAGAAGAACTAGCAGATGTGTTTCCAGAACCTGAAACGGCAATCCTTGACAAATCAGGGAAAACTGGAGGAGCAAAAAGGAAGTCAATAAACATCCCAGTTTTTAAAAGAGAAAGATAGATTCCAGAAATGTTAGATGAATTAATTTTATGCTAGTTCCCATCAAGTACTAATCACTAAGCAGGTAATTTGGAAACGACTATGAAAGATCATGTGGGCATCAGGGGCTGGCATGGATTCACCAGGAGAATCTTTATTCCCCATCTTTACTGGGGTCCTAGACAGATGAATCAGAAGACTGCCTAGACCTAGAACTTTTGGGTTTAAGGAGAACACTTGATAAAGACACTCAGACTTCCCTGTGGACAGGATGCCGGCCAGATTCATAGCCGGCTGAACAAGTATGTCCAAGGAGACTAATTAATGAATCAATATCAAGTTGGAGGGCTCTCTGGAGGCTACGGGGCTTTCTCTGAACTTGACCATGTCTTCTTTAATGCTTTTATCAGTGGCTTGGATAAAGGCACAGAAAGCTACTTATCAGGTTTGCAGAAGACACAGGCTCAGAGAGAGCGGATACAATGGGATGTTGGAATCGAGATACAAAAAGAGATCAGCAGCTTAAAACAGGGTTAAGAGGGTAAATGTAAAACCCTGCATTTTGGTGGGGAGAGGTGTGAGTCAGCAGAGCTGGGGAGAGATATTGGTGAAAGGCAGTAATCTGGAGGGGGGGGGGAAGATATGCAAATTCTGGATGTGCCCGGTTGTGGAAGAAAAGTCTTTGGGGCCCCCAGGGACCGTTTCTGCTCTGCTCCATGCCGTCCATGCTGTCCTTCTTGGGAGGACTGGTTCCAAGCTTACAGGACGTTCACCTGGAGCAGACCTGAGGGGACACACTACTGATGCTAACCGCGGAGGGCTGTCCTGAGAGCAGAGAGCAGCAGATGGATGCTTTTTGGCTCCAGCTGGCCAAATGAGTTCCAGCTGGTACAATTACAAGGAGGAAAACTGGGCTCGCAGAGAATTTTCTAGAGAGCAGACTACCCAGGAGTCAGAGATCTATGCCCAGGCTGGGAGCTGCCTGGCCACCTCTGGCCCAGGAGCAAGGCTGGAACAGATAACTCTGCTGTAGCTTCAAACTCTATGAAAGTTCAAGGTCACCTTCAAGTGCAAACACAGCCTAAAGACAAGGTCTAAGTCGAAATACTGGATCCTCTGTAGTGCTTCTCAGATACACTCTCTCCTCCTCACCCTCTGTCCGGAGTCCCAAATTCATTTCAGGGCCTGATATGAGCCCAGTCAGAGAGAAGAGGTCCCCAGCGTCTGGTGCCCGGTCTCACCTGCAGGGACCTTGTGAGGTTTTTAGGCAAAGCAGGGCCCAGAGCCTCCCTCGAGCAGAGTCTGGACTGGGTGGGGATGCTTTGGGGTAAAACTGGCTGGGGAGGAGCTGATTTCTGAAAAACACTGGACCTTCTGTCCCTTCAGGCACCCCTTTCTGTGGGTGGAGGCCACTCATATCATGTGACACATTCAGGGTCACAGGATAAGCTGATGCCCAGAGTGCATCATGCCTTCAGAATTAGCTTGTCACAGGAATCACCGGCCACTCACCTCGGTCACTTCCAGGCATAGGTCTAGGTACTGCTCAGTCACCATGCCAGCCTCGGGGCTCCAGACACCTACTGCCCTTGAGAATATGTTTGAGGGGATGGTCACACAGGAAGGTCCATTCACCCAGCCAACTTCCAGGCCTACATTTGATACGACGACACAGGACAGCCCCAGCCACTTCCTGCCGCACAGACACTTCCTGTCCCATGCTCTGAAGCCCAGAGCGCCTTTTCAATGAAAGGGCAGCCCCGCTACCTCCTCTCCCACCACCATTTCCACCCTCCACTGGCATCTGCTTCCTGCTTCCTCCCCTGCTCTATTCGGCCACCCTCCCAGAGGCCCAGGCCTGCTGCTGAAGGCCCTCCCCAGGGTCCCCAGCCTGCCTATTTGCTGCGGGGAAGGAGGATGGAGGGTCACATTGTGGGTTCTTCCCAGATTCCTTTGTCTTACGCTCTCAGAACCTGTTTTCTCTGTACAAAATGAAGGGGATCTCTCAGGTTCCTTCCGCATCCAGCAACTACTTCCCTAGCGTTTTATAACCTTTGGGCAATGCCCAAATCCAAAAAATGAATGGCTTGCATTTAGGAAGTGCCTCTCACATGCCAAGCTCTGTGGGTAAGCAGACACCATGTTGTTCACGCCTCCGAAAATGCTAAAAGGGGTAATGTGAGCAGCCCCACTTTGCCCAAGGGGAGACTGAGGCAGCACTGGGAGGTTCTGTAACTTGCCCAAGATGAACCGGCTGGCCTGCGGAGATTCAGGACTGAAGGTAGGTGGTGTGGGCTTGGGGTGCATACCCAGCACCCCCATGTCCCAGCATGGCCCAGGCTCCCAGATTCTGGAGCTCTGAGCTTCCATTCTGTGATCAGGATTTAGGGCACAGGAGACCAAAGGAAATTCTTCTGCTATGAGAGCCCCAAGTTCAGGGGAGTGACAACATCCCCCACTGTCAGCCATGGGAGTCTTGGGGGGGACCCCGCAAAGCCACTGCTCACCCCAGTTTGTCCCCAGGGACAACAGGAGACGGTCTTCCAGGGCAATAGGAAGAATTCCGGTTGGGCAAGCAAGTTTGTTACAAAATGGTTTTTCATTTTTGTCAAAGTTAAAAAATCAGTGCCAAGGCTTTAATGAGAAGCCTTGTCCCTTGAGCCTGCCATCAGTCCAGCTGTCCGGATGCAGCCATGTTTCATGCCTTTAGCTATTCCTTCAGTTAGCTCAATGTTTCTAGACAACACACTCTTGGTATTTCTTACGGATTTTAGCCATTTTCTATTGACTTGGGCTAAGGGTTTCGGGCAGGATCGGTACAGGCGCCCCAGGAGGGATGCAGGAGGAAGCATGCCTCTTCCTGAAGAGAACTCTTGAGAGGCCAGGATGTGGGGACGGGGAATGGCCCACTTACACAAATGATAGAGGGACAGCCCTGCAGAGGGGCAGCCCCCGAGTCTGTGGCCTGACCCTCCAAGCCCGAGGCACCCCAGGTCCCAGGGCTTGGAGAGCAGCCATGGGCCCTTCTAATTCCTGGCAAGCCGGGATGCACTCTCTTCCCGCTCCCCCACCCGGAAGC
Organism: Suricata suricatta; assembly: GCF_006229205.1. Classification (NCBI taxonomy): domain Eukaryota; kingdom Metazoa; phylum Chordata; class Mammalia; order Carnivora; family Herpestidae; genus Suricata; species Suricata suricatta. Next base: position 132,963,959 of record NC_043701.1, read on the forward strand.
CTCTTTTTGCCCCTGGCACCCTAGCTTCGTGCTCCCACAGCCTCTCTGCCCCTCCCTTTCCTCAAGTTTCTGGAAACCTGGCCCTCAGAGCAGCACAGCTCACGCATCTCGATCCCCTGTCAGGGGTACAGAGCTGGCTTCTCAGACACCAAGGCTCCAAGAGGAGGGAGCCTGGGTGACGGCTCACTAGCACCCCCAGTCCTGAGCTAAGCTTACATGGGGCTTGTGAGGGCTCGGCCCCCGGGGCCATGGTGATTATCATGGACTCTGTTGGAGGTCCTGCAGCCTGGAGGAGACAGTCACCCAGATCCAAGGTGAGGCCCCAGCTGTGCTGCCTCAGGGTCTGAAAAGAATGAAATGCCCAAATCACACTTTCCGGTTTACAAAGCACTTTTATAACCACCCTGGGTATCACACACCATCCCTGTGCTGGATGGAAGGATGAATTAAAAGCAAATCAGAGGGGCTTTCCAGAAGTCCCACAGCTAGAGGGAGGACTGGCCTAAGAGACCAAGTCATCACTCTCATTCCTCTGGCCCAGCAGGGAGGAGAGGCTGCTCAGGGCAGCCACCAGATTGTGGGGGGTGCGGGGAGGTGGTCACCTCCCTCTAGACTGACACGCTTCCTCCCTGTGGAGGGGGCTGTGTCAGCGGCCCCCTGCAGTCACACCACTTGCTCTGCCAGGTCCGAACCCCTGAGGTGGGGGTGGGCCTGGCTCACCGATGCGGAACCCCCTCCCCAGGCCCTCTCCGGGACACGCCCATATATATCAACTCCTACTCTGCCAACACAGGTCTTCACAGATGGAGAAACTGAGGTTACAGTTGGGCCAGTTTGAACTGCCAATTGGCAGCGTTAGAGTTTGGGTTCCTGACTCCCCAGCGAGGGTTTATTCCCACATGTGCTGAGCCTAAACAATGAGGGGAAGGGAGTCGGGTGCGAACGAGGGGGAGAAAGCAGAGCCTGTGCCTGTAGTGGAAGGGGTGTATCTGTATGTGGGTTTTTCTTCACTGTAAGACGACCAGCAGGTTGAAGGATGCCTGCAAGTGTCCCACGGCCTCAACAGCAGTGAGATGCCAGGTAACATAGGATCCTATTTAGGCACACGCATCATCCGGGAATCTTAGATCAGGCCGGCATCACACCTACTGTAGGCTGGGTGCCTTTAACAAGACACTTTCTCCCCGTCTGGAGGCTGGGAAGTCTCAGATCGAGGTTCTGTTGATTTGGCTCCTGGCGGATGCTCTTGGTGCTTTGCCGATGTCCCCTCTCTGGAAAGGTCCTCATGGTGGCTTTTCCTTACAGAGTGCAAGGGGGTCCGGGGGCGGGACAGCACTTTTTAGGGATCATTTCTTATACAAATGCTAGTCCTATAGGATCAAGGCCCCGGCCTTAGGATCTCATTTAACCTTAATCACTTCCTTAGAAGCCCCACCTCCACACACAGCCTCCTTGGGGGTTAGGATTTATGAATGGGGAAGGAGGGGACCACGAATATTTAGTCTGTAACATGTATGTAGTGTGTGTGTGTGTGTGTGTGCACGCGCACACGTGTGTGCAACCACTCCCTTTATCACATTGTTTCATCTGTGACAATATATCTGTTACGAACTTTAAAGGAAAGAATAAATCAACCACAAAACAGCAGGTGGAGAGAGAGAGAGAACAGGAACCCTTAGAGCCCCCACCTCCAGCCCCCTTGTGTCCAGGCTCCCAGAGACACCTGTGTAACAAGGGAACATCTGGAGGTGTCCAAAATACCACTGGGCATTGGGCACACCAAACATTTGATGGGCCAAAATACCCTCTCCTCGTGGCCAGGGTGAAGCCCTCCCCCAACTTGTCATCAATTATTTTCTGTACAAGAACCAGGGTGGAGGGTTCCTTTCGGCTCCCTCCAGGTCCAGCAGGGCACCAGCAGTTCAGGGCCAGCTCTCGGCTCATTCTCTGGAGGCCCGGCCAGAGGCAGGCAGCCGTTTAGAGCAGGTCCGTCCAGAGGCCTGAAGGAAAATCAATGCACCATTTATTCGAGGACTCGGATGATCCGTGTCTTAGAGATGAGCCGTCCATAACCACCACACTCCCTGGCGCAGAAGGGAATGTGGAGGCCCAGAGAGGGAAAACCCATCGCTGATGACAGAGCCTGACAGTTCCTGGCCCCCCTCCCCACCCTGCCATGAGCAGCCTCCTGGCTCTAGGGAGGGTGGGCCCCCACACCACTGAGCCTGAAACATGGAGGATAATTTCCGCCCCTGTGCCTCCCACTCCCACCCCCACCCCCAGCGGTTCCCGATGCGCTTGGCAGCTGGAGTCCCAGAGTGCAGCTGAATCCATCACCGGGGTCAAAGACAGGGCCTGGGATATGTGTTAAAACAAGAAAACCAATCAGAGCTGAAAATGAAAGGCAGTGGAGGTGTGAAGCGAGGATGGAGACCGCCAGACGGGAGGCTGGGCAGCCCACGTGGCCTGGGCCCGCCGCCTGCCTGTGGTCGGTGTGGGCCCTGCTGGGTGCCCAGCCATGCCAGGAAGCAGCAGCCAGCACAGCCACGGGCCTGGTCCCTCAGCCTAGAGATGCAGGGCCCGGGCCCAGTACTGAAGTGCCAGGATGTGGAAGAATGCCTATGGTCAGGAGCCTGCCAATTCTCAAATGCCCTGCAAAGTCAGTGCAGAGGTGACCCCTATTGTGACACCCAGGATGAACGGCTCCTCCCTCAACAGGAGTGGCCTGAGGTCCTCAGAGGAAGCAGCCCCGGAGGCCTCTGGATTCCATGCTCCAAAGCCCTCTCCTCATCAAAACTCTTATGGGGGTACCAAGTCCTGGGAACACGGGGCTGATATTGACCAAGCAGGTGCCCGGGGTCTGGCCCACTTACGATTTCCCAGAATTCTGTGTCACACCTGAGAGAGTCACTATTTTTGTGCCCACAGACTTCAACTCCGGGTACTGGAGGCACTTGCCCAAGGTCACAGAGTCACGGAGGGCAGAGCATGGAGCCGAGAGCTAGGACTTGCCGAGACTGGACTCTCCCTCCCAGGCGTGTCGGGCCGTGACCAGGTGGCATCTATTTAATAGTTATGGAGCACCTCCTGTGTGCTGGGCACACAGCCATAGTGACAGCAACAAGGTTCCTGCCCTCAGTTTACCACCCAGGAGAGTACAAAGCAGAGAGTCCTTCTTCGATGGTCTTCATCACCGATCACTCGGTGGGGCCCCGTGTCAGGAGACGCAGCCAGAGGAACCCAGATTGGCTGCAGTCACTGTCTACCCACCAGGATTGCCACCCACCCAAGCCCTCGTTTTACAGAACTGGAGGACGGCATCCACTGTCCCTCAGACCTGAGTGTCTGAGCAGGGACGGCCTCCTGGCACCATGTCCCACAGGCTCTTCTTGGCCATGCTCCCAGTTGATTAGTGAGAGAAGCAGCACCGGGGCGGTGAGGACACAGGCCAGCAGGAAAGAGAAAGCAGGGGATGGGGGATGGGAACCTGGATGGGTTGGGTGAGGCGGGGGAGAGGGGAGGGTGAGGACTTCGAGCTGTGAGCTGTGGGTGGGACGAGGGGAAGAGGGGCAAGGCATGAAGAAAGGACATCACACTGAAGACACAGCCCAGCAAGTTGGGGGCCACCAAGAATGAGGCCAGTGCCCTGAAGCTAAACAAACACTGTTAACGGCAGTGAAAATAAAAACCTAAAAAAAAAGAACGGGGCCGATCTGGGGGAGTTGGGGTGGGCTCGGGGCCCTCGTCCTCACCCTGCTTGGAGCTCTAGACCAGAGAGCAGAGCAGGCGGGCAGGCAGGCCGCAGGGTGACTGCCTGCTCCCGGAGGAGAGTGGCCCGCCAGGCTGAGCCCCCACTCCCCCTCTGCCTGGTCACCTCCACTGATGAGCCCGATTGCTCCACTGGCCTTGGGCCTCCAGCAAAGCCCGAGAGAGGGCCAGCAGCCGCTCTATTAACACGCAAACCAGTAGCCTGGCAGCTGCTGACACCAGGGTTAATTAAATCTAACTCCCCATCAATTCTCATTCAACTACTATCAATGGCCATTGGATGGGTGACAGAGTGACAAGGAAACAGTAATAGACTTGTCTTAACCCTCACGCTGTGTGGAGAGGGGCGCCCCGCTGGGGTCTCCCAGAAGCAGCCCACTCTCCATCTTGCAGTCCCCAGCTCCCTCCCGGGTAGAGCCGGCTTTGCAGCTGGGCTGTTCCCTGCCCCCGCACCCCAAAAGCCAGCCAGACTCACCTCACCCTTTGTTCCCTTCCCACCGCTTTCCTGGGCTCTCCTGTGCCAAGTGAACAGGTAGAGGAGACCAGGGCAGGACTTGGAGTGCCCCATTCTCCGCACTCAACCCAGTCCTTCCTTTCTCCACCGAGTCCATCCAAGACTGCTCTCCCAAAGTCTCAGGCCGATCCCGGTTCCCAGAGCCCGGATGGTACATCACCCAGTGCCCCTCCAAAGATGGCCTCACATCCCTCGAACCCTGTGTTTCCCCACTCGGCAAAAGGCAGTTCGCAGAGGTGTTTAAGGGTGTTTAGATGGAGAGATTATCCAGGTGGGCCCAAAGTCATTGCAAGGGTCCTTATAAGAGTCAGAGAAGTGACAACAGAGGCAGAATCAGAGACCTGCACGTAAGAGCCGCCACTGCAAGCCTCCAAGATCCAGGGAGGCCACGTGCCACAATGCAGGAAGCCTCTAGATGCTGCCAAGGCAAGGAAACAGTCTCCTCCAGAGACACAGTCCCAACAACACTACGTTTTAGCCCAGTCACATCCATTACAGACTGCAGATCTCCAGGACTGCAAGAAAATAGCGTAGTAAGCCACCAGGTGTGTGAGGATTCGCTACAGCAGCAAAAAGAAAGTTTCACACCTTGCGTCTCTTCTCTGCACTCCCTTTGCCAGGCTATATGCGGCCATGTAAGTCCTCCTCCTTCCCACCTCCCTGCCTTTGCACAGGCTGGGAGACATGTGGTCCCCAACAGAAGGGCCACCAAGAGAAAAGACAGGATCAGAGGATCTTAGACAGCGGTATGAGCCAGCAGCACGCTCTGAGTGACTTGACAAGTTGCACATGTCTTACTTTAAAAACTCTACCCAGCACCTTCTCTGTGAAGCCTTCTTTGATTTTCCCCTCGTGTGGGCAGCCTCCTCACGCTTCCACTGTACTTGTAATGCTCCTCTGAGTGTTGCTCAATTTTCCATGAACTCCTTTAGCAGGGACGTTCATGCACCTGCATAACCCCAGATCCTCCCACATATGGAAATTCAGCAGAATGACCACCGAGCCTGTTCCATGCCAACTGGGTACAGAAATAGAGCCTGGTGGGTCAAAGGGTCGGCTCGTATAAATTTTACATCAAAAGAACAAATATTAAATTCTAGTTAATATTCTCAATATAGGGGAAATATACAAAGGGCTGCAACTTTCTAAATGTATCAAAAATAAGATTGAAGGGGCATGGGAGATGCATAAATAGGTGATGAAACAAGCTCGAAATGGTAATAGATGGGTGTTCACTGTGAAGTCCTACCAAAAGGGCTGAATTCCTAATGTTGGGGGAAAGCATGCTCCTGCAATAGCTAATTTTGCGTCAGCTTGCCTGGGCTAAGGGATCTCCAAAAAGCTGGTAAAACCTCTCTGGGTGCATCAGGAAGGAGGTCTCCAGAAGAGATTAGCATTTGAGTCTGTAGAATGAGTAAAGACCATCACCCTCACCAATGCCAGTAGGCACCATTCAGCCCCTCAAGGGCCCAAAGAGAACAAAAAGGCAAAAGGCCAATTTGCTCCCTGATTCACCTGCAACGTCCATCTCCTGTCCTTGGACAGCGGCACTCCTGGGTCTCAGGCCTTCAAACTCACACCAGGACTAGTGCCATCAGCTCCCCTGGTTCTCATCCCGAGTCCCCAGTGGGCAGACCATGGGGCTTTTTGGTCTCCACAACTGTATATGCCAGTCCCTCATCGTAAAGCTCTGTCCCATTGGTCCTATTTCTCCAAAGAGCATGAATACCCACAACCCATCTGAAATCGAATCTTAGCTCTACCACTTCCCAACAATAGCAACTTAAGCAAATTGCTTAACCTCTCTGGGACTCCATTTCCTCATTAATGAGACAAAAGCACCTTCCACAGTGTTATCAAAAGGATGGGATGAGTTAATGCATGTGAAGCCCTTAGGAGAACCCTAAGTGCCGGATAAGTCTTAGTTGCGTTGGGGTCCTCTTCTTAATAAACCACTTCCTTCCTCTTCACCTTCCATTTCCCTGAGCTAGGCGCAGCAGACACTTGGGAACTTGGTGGCCTGGAGAGGTGCTCTTGGGAATAGGGACATAGCAAAGCACCTGCCAGTCTGCTTTCCTCCATCTGAAGGAGGGAAGTAAGTCTTCCCAAATTTCACACCCAACAGAGTAAGCATTGCTGTTCCTGCTTCCTTGGCACCAGGGCTGCCTTGGGTTCTAGGCAGAGGAAGCAGCCCAACAAGGCACAGAGGGCAGTTTCTGAAAGCACCGGTTACTGGAGGTAACCAGGGCCTTACTGAACAAAGCACTGTTTCCACTAGGGGCCAGAGGCTCCATTGGAAGAACTCACATTAGTGTGGGCTTAGGACAACTATACTGAAATATGGTTGACAGGTAGCAGGGGAGGAGAATGTAAACCCAAAGACCATTTAGGGAGCTCTTGCAGTAACCTAGCATAGACAGAAGGCAGGGGGTGGTAGAGAAGTTGGGCAGGACTTTCCCTACTTCTGGGTCTGCTAAAAGGATGCTATTCAGTGTTCTATCTTGAACCTTTATTCTGAGTCTGGCACATCAGTTTCACACCAGCTATTAAGTTGACTAGGCCTTTTGCCCCACCTACCACCAAAGCCATCCAGAACAGGACTAATCAAATCCAGTCACACCCTCCAGACTGAAATAGGAGCTTAGTTAAGTTGGAGAGAATAAGCCGAGGGAGAAGGGGTGGGGGTGAGGAGAGCCTGGCAGGGAGGAAGAGAGTACTGGATTCTCAGTGCCCAAGCTGCCCCCAGGAGCCCTAAAAGGGGGACTACACCATTTCTGTCCCTCTGTGTTTGGAGAAGGGCTCAGCATCTTGCAGCCAAGATTGGAGCCACCCCAGTAAATGCAGTTAAGAATAAGGCCTCTGGATCAGAAGAGCCCAGAAACCCAGAATGCTCAAGGACAAGAAGGACATTGATTTCGTGTACTCCCTGGTAAGCTTTCTTCAGGTTAAAAGTGAAAGGCAGATAGGGCTCTAAGCCTGGTGGTCAGGAGGGGTTCTGAGCACACCTTGGGTATAAGATCAGCAGGGGATTCTGAAGGTAGCTTTGCCATTTTGAGACCAAGTAAGGTCATACACCCACATGAGCAGATCGAACCAGGACCCTACAGATGTGGCTCATGTGTTAGATAACAAGAGGAACCAGCTTCTGAGGTAAGAGCTAGAAGGCACATAGGCTGGCCTCCAGCCCATTTGGGGAATGCGGCAATGGATCCATTAAGGCCAAAGAATATCTAGACCATCTTAAATTTTGTTCTACATCAGCCATATCAGAAACAGACTCATTTAAGCACAGAGAAATTTATTAGGGAATATATAAATCCAAATAATCCCTTAGGGCCAGAGAACAGGGCTCAGCCAGAAACTCCACCCAAAGAGCACAGCCTAGAACTTCAAGATGTCACCACCACCCCCAAGCAGGAGTTACAAGATTAGCTGAGAAAGCACAGTTAAGATCCCTTCATTTCTATGATGGAAGACATGAACACATCTGGAAGGGAAATATCTAGAGGGAGAACATCTATCTCTTCTGCTGTGAATCTAAGTATTCACTAAGTCTACCCCTTTTACCATCTAACCTCAGTATTTACTCTTCCTCCTGTACTTTGACTATGATGCCATTATCACTCAGATGCCCATTTCCCAGTTCTAGGAATAGCCATGTGGGCTACCTTCTGCTGCAGTCCAGCATAAGATACCCATTCTTTCAGTTCTGTTCCCATGTTGTGACATTGTGACTTATGGACGAGAATGTAAACTTCATCTCCAACATATATCATAAAGGGAGGTAGACACTAGTCCCTCTAAGGGAGATAAATACAGATCTTTCAGGACCTTCATTAGAAAGGTTTACAAGGCCAAGGTTATTTGGATCCATCTTCTAGAACTCCATTGTTTCTCTTCCTCTAAAACTTCAGCTGCCTGGATTATTTAGATGGTATAATGATCTAAACTGTCATTCTGGAGTATACCCTTGGTATCACTAGTGCAAGGCTGCTAGAGCCTGCTGCTCTGCTGAGCATTTGGAGCTTCATTGGAGGGTTCCCTGGGTTGTATCTATGCTTCCCCCACCTCTCCTGCACAGGAGAATCTGTTTTGACAGTCAATTACTCCAGCCCACATTAGAAACCAACACCCCTCCTTTAGTTTCCTGCTCTATGTAGCAAAGAAGTGATCAGACCTGGTCTCTACCTCCACTTTAATGAAGAAGTGAGGTTCTTCTGGTCCTTCCTGTCCTTTCTAATTACTCCGGCTTCTTGACCAGCCAAGCCCAGAAATCCAGAAGAGAAATCAAGTTTTTGGAATGGAAACTTGGAGGGTGCAGTAAGAGATACCATGTTTGCATCCACCATGTAATACCTGAATTCAAAGAAGTCTGGTGATGAAAACACCATCACCTTTATCTCTGGTTTAGAACACCTACCACAGCCTCCGAGACTGTATTCCAGCCTACCAAGGTAGTGAATCTCAGGTGGTACCATGATAGAAGTTTTGATAGACTATTTCAACATCTTTTAAGGGCAGTTCCCTCTGGGAGAAAATTCTCATGCTAACACCAGAGGATTCAAAGGGTGTCAGCCTATTGATTTAAGCTGAGAAGCAAGTTCCCTCTTCATGTATAGTGCAGCATGGGGACAAAGCTCAACATTACATCCAAATTAATAGCTTTGATATACTCCTTGGGCAGGGAAAGTTATAAACACAAGTTATGGGTCTCTTCTGGTAGCAAATAGCCACCCCAGTCCATGATAGGTTTCCAGTGAAGGGAACCCACCAGATAGCTGGCTGCTCTCCCAGGTTTAAGGTGCTTCGGCAAGAGCCCAGGGTCACTGTTGCTGGCAGTTCAGTCTTTGTGAGAAGTTCAAGGTGATCCTATGTATAGCTTTAATCTTGCCCCCATAGCACTTCGTGAGTCCATTAAGCAAGCACTTGGGCACCTGAGGATTCTCTTAAATAGCTTACCTATTTAACTGAAGACCCCCTAAGCTCATCTAATGAAGATTCTCCAGACTAGAGCGTTTGTGAGCATTTGCAAGTGCCATCTCCACACTTTAGGTCTATTCTAAGAATTCTACCTGTGTACTTCCTGCCTAAGCCCCAGGGTCACTAATAATCTTGCTCCTAGGTCCATGACCAGCCAGGCACATTCATTAGCATCTGACAACAGATCTACATAGATGTTTTAGACCATGGGTCTTTCTAGGCAAAGAAGAAAATGGCCTGCTCAAAGTCCTACTTGTTAAGATGCCTTCCCTGTGGTCCTTCGTGGTCCCCTTGAATGGGGCTAAAGTGCCACAGTTTATATCCAGTTGATACTAGTATGTTGTCTGGCACTGATTACAGTGTCTAGGTTTTCTCTAGGAGTCTTAGGTATGGATTGAGGTATAGATAAGCAGTGACAGGTGTAGTCCTGCTGTTCACCAACTGTTCATGTAGTTTACAGGTTTTCTTAGGGTCTACTTGG
>NC_043701.1:132973801-132975008 GCF_006229205.1 Suricata suricatta
GATGCCACTCAAGATCAGCCTTCATGTCATCACTGAAGCTGGAGCAAACAGCACGTGCTGTCTTCAAAGATCAAAGCCATCCAAGTGTTGTGCTTCTTACTGACTAGCAGATGAAGTATGGCCTGGTAACAGTACATCCACTACAGCTTGGCTTTGGGGGACAAACTACTCCCTTGGAACAGCACGAAAGGTGTAGCAAGTCAAGACAGAGCTGGCATGGTCATGGGGCAGCTTTCAAGACATGTCATTCCACATGCCACAGGCTGAGACTCAGCCGTTCATCCCAGCTGGACCATCACAGCCATTACCCCAGCTGGGCCAGCATGCCAGTGCAGTTCCTGTAAGGTCTGGTTTTTGCTGCCAGCCCAGCTTGCAAGCAGGGTTCTTGGTGATAACAAAACCAATTCTGGCCATTTGAGAAAAATTAACTCCTGATGAAGGCTGGGGGTAGCTTAAAGAATCCTCAGAAGGGCTGGAGGATGGGGCTTCAAGGTCACCAGCAGACCTGTTTCATGAGGACACTTCAGCACCCCACCATTGAACACCAGATGCATCCAGTGCCACTGATGGAACACAGATGTGGCTGTTTCCACTGCTGCCTGGAGCTGAACCCCCTTGCAAAGGTCCATTAGTGACAAGATCATCCAAAGTCCTAGAAGCTTTGCCCGGTGGCTTCTATTCCAAATCCAGGGAGGACACCTGACCAACACATCTCTAGATCCTACCTGCAAGAGAAGTCAGAAAAGGGTTATCCAAATTTCCACTTCTGTAGTGGCACATGGGTGCTGCTTCCCACTAGGGCTGACAGGGTTGAGATTCCTCCAACCACTGGCAGACAGACTAAGATACCAGGTAGTACCTGTTCAGGTGAGATAGAAGCCCTTCATCAGACCTCCCACCACATGTAAGAGAGGGCTAGAGTCCAAGTCTTCTGGCAGATACTTACTGGTTCATTGCCCAGAGTCACCAAGAGTATTTCTGAGGCTACATCACGACCACCATGAGAAAGGCCAGCTTCCAACCAAGGGTCTGAGCTGTGAGGTTCACAGCAGAGTGCCAGAACATGCTGGCTCCAAGTAGAAAGCAACAGGAGGGAAAGAAAAGGGTTTTCAAAGCCTTGTTAGGATGACACCAGGGATCCACACTGCCACATTCAGCCCCCTTCCACCCTTGCTTTTTGTGGCAAAGCTCTTAGTTCTACCCACAA
>NC_043701.1:132975108-132976989 GCF_006229205.1 Suricata suricatta
GGCTGCCACTGATCAAAGTAACACACTGTGCTTTGCCTGCAGTATGGACCAGGGGCCGCTCTCCAAGCCCAGTGGTCTCTAGCTCAGCTCTTCAAAACAAGTTCTGGTTCAAGAAGGGACAGATTATTGCCTTGGAATGCCTTCTACAATGCTTCTGGAGAATCCTAGCAGCTTCTCATAGCTGCCAATGCCTCAGGCCAGTCATCTTTGCTTGGCTCCAAGCAAGGTCCAGGAGTTGGGGGGCAGGAGTAGACCACCCAAGATGGTGGCCCTTCCTTCAACCATCCTGGCCACCACCTTCAGGGCTGTAGAAGGTTGATTCTCCTTCCTGCTTAGCCCCCCTTGCATTCCCCTCATCTCTGAATGGGTCAGGCTGTGTTTCAGGGGGTGTTGCACCCATGGCCTTAGCCTGACCTCAGGTGGAGTGGAGAACAAGAGGACTTGGATAGATTTCACTTAGAGCTGCCCTTCTGCTAAAGACATAGAACCTGCTCTAATCTGTGCTGCTAGGATTTCACTGGATACAGAGTGGTCTATGCTTCACAACAGCACTGTGATCTCCTTGTGGGGAAAGAGAAAGTTTGGGAGGCCACAGCTCCTGGAAGAAATGTCTGAGACTTCTCTAAGATGGTTCGGCACCAGGAGCTTATTTCTACCACCCAGGCGATTACACTTTGATGTTTAGAAATTATTGGGAAACTAACATCTCAACAAATGCTATGGTTGGAGATCATGAGATGCTTAGACAGACTCAATTGCTCCAGTCTTGTCTACAAGCCCTCTGGCTCAAGTCCAGCCCTTTGACACTAGTTTTAGCAGCAATGGTTCATGTGATCGTACTATACCCTTCTGTTCCACGCCAGGCCTCAGGTCTATGTAAAGACCTTATACCTGCTAACACATTAGTATCCTATTAGTTCATTCCCCACCCACCTTTCCAATTTCTACCCTCTGTGAAACAAATGCCACCATCCCCAGAAATGGTGCCTGGGTCCATCCAGGCAGACCTCAGATGCCATCCTCTTCCTTCTACTGTCACCTGTACTCCACTGATGTCCTCTACTTGAAACATTGTTCCTACCTCAACACATCCTAGTGCAGGGGTCAGATGTAGCGTGTAGAGGTCCTGTCTCCAAGACTCTCCAGGCCTATAATGCTGGTTTTCTGGTGATGCAAGTCTAGAAGGGCATAGGCAAACTGCCTTCTACCTGGAAATATGTACCTAAGTCAGCTCTCCCTGTCCTCCCAGGTTCTGTTCTTTATTATATATTTCAGACCACTCTTTTGAGGCTATGGAAAGGATAGGGACGGCTTGAGACTTAAAGGGGTGCCAGTCTGTCTCCACTTCTTTCCTGAATAATACACTAAGGACACCTTTAGAGCCCTAGGTTAAGATCAGCCCCCATACCCACTCACCACCTCCTGTATCTGGCCTTGGTCCTCCCTGGTCAGTCCAGGCCAATAGACCCAGCTGCTGGAGCCCTGGGCACTACCTGACCTAGCATCCCTGGAAAGATTCATGTGCCACTCAGGAGAACCACTGCTCCCAAAACTTGCTGCTTCTCCCTATAAACTTCAAGAAACCCAGTATTATTCCTTGATTAAGGGGAAGATTGTCTAGATGTGAAACAGGTACATTCAACTTGATATTCTTAAGACCCTACTCGAAGAATTCAAAGATCTTGATCATCATAGGACAGGTGCTGGCAGCAAAGCCAAAAGGGGTGAGCCAAAGCAACCCAAGAGGACAGCCCCAGCTAGACCAGAAAGTTAGAGAACTCAGAGGCAACAAGTAGGTCATGGTCAGGAGTCCAGACACCAGCCCACAAACCAAATGTCAGACAAGCCTGAGGACCTCAGAGCTCCTGGAGAGAAGGAAGG
>NC_043701.1:132977089-133055364 GCF_006229205.1 Suricata suricatta
CCCCCCCCCCCCAGCGCTGAAGGAAGCTGGGCAGCTCCTCCACTAAGCTGCTCTTTCCTGAGAAGAGATGCAAGTCTGAACCCTGATTCAGAGGTCTAATTCCCATGCCACACTTAAAGCTCAGAGCTGTCACATGCTCCCTGTGACCTGTCACTCCTTACACCGGCCTCCCTAAAAGGCATGGACTGGGCTGTCTGTACCGCAGGTCACAACAACTTATGTCCAGTCATACATATGGAGTTACTGTAGATGGTAGACCACCTAGAAAGTCTCAGGTTGGAGAAGAACAAGACCATAGGTGACATGTTGTAGGGTAACAGACTTAGAAGGCCTGTGGGACAGCAGAAGGAGCTGTAATTGACCCTGGCTGTTTATTCTAAGCAGAGGGAGTCTGGACAGAATAGCTCCTAGGAAGGCCAGGATGAAATAGCACTGACCATGGCCTCTGGGTCTGGCCTCTGTTCAAGTGAACACAAAATACTTGTCTGCTGTGATCCTGTAGAAGCTCCCTGGTCAAGGAAAACACTTGTGGGCCTATCCTCTCTGGTAATACTATTGATACCTAGTCCTAAGAATTTTTCCCTTCATGATTTTTGCAAACTCTAGGCCTGCCATGCTGACCATCTAATGTTTAGGCTACATTATATATAAGTACATACAGAGCTACATGACCAGTATGCCAGGGTCTCCATATGTAGAAATTCTAAAGCAGCTTCCAGGGTCAGGAGTTCTCAGGAAAGACAGGAAGGAGATGATCCTTGGACAGATCAGTCCAGCCAGGAAGAGGCCATGACAACTTCTAGCCACATTTATTCCTGCCCTCTAGAACCTGGACCACAGGACTAGGGGACAGGGAAAGACAGAACCGATTTGGCCTACAATGCCTCAGCCTATAGGTTAGGAGCAACAACTGGTGAGAATCCAGGCTCAGAGACAAGACAGAAAAAAAACAGTTCTGAAGGAAGGAGCCCACCCTTGACTGGGATCCAAGCAGACCTCACCAAGGTCTCAGCCCAGCACCTAGTATAGCAAGAGACCCCATGCGAGCGGAGTGCCCTGATGCCAAAGTCCACAGCCACCAGAACAGAGGTCCCAGGTAGAAGGGAAGGTGAACACGTTTGAGAAGAACAAGGCCCTCAAGACAAAGATCCATGTACAGCACTGAGCAGGCCAGGAACCAGGATGCTCACAGCTGGGGTCCCTAGATGCCCCCATCTGCTACACAGTTAACAAAGGGGAAGGGAGTGACAAAAGCCATTTAGATCAAGTCCTAAGAACCACAGCTGACATAAGGCCCTGCTGTCCATCCAGATTCTAGAACAAGCAAATTATCCCCATACCTTGGCTCTTGGAGCTACCACCCACCTGGGAGGTAGACTGAGGGGGCATCCAAGGTGGCTCCTGGGCATTCTGGGGATGCCTAAATCGCCCTTCCTAGATCTCTACCCACCTCGAAATCCACTGAGGCAGATAAGGCCTCAGAGCAAGGCCAGCAGCCAATTTCTAGCCACTGCCTCTACCTTTAAGACAGGAACAGGAAATGGACAACAGCTGAGAGGCTAAAGCAAATCCTTTCTGTTCTCAGGAGTGAGGGCCTATCAGATAACCTTCTCCCCTCCCCTCCAACTTGCCTGCCAATAGACACTTCTCATCCATAGTTATGGAAGAAGCTGGCTTTTCTGGAATTAGATACTTCACCTCTGTGTACTCTATAACCTTATAGCTAAACAGCCCAAACTTCTCCACCACAATGTTTTATCTGCCTTGCACTGACCATCCACCCCCAGCTTGATATTCTTCCAGTAGCCTGTAAGTAGCAAGTCCCCACGGACATTCCTGTTCTCATCTTTGCTGTTCATCCTTCAGCTGTAAACTCCAGGCAGAAGAGAGGTCTGCCTGCAGGGTTTGTGGGCCTACCTCAGCCTCCCAAATCTTCATTTACCATCTGTACACCAATGGCCAAGTTCTACCTGCCTGCTGGATGTCCTCATTTAGAGAAATCTGGCAACCCAAGCCAAAGTGGCCCTACGCAGTGCTTCTGGCCTTTAAGGGACTTTAGAGGAGAGCAACATCTCTGCCAAGTTTATGCTACACCAGGTGACCAGAAGCTTTTTTCTGTCTCTCTCAATCCTGTTCAATTCTACTTTCTGATCATATCCTAAACCCATCTATTTCATTCCACCTCAGCCCCCTGCCTCAATTTCTGGCCTCATGTCAAAGGTACTAGTAATTTTCTTTTAACCATTCACTCAAACCCTCATGCCAACCTCCTGGCTAGTCTCCGTTGTGTAAGCCTAAATGATTATCTTAAAACTCATCAGGTCACCTGTCTCCCATACCCTTGCACACCTCTTCTAGGGCTTCCTAGCATTCTAAGGATATACAACCAAGTATTCAACTTGGTCTCAAAGAACTTATTGTGGTCTGACCCTGGCCTAAGTCTCTAGTGTCAACCATGGCTCCCTTACAGTCCATGTGTTTAAATCATACCAGCTTACCTGGCATCCACTTGCCTTGATACCTTTGAGGAGAAATGGAGAACTATTAGCAACTTAATTCCAATAGGTCTCTGAGCAAGGAACACCCTAGAAACTAGGGTATTTGGTAGCAATTCCATATCTCCATTTTTTCAGAGCTTAACACCAGACACTTAGCATCTAGACCTAGCTTCTGGAGAGTCCTACAGTCTGGGAAGGTTCCTTCTCTAGTACCACCTGTAGTCTCTGCACCTGATAGTGCTGTGCCTGGACTATGGAGCTGCTTTGCTTAGGTGAGCTTGGGCCTCTGAGCTAGGAGAGTCTTACAGATGTCTAGCCTAGAGATACCATGATGAAGCCACATGGGAACTATTAGCACATGTCTATAGATCCTTAGTTGGTTTGGGGGCAATCCTTAGGACTGATGGAGACACTAAGACTCCATAACCTCCTTTCCTTGAGAGCTTGTCTGGAGGTTCTAGCAGGGGAGCGCAGCTACTTGTATACCCTTGACCGAAGAATGGTCCTCCTCTATCAGGGAAGGTCGTCCTCTTCAACGGAGCACGCAGCTTTGGGAGGGATGCACATGGAGCGGTGAGGGAGGAAGGGGACACTCGCCTAGCCAACCAGATCTGCTGAATCAACCCTGGCAATCAATGGGGTGACAGATGTTGCAGCCAGATCGCCCTCACATCCCCTAACCTCCTTTCCTGATCACTACTCTACCACCCTACCCCAACAAGCCAACTGCAAATACAGTCACTCAGAATTAAAGACACACTCCATTAATATACTATGTCTAGTCCCGGAGCCATCAGACAAGCACACCACATGCCCCACCCCTTGCCAGACCAAGCCTTATTCCCATAGATATGGTACCCGAGATGTCTTCATAGGAAGGTGGTAGGGGAAATAAGTGGGGATACTTCTGGGTCTTAATAGTAAGTGCCTGTCCTGGATCAGCCTGGACTTCTCTTTATAGCCCCCATGCCACCTTTTGTTTTGAAGGCTACAGCTCCTTTCCCCCTGACCCCTGCCTGACACCAACTTAATACAGTTTTGGCAAAGATCAGCCCCAGATGCTCTCATTCACCCACAACCTGGGGGCAGGGTCTTTTGTATTTCAGCCAGAGCAGCTAGAAGCCATCTCCAAGTCCTGGGCTGCCATCTGACTTCCAGGTGGATCTGATCTCTGCGACTGACTTTCCACCCCCCCAGTGCTAGGAAAGGACTGACAACTTTCATGAATATTCTTGCTAAGACATCCAGAGCTACAACTGTGGTGAACAGACATCTGCCAGGCAGCCTGGGCCTGACCTGTGTCCTCAATACCCCAACAATTTCAAAAGTCCATTAAGGAGTCCGATCCTCCCTGGATGAGAACTCCCGAACACAGTTTTGGTCAGGAAGCCATTCCTGGGCTTTGATGGAAGAGGAATGGGGGTGATAAACTGATGAATTCATGGACTTAATCTGGGTAGCTATAGAAAACATGTAGTCTGATCTACCAAGTCCATGTTTAAGGACCAGGTCGCAGAAAGGCCATTCTTCAAGAACTATGTAGGGAGAGCTGGTTAGGTGTATAACTTGTGGAAGCTTCTCTGAAGTTCTGCATAGACCAAGGCATAGGATTTAAGGATTTAAGGATTTCCTCTGAAGAGGATTACTCATGATCACCACCCTCCGGGGCTCACAGCTACCTGAGACCAGTATATAGCCATGCACACTTGAGCTTGAATGGCAAGAATATTTTTTTTTTGAGGGAACAAGTGCCAGGCCTGAGTTAAGAGTTCAGCGTGTAACAAAAGAGGCAGAAGTCTATGAGAAAAGATCAAGAGGCAAGAGACAAGATCATGCTGAGATGGACAGAAGCCTGAACAAGTAGAGTTCAGGAAGGTACAGAAGACTCAAGCCCAAAAATCAATTCTTGTCAGGTTATTGGCCCTAAAGTTTTTATAACTACAATTAGAGCAGGAAATAAATCTAAGGGACCCATATCCCAGAATAGCAAGGATTGGAGTGGGTCTTAGGGTAGAGTACACAGATAGGCAAGACGCTTGTTCTCGTGGACCATCTAGACCTTCCAGGCTAGTGGAGCTGGGCAGGCTGAATTCCCAGGGCTCAAGCCTGCTTGAAGACGTGAGGCCTGCTAATGCACAGGGGCAAGAATGGAGGAAGAGAAAATAGCACAGTCTTACAGTTCCAGCTGAGGGGAATCATGCCTGAGGACTCCCATAGCCCATGGGGCTCATGCACTCGCCTGGCTCTAATGGCTTCTGATAGGGCAGTTTAGAAGGATCGCCAGCCACTGACCAGTAGCCTTGCCAGGCCCCTCCCAGGCTGCCACAGACAAGACTTGTTTCAGTCTAGAGGCTTAGGCAACTCCCAAGAAGTGGCCCTGATACATCCTAGCCTCTAGCTTGCTGCTGCCCCAGCACTCTAAGATCAAAGCCTTGGTACATGCAGTGCTCTATAGAAGAGTATATTCCTAGGATAGTAACACCTTTCTAAAAAGAAGGGCCAAGGGCAACTGATACTTGGCAGGGGCAGGGTAGGGGTGGGTCCCAGATGGCTCCTCCCCATCTCTGGCATCCACCTTGCCTCCATTCGAAGCCTTTCACTCAGCATCATTTCTGTCCATGCCATGAGGCTAAACCCCTGAGAACAGAACCTGTGGGTTTTGCCTCCATAGACTAAGTGCCCAGGAGAGTCTGGTTCCATAGCAGCCACCTAGGAGATCACTTCTGAGCAGGGCAGAGATCAAGGAAACATACCTCAACCCCAGAGCACAGCCTGGACCCCACAACGACACATTGGAAGACATCTGGGTTTGTCACAGATGCAACAATGGTGTTCACACCAGAGGCTGAGGGGGGTGGGGTAGGGGCAGTGGTAAGAGCTGGCAGGGAGACTACTACCCAATCCATGAGGAAAATGGATCAGTCCAAGTAATGCTAAGCTATGGTCTTAGAACTCAGTTCTAAGTGGCTTAACATGAAGGATTACTTCTGGTGCAAGTCTCCGGGGTAAGGTGGTTTGTACAAGACTCTTAAGGCAGACCCAGGAATTATTCTATTTTCAGCTATACCATCTCAAGTGCATAACCTTCAGGGCCTCCTCCACATGCAAGAGAAAGCAGGGAAGACACACCTACCCTCCATGGTCTCACACTAGGAGCAAGGTCATTTCCATTTATATCAGTGAGAGTTTAATGATGTGACCCACAGTGCATGGGGACTGGGAAATAAAGGGCCTGTAGATGGACATGGAGCATTAACAGCAAGATGCCCAATTTCCTGTTGCAGCCACTACCTGTTGTGCTTATACACGAAGTGGCATCATCGCTCCATACTAACTACAGAGTTGAGAGAACACAGTTCCTGGCCTTCCAGGGACTATGAGGGATGCCCAAGGCAGCCTCGTGTGTGTCAAGTTTCACCTGTCACCTTTAGTGCTAGAGATATTAGCACAGGAAGACCTTCCAGTGCCAGCAACATTTAGAAATGGCCTTGAATATAGATGGACCAAAAAACAAATCTCTCCCTTGGACACAAAGTCAAATCATGTCAGGCAAAACCTATGTGAGCATGTCATGCTATGCCAAAGCCTGCCCATCCTCCAAGTATCTGCTTTTCTGCAATCTGACTGATGTTACCCACACAACATCAGAACTTGGGGTCAGAAGTGCCAGCCTTAGGTGTCCCATGGGCTGCCGCTGGCATTAGCCCCATGTGAGCCACAGTAGGTCTGAATAAGATTTTGAGACCACCTTCAGGCCATGGCCCAACTCAAGTCTCCATGGCACATTTTGTGCTAAAAGTTTGCAATCTTATACAGCCTTCTCCTGGAAGCAGAGGTTCTGCCATTTGCTGCCACATCCACTGCCCATGGTAGTGGCACAGCATGAATGCCCATGTACATTTAGAGGAATGTCAGGAGCACTGTTAACTGTAAGCTCACTCATCATTCAAAGTGGCTGCTTTCCCCAAGATAGCACCCCCAGGAGCCTCAGTGAGAATATAAACAAAAATTGCTGAAGTGTTCTTGAATAAAAAGAATCTACTGCCTTTATCACCTAGGTGCTCCTGCTAGTGAGCAATAAATCTGAGCAAACTCACTGTTGGAACCAATGGAGATGTGCAAGAGCTGTTCACCTGAGAAGGATGAAAGGATTTCCCCCGCCCCCCGCAACATTCACCAACCCAAAAACCAGGATATAGCTCCTCCTGAAGGTAGGGCACACCCTCTGTAAAGGATGCTGGGAGCCAGTGTTGCTCCTAAGTACAGCACCCTAGATCCAGGTAAGAAATGTCAGTTTATATAAAGATAGCTAGCCAATGGAGGTATAGCACTGGACATTTGTGTAATACTGAAGTAGGGACATGGAATTTTTTAATTGCAAGGAGATGAAATATAGACCATGACTGAAGGAGACTACCTCCTTAATCCAGTAGAAGTTTTTATCATTTAAAGTGGTCTTCTGAAGTGATGGAATATTAGCATTACCTGTAATAGATTCAAGTTCAACATTCCTCTGAACAAACCTTTAGGTGCAAATTCTAGGTTCCAGGGTATACAAGGGTAGAGGGACAAGCTAGGTAACACTAAGAAGCACCAAGAAACCAGTCTAGAAGGGGGTATACTGTAGAACAGCTTACTTGGTCTCAAAAAAGATAATCAAAAGGAACTGTACTAGATATAACCAGAGAAGGCTTGGTACTAGATGGAGAAGTTCTTAGGCTATAGAAAACATGTTGGTGTTAATTCAAAAGCCTGAAATATGAATTAAAAAGGAGTTCTTACTGATGAGAAAAGATAGAACAACAGATACACATAAGATGAGACCAAAGAGTAAAGATATGGGAAGGACAGTACTAGACCATTGCAGTAGCAATCTCTGGTGGTCAGTGAGGTTTTTGCTTGTCTACTTTCTATAGGAAAGTTGTACTATAGCAAAATTAAAGGTAACTGTAAAGAATCTAGAGGAGTATGGTACATCTTATTTGACTAAACCTGAAGACTTGATATCAAGTTCTTAGAAATGATCTTATGGGGCACCTGGGTGGCTCAGTCGGTTAAGCTTCTGGCTTCGGCTCAGGTCATGATCTCATGGTTAGTGGGTTCGAGCCCCACATCGGGCTCTGGGCTGACAGCTAGCTCAGAGCCTGGAGCCTGTTTCAGATTCTGTGTCTCTCTCTCTGACCCTCCCCTGCTTGTGCTGTCTGTCTCAAAAATAAACAAAAAAAAATTTTTTTAATGATCCCACAAGTTCTAAGTCTTGCTATACCTGCATGAGAACAGCTTTTCTTTAGGTGGTGTTAGGTGTTCACCAGCAAGACCACTTCCAAAGTGGCTCCAGTCAGGCCGATGTGGGCATCCCAGCTCCGCCCACAGAAAGCCTGCCACAATGGGCAAATGCCTCTGGGCCTGTGTGAGGGGTTGGAAGACCACCTTTTCCAAGCCTGAATATGTTCTAGGGCATTCTAAAAGGTGTAACCTGTATCAGAGCACTTTGTGGCAGAAGGATGGGTTTCACTTCTATGGAAAGTTGGATTCGGCTCCTAGCTAAGAGAAGTCATAGGTCCACTCTGTTTACAAGTATGACTGCAAATGACTAAAGTTAGCTAATGGAATCATAGTGTATTTAAGATTACAATGTGAGGGGTGCCTGGGTGGCTCAGTCGGTTAAGCATCCAAATTTGGCTCAGGTCATGATCTCGTGGGTTGTGGGTTCAAGCCCCACATTAGGTTCTGTGCTGACAGCTCAGAGCCTGGAGCCCGTTTCAGATTCTGTGTCTCCTCTCTCTGCCCCTCCCCCACTCATGCTCTGTCAGTCTCAAAAATTTAAAAGTTAAGAAAAATGATTACAATGTGAACAAGTAGATTTTATCCCAGGAGAAAAGGAGGGTTTGAAGAAATTAAAGTTTCTCTATGTTAATATACAAGGAGAAGAAAATCCAATGAGTAGTTTACCTGTTTAGAATAAGGAAAAAAAAAAAAAAGATGGTTAAGTTTCTAATGAACTTAAAAAAAAAAAAGGTTTTAATAAGATTCTGAATAAGTGAATAGTCCATGAAAGTAGTAAGGACTTTTGTTCTAAATTAGTTCATAAATTGAAAGTAATCCAAAAATCCTTGCTTAATTTGAAGAACTCAAGTTGACTTTAAAACCTATAAGAGATCCTTAAATAGCTAAGTCAACTGTCAGGAAGTATAAAGGACTTGCCTAAGCAACAGAGTGCTAGAGTGAGAGGCAGTATACATGGTATTTGCACAAAAACAGATCAAGAAACAAGGCCCAAGTGCGCATAGGAACTAGGACAAAGGAGCTACCACAGACCAGGGGTAAAGAATGATCTTGTTTAAGCAGTACAAGGAATGGCAGCTTATTCCAGAGAAAAATAACTGAATACCATACACAGTTTCTAGTTAAGAAAAGCCCTTTAGCCATGGTTTTTATAGAAGTCTAGATTAGAGACCTAATATACAGAGGACATGACATGCTGATAGGCCATGACTTGTAAGACCCTTCCCCAGCACAAACCAAGACAAAGTTTAAGTTTGATCAAAGTTTCTGTTCAATGAGAAGTACTGTGAACAAAGTTCTATTAGGCAACAGATTGAGTGCAATATAAAGCCAGTGAGGGAGTATTTGAATAATAAGTCCTTAAATAAGACAGATGGGAACCCCAAAAGAAATGGCAAAGTCAAGGATACCCAAAACGCAGTCATTTGTGTCTAAACTCACACAAAGGACATGGAGATCCCTTCATGTCCATTAAGCTGGCAAGTGCTAGAAAGCTGGCCTATGACATATTGATAGGAACACAGGGATATAGGAATACTCACACACTGCCACGGGACTACATACTGTGACAGCCATTCTGGAGAACAATCTGGTATCATTTAGTCAAATGAAGCAATTCTATTCCTGGAGGTAAAACTCAAGATGTTGTCCTATAGGTAGATAGAGGCACATGTATAAGGATGTTCTTTTCCATATTTGCAGGGACAGATGGAGGCAATTGGGTGTCCGTTCCTGGAGAGCAGCTAGGAAAGGTATATGGCCACATGGCATGTAGTATCGGTTAACAGATACTAGACCAGGTATACACAAAATGGGAATATAAGACCTAGTGGAGAAGAGACAGGAGGATTCCTTAATGTAAATATATACAACTTTTTTATAAATCCTAGAAGAGAAGCATTCAGATTCTTACCTTACACTTTGGATTGGTTTGCCTGTGGGTGACAGGGGAAGAGAATTGGTGCTGAGAAAAAGGATCCCTATATAGGCCAACAATGCTTGTGTGCCACAAGCTAATGGGTATCATCAACTCAACTGTCTCCGTTGGAGGCTTGGACAACTAAAGACACCATCTTGGAAGAGTGTTGGACTTACAAAGGGCCATGGCAGGCTGGGAGGCTAGACTTCTAGACTAGTCTTATTTCTTGTACTAAGATACCCAAGAATCCTAAGAGCCCCTGCCTTGTTTTGTAAGAAGTCCAGTTTCTTCTGCCTAAACAAGGCTTCTTAGTATGGATATCTTCACTGAGCAGGCTTCCTGCCATGCATAATCCTAGCAACCACAGTCGGTTTCCTAGGAGCACATCCCTGTGCAGCTCTAACTTTCTTCAGTAGCACAGGCCACAAGGAGACTTCTCCCTTAAGGAGCCCTTGGTCTCCTCTTGCCCCTTTTATGTCAACCTAATCAGAGCCTGCTCTCCCCATTGGCCCCTGAATAAGATTCCAGGATCCACGAGAGTTCAAAGGAGAAACACTAGTTGGGAAGGGACAGAACCACCTTAACCCAAGGGCATAAGGGGCTAGAAGAGGTAGGAGGGAAGAACTTAAGATGGGTCTTATCCCTCATGGGCAGTTTGAAGAACACCTTTTTAGGAACCTGGTACAGATGCCAGAATGATTGACCATTCCAGCCTCAACAATTCCACTCTTAAATTAACTCTAAAAAAAGAATTCAAGTCAGGAAGTAAGCCATTAATACCATTATGAATGTGTACCGAGTGCCCTTCGTGAATTCTAGGTTATTTTAGGTCTGGATGTGTTGACATAATCCCTGTAGCCATGCACTAACTCCTACTACCATGTGGAACTGAACTCTACCCCCTCAACATCAGGAAGTACTTCCAGGACCACTAGATGCCCCTTTCATCTGCCATCTTAATGTAGATTTTAGAGTTATTCTGAAGCAGAGATTCCTCACCCCTTCTGTATTATCCCACTCCTGTTGGCTCAGATGTGATAAAGCACACTCATCCTCATGTGCCATACTGTCTTTTATCCTGACCAGCAGACACCATGTCCATGCTAGGGAAGGTATCCAAAAGTAGGAATCCCATGGGGCTAAGACAGTCCTGGATGGGGAAAGGGTTTTACCTGTAAGTTCTAACAACAAGATGAAGTTCAAGAACCTTTGTTCTTTTCTATGAGCTAGGATTTGCTACACAATCTCAGATCCCACCCTAGGGCTTTCTTGATACACCTGAGCCTCGTGGTTTCCTCAATCATCAGGAATCCCCTCTGAGGGTCAATGCCAGCTTCTTTATTAGCAGCCTTTATGCCCTGCTCCTAGGAGGAGCCAAGGTAAGATCTTTAGTTTGTTATGTTCTCATAGATATAGCCTGATCCAGACCATGCCCAGAATTTCAGTGCTGCCCCTACCTCAGTTTCCATGTAGTAATATTCATGGTAAAGCTTAAACACAATTTACCCACTGTGAAGTTCAATTCTTCCGTGTCAAGTGACCAGGCACCATGACTTAGTTGGCAGCACAAATCCTTTACAGCCTAAAACCCTGACCTGCTGTAGAAAATCTAGATCAGGCCATGAGCCACCCAGGCTTTGCTAGGCAGACCTCAAACTTTGCCACAGATGTTTTTATGGTTTCCTTGTTCCATGAGCCCAGAAATCCAAAACCGAATGTCAGTTTAAAGAACCAGGAGATGTAAGAGCCAGGAGACACCAGGGTGGATCACTTCTGATCTCCAGGCCATTGGCCAGGTCTAGTGGTCCCTACAGACCTATGACTCAATTTAATGGAAAGGGATGGGTGCCTGCAAACATGCTTGTACTGAGAGGAATGAGAGCTAAAGAATGATGAGACCCAGTTAAGCAGAAGAAAGTGACTATGGCAGCAAGGGATAAAGGTTTCTTCATGTCATTTGTCAGCCAGAAATGTTAAGTCCAGATGCCATATGCAACCACCTTTCTGGCCAAGGGTTTATTCTTTACACCTAGGACAAGAGTTTAGGTGGGATTCTGGAATTTAAGGGTATATAAAATACCATTTTCAAAAAAGGTCTAGAGGAGATCAATCAGGACCAAGAAAAGGGTGAGGTTCTATACCCAGCTGACCATAAAAAATTGTAGCTACCAGTCTTAACATGAATGGCTGAAACTACCATTTCTGTTCTCCATTGTTGACAATCAAGGCTCAGGTATCAAGGAGTAAAGTCAGTGAAGACCCCACAGAGAAAGACAATGGGGAAGAGCAAGGCACCAGAACATAAGCAGCAAGGATGCCTAGATTGAGGTTTCTGCATTGGTGGATATTCTTGAAGATCATTCCTCTCAGGAAAAGAAGTGAAGCTCCTGAATGGAGGTGAAAGAAAGAAAGTCCACATATCCAAGTATACTCTGTGTTGGGTCTCATGAAAAGCCACCTGAAGAAAAGGCCTCTAGGTACTCTGCTAAATCCCAGGAATCTTCCAGCATAAGGGAGGCCTATGGCTAGCTTCCAGACCATTCTTCTAGTCAAAGACCATGATCAAAGCAGATAAAGTTGAGCAACAGCTTGTTTATAAGTATGTTCATTCCATCATTGGGACAAGTGCCAATGGACAATATGTCAACTGGCAACTGAGGAAGAATTCACATGGATAACAAGTATTCTACCATACTATTAGAAGATCTGATCCCAAATGAAGCTATTATGTGTATGAACTAGAATAGATCTGGAATGATCTGTTCTATATCCTGTAATAGCATTATTATTGAAAGCCTACAGTAACCTATATGTTCTTGAAATTAAGGAGCCATTTATAATGTTCATGTGGGAAGATGTTTCTAGTATGGGGAAAAAGATTTACTATGTTCTTGAGATAGTGGTCAAAAACTCTTGCATTATACCATTAGCAAGCACAGAAAGAAAGCTGTACACAACTGGAAGAGGATAGGATTCTTTTGGAAGATCAAGAGCTCTGCCTTACCACATGTGCAGATGCAGCAGAAAAATGGTCCCAAGGAGCAATGGTGAAAGCTAAGTCAACAGGGTCTTGTGAGAACAGATTCAGTAAGCATCTACCAGCCCAAAGGCCCAAGCCAGGGGAGAACAAAAAAGGGACTCCAGTTTAATCCTATTGGGGAGCCCCTGCCAGAATGCAGTTGAGGAGGGATGGAGGGGCTCAGGCAGGACCAGGAACAATCACTCTAACTTAACCAAAAAGCTGTAGCTAGCTTACAGAAAGCAGAAACAAGGTTGCTAAACTGAGGCAATGCGCAAGTATTAACAAGAGGCAGTACTAAGAACCACCCCAAACCAGATGGAGAGCCTCAGAAATCCTAGACATGAAAAAACCTGGACAGAAATAGTCCAAATGGGCCCATTTTACAAGATTGCTGAGAACAGGAGCAAGGGGAACCCCAAAATGAAGAACACACCTTGACACGTAGGCAAGAAACACAGCTCCCGGCAAGGAGAACACATCTGCCAGGAGACTTAGCTTAGTGACAGCATAGAGGACAGCATAAAGGAAAGAAACCACCCAGAAGTGGCACTGTGGACCTCATGACTCCTCTAGAGATGGCCATCATGAGCCAGTTGCTTAGCTCCACATATCCAAGTATATTTGATCTCACTTGGAGGACAGGGAAGAGTCTTTTTAAAGACAAAACAGATGTACTTTAAGCATCTCAAAAGGACACTTCTCCATCATCCCCAAATGCTGATTCTAGAAATTGTCTTTCAGGTGTTATAGAGGAAATTCCCATGATCCCCCTGCTTAGCCAAGTTGACCAATGAGTCCAACAGTTAAGCATAGCAGGATTCTAGAAGTCAGCTTTTCTTCCTTACAGAACCAAATCTTACATGTATCTATACATTACGTTCTTATCAATGGAACAGATCCAGGCCCCATTTCTGGCAATGACCCACACAAGCAATTCATCTCTGTGGTCTCCCTACATGACTGGCTCCTTTGATAACATTGGATTCTTACCTCATTTAGCTTGGTCCCCTCTAGTATCTTGCCAACTAGCTTTTGTTTTCTTAGTCCTCTTGAAAGGCTAAAGCAAGAGTCTAGATTTTTTCCCCCAGTTACTGATGGACCTAAAGATGGCCACTCCCACCAGAATCCATGCTGCCAGTAGGTCTTCTGTCTTAGCTTTCAGACAAAAGTCCATGAAAGTGAAGCCTGCCCCTAATGGAAGTATAAAGCTGCCAATGTGAGTGTCCCCCCCCACAAAAAACAGCCACCCCAATGCAGTCCTTCCACATCAAGTCTAGACCCTTGAGTTGCCAGCAGAATCCAAGATGCCCTTTCCCATGAACCATTTGAGCCATCTTCCAGGCCACCAGGGCCTATGCTGCTTGGCCCACCCAAGCTCTACCAGAGAGGGAGATAGGTCAGGAAGGGCCTGTACACTGCTTACTAGGATTAATTGCCACTTACCCCTGGGGCTATGAATCCAAGACAGTGTTTAAGGACTAGAGATACCTAATGACGTCCATGTTGGCACACTCAGACCTCTGGCCTAATACCAGCCTTTCTGAACACATTATGACCCAATATGCAGCTGGATCAGTTCAGCTTTAGAGACAAGTGGCTCAGGGATATACCTGTGTTTTGAGTTTTAATCTCCTGTTCTCAAGTTAGAGAATGGAAGGGGAAAGCTAGATCTCTTAAGAGGTAGTTGCGCACAAGCTGGAGGAAGTGGATGGAAATTGTGACCCCTGTATATACACCCACATCTGTTAGCCCAGATGCTGGCTACCTACCTAGGTGTGGAGAAATAGTGAAACCAAGCACCTTTACCAACAGTCTATCCTGACAGACTCTATGTCGAGCACCTGGTTTATAATATTGTGAAACAGTCTATGTGGAAAGCAAAAGTCACATATTCAGAATCCCAGAGAACAGTCTGTAAGATTCCAGTTCTCCCTGAAGGATCAGACCTATGTTAAAAAGGCCAGAGAGAAGCAATACAAACTATACATCCTGATACCACAGGTCCCAGGACAGGAGTCTCAGGTAGAGGGGAGAGAGAAGACTTGGACATGCAGATAAGCCAGACCACAGGAAGAGACTCCATGGGGATCTCTGGTTTCCAACATCTGGTGGTGTTGTACCTGTGAGCACGTCCCCTGAAAGCAGAACTGGAAGATGAAGACATCAGGGCACACAAAGGAGTCAGACCTGGGCCAGTTCCTAGCCTGAGGCAAAGCCAGGTGATGGCTGACATCTCTAGGGGACACAGGGATCTAAGGGACCTTCCATGACTACAAGGTATTCCAGTCTATCCAGGCCCAGGAAACTAACCCATCTCCTAACTAGAAGTGTTCAACTCAACTCTACTTTTTTCCTACTTTTTCCTAGAGGTACAAGATGCCTGTGGCTAGATACACAAGACACTCTTCTTATAGAGCCTCGTTCAGGTTTCCACCTTCCTGAAGATCTAAGGTGCCCTTCGTCTGAAAGTTAGGGGTCCTAGAGGTAAATGGGATCTCAAGGCGAGGGGTTCCGATGATATCTTGCCGGAGTCAACACCAGCACAGCCAGAGGATTTCTACATCTTACCTTAGCGAGCTGCACTAGAGGACAGGTGGGGACCTTGGAGCCCCCACCTGCCCTCAGCCAGTACTCAGGGCCTTGAGAGCAGGCCCTCACCCTACTTCCAGCATGCCATCCCTGACATGTGAGAACAGCACCTCAACCCCCCAGCCTGACTTCAGAACCAGTCTTGTTCCTGTAGATTGGATACCAAGGAAAAGGTGTCAGGAAGATATGCTCCTGGTCTCCCCTGCCCAGCAGAATCCCCTCACTTCTGGCCTTCTGGGGGTCACATGGCACAATATCAATAACCTTCAGTGGTCATGAATGTGACTGAGACACTGAAGTCTAGTTCTAGAAGACGACACTGTTATAATAAAATGGAAGAGTGAGCAGTTGTAGGTAACATTAGTCCAAAACAGATCAATAAAAGAACTTCAAAGTAGACTACAGAAGCAGAAGTTCATGGCCAGGGCAAGGACACACAGCTTGGGGGAAACACCAGCCTAACAAAGAAGGGCCACAGTTAGACTGACCCAGGAAGAACTAGGTATAGACAGGATTAGATGCTTTGGAGGTAACAGTTAGCAGGATCTGGGTGGGGCAGCTCAGAAGGCAGCCCACCTGAGGGCAATGCCAAGAAGTCTCAGTAGCTCTGTGCCACTTAGGCACAGAAAGCAGGGAATGGGTGGGCACGCTGACCAAAAATGCTGCAGGCCAAGGAGAAGAGTCCTAGGAGATGGGCCCTCAATTCAGGCAAGGAATGGCAGGGAGAAGGAAGATCTGGTCTCAGCAAGTTCCTAGTGTGCAATACAGCATTACACTCTCCAAGATGGCAACCATGTGAGGGCCAGATTTAGCAAGTTGATCATGCTAATGATTCTGCGTGTATCGAGTCCTGTTCTAGACTTTTTATCCATTATGCCTTTAAAACAGCTCTTAAGAAAGGTAGAGGTCACATGAAGGCCTATCTATAGGGAGCTCTAACAAAAAGAGTTAAGTAGTTACTCAAGAGGGAAGGGAGACTTTTTGGGCCATGTGATGCTTTATAGACTTGAACAAAGAACTTGACACTGTGAGGAACACCTGGGTGGTTCAGTCGGTTGAGTGGCCAACTTCAGCTCAGTTCATGATCTCCATTCATGGGTTCAAGCCCTGTGCTGGGCTCTGTGCTGACAGCTCAGAGCCTAGAGCCTGCTTCAGATTCTCTCCACCCCTCCCCTGCTCATTCAATCTCTCAAAGAGAAATGTTAAAAGAATTAAGTATTTGACTTCTAGTTCCTGGTTCTATGTAGAGAACTTGGAACTTGTCACTCTGTTTTAAGGCTATGCATACCACCTCCAGAGAAGTTCTAAGAGGGAGGAGGACACAGGTTAAGGTACTGTCCCAAGGACTGGGGAGACTGGCAAAACACAAGCAGCCATGAGTTACCAAAGCAGGCACTCCAGAGCCACAGTCCACTGTGGGAGAGTGCCAGGGTAGGGAAACCTCCTGAATTGGGCTGCTGCAGGTTCAGTATGGATGACATACACTTAAACTTTCAGGGGACCCCATTATGGAGGAGCTGTGCGCAGTACTGTAAGACTTCTAGGAGCTTGACCAAGTGAACATTAGGAAAAACTCCTTCTGGCTCCAGGAAGAAAGGAAAAGGACTCCTTTTGAAACATACCAGAGTATATACCTGCCCTAGGGGAAGTTAGTTACGTAGCCCCTAACCTGCCAAACTGGCTTTCAGAGCCTAACCTGCCTGGGGAAGTACTCAACTCTGGCCAACCTGCACCACCTCAGGAAGGGCAAGGCTGGAGAGGGGAGGTGAGGAGATAGAACACTTGCAGAGTTCAGTCCAGAGGTGCAAGCTCACTAGGAGAGGCAGACCTAGACCTAATCACGGGACTACAGATTTGCCCACCCCCTTAATCAGCACCTTATTAAAAGCCTATTTACAGGTGGCTCAATCAGTTAAGTGGCTGACTTCAGCTCAGGTCATCTCACGTTTTGTGGGTTTAAGCACCATGTCGGGCTCTGTGCCAACAGCTCAGAGCTAAAGCCTGCTTTGGGTTCAGGGTCTCCCTCTGTCCCTCCCCTCTCATGTTCTATCAAAAAATAAACATTAAAAAAGTTTTTAATGCCTATTTACAATTCCTTTCACCTAGTATGTCATGTCTGGCTATCAAGTTACAAAGCATATAAGAAAGCCTCACATTTTACAAAGATAAAGCAGACGTTAGAACCAAACATGGCAGGAATGTTGGAATTAGACTAAGATGCAGAGGACTCTAATGGACAAGGTAGATAGCATAGAACAGATGGGCAGTGGAATCAAAGGTGGAAATCTTAAAAATGTAGTAAAGATTAAGCCATACTAACAAACGTGTAATGCCTTTTATGTACTTATTAGGTGGACAGCAAGAAGGAAAGAATCTTTGATAGATCAATGGAATCCTCAAAAAAAAAAATCTGAGGACTGGTGTAATATTCATAATGTGAATACTAAAGAATTTACACAGTGATTGCAAAAGGTCCCCAGATGGAGGTCAGAAACCAAGCCAGAGATCTAGGAAGCTCAGAGAACTCTAATCAGAAGAAATGCCTGAAGAACTATACTTTGTTTTCAAGTTAGAGGAAGTTAAAGAAAAAAAATTCCTGAAGTTGTGGGTAGAGAAACAGAATTAAAACTTATGTCCTGGGGCACCTGGGTGGCTCAGTTGGTTGAGATTCCGGCTTCAGCTCAGGTCATGATCTCATGGTTCATGGGTTCAAGTCCCACATCAGGCTCTGTGCTGACAGCTCAGAGCCTGGAGCCTGTCTTCAGATTCTGTGTCTCCCTCTCTGACCCTCCCCTGCTCTCGCTGTTGCCATCTCTCTCAAAAATAAGTTTTAAAAAAACATTTAAAAAATTAAGACTTATATCCTACTTCTCAGAAACCAGGACCATGCAAGTAAAGGAAGTAGAGGGAAGTATTGGACATGTTGAAGGGGGGAAAAAGCCAACCCAGAATTCTGTACCCTACAAAGTTATCCTTTAAAAATGAAGAAAAGGGATGCCTGGTTGGCTTCATTAAGCTTCCAACTTTGGCTCAGGTCATGATCTTGCAGTTTGGGAGTTTGAGCCCTGTGTCAGGCTCTGCTGGCAGCTCAGAACCTGGATGGAGACACAGAATCCAAAGCGGGCTCCTTTTCTCTCTGCCCCTACCCCTACTCACACTCTCAATATTTAACAAGATGTAGGAATACTTTGTTGCCAGCAGACCTGCCTTGCAAGAAAGTTTCCTGTAAAAGCTAGATAAGGTCAGAAACTCAGGTTTATGTAAAGGAAGAACATCAAAGAAGGTAAAAATTCTTGATTGCTTTAGCAAATGACTGTTTACTCAGATTAACAATGCAATCATTTATGTATGCTTATACATATGTAAGCATTTGCATGCTTATATGGAAGAGACCTCCCCAACCCTGTTCCTTCTGTCTCTCAAAAATGAATAAACATTAAAAAATATTTGACTTCTAGTTGCTGGTTCTAGGTAGACAGAGCTTGGAAGTTGTCACTGATTTAAGGCTGAGTATACCCCCTTCAGAGAAGTTCAAGGGATACAAGAAATAGGAGGTAAGAATTAAGGTTATTTTGTTGGAAGGTCTCATATACTACCTGTTAAGTGCTATAGTGTTACTTGAGGTGGATTTATATTACTTATAAAGTGTACATTGCAAAAAATAAAAAGTGTATAGGGCAATCACTAAAAGTTTAATTGATGAATGGAGAGAACAGATTCAGTGCTCAGACCAGAAGGCACGAGAGCAGAAGACAGAATAGGAATGAAGAACAAGAGCAGCAGATTAAAAAGGGGTGGGGGTATCTCCCATATTCTTCACGGTTTTCTAAGTTTATTTTGAGAGAACTAGGGAGAACGTGAGTGGGGGAGAGGCAGAAAGGGAGAATCCCAATCAGGCTCTGTGCCATCTGTGTGTGGAGCCCTGCGTGTGGCTCCAACTCCCAAAACCATGAGATCATGACCTTTGCAGAAACCAAGAGTCAATCCCTCAACTGAAAGCCACCCAAGCATCCCCAAAAGATGGTATTAATCCAATCATTACATTGGTACATTTGGACCACTGATAACCAATTAATAGGTAGATTGTTACAGTGGATGAAGACATGTGAGCTGGCTAGAAGAAACCTACTTTGAGACACAGAAATGGATAGGAAGATATATCCTGCTAACACTAGTTAGAAGAAAGCCAAGGGTAGCTATATTAATTTCAGAAAGCAGATTTCAGAGGAAAGGTGTTAAGGATAAAGAACATTGCGGAATGCTAAGCTAACACAATCAGTTCTCCAAGATGACCACATTTCTTACCTAAGTGTAGAACTACATAAGGCAAACAACTGGTGGAACTACAAGGAGGAATAGACGAGTCCACTGTTGTAGTTGGAAGCTAAAATACCCTGCTCAGAAATGGAGCAGTCCAGCAGATAGGACCATTGAATTCAAACGCTACTCAACTAGATACCAAGGACACCTACAGATTACTTCTGACACAATAGGTTTTTCCTCAAGCTCTCAGGGAGAATTCATCAAGATAAACCATGTTCTGGGGCCCCTGGGTGGCTCAGTCGGTTAAGTATTTGACTTCAGCTCGGGTCATGATCTCACGGTTCATGAGTTCAAGCCCTGCGTCAGGCTCTGTGCTGACAGCTCAGAGCATGGAGCCCACTTCAGATTCTCTTTCCCTCTGTTCCTCCCTACCTGCTTTTTCTCTAAAATAAACGTTAAAAAAATTAAGATAGACTATGTTCTTGGATGTAAGACACTCTACTAATTTTCTATTCTTTTAAATCCTAGCCTCTACTCTCAGACCACAATGGCAGACACTAAGCTGGAGCATCCCAAAATACTTGGAGATTAAAGCCTACTTTGAACATGGATCAAGGAAGAGAATTATTTTGAACTAGAGGAAAATGAAAAATTAAAGATGTGATAGAGTGAAAGTAGTACTTAGAGGAACTTTATGGCATTGAAGGAACATCTTAGAGGAGAAAGATCTAAAGTCCTCTAAGTTTCTGCCCTCAGGAAACTAGAAAGAGCAAATTAAAATTCCAAGAAAATTAGAGCAGAGACCAATGAAATTGAGACCAGTAGATCAATGGTGGGGGATGGGCAGAGGAGCTAAAATAAAGTTGGTTCTTTGAAAAGATGCATGATATTGATAAAGCTTCAAAGCCAGGCTAACAGAAGGCACAATATAAGAAGTTAAAGAGGAGTTATTACTATAGATACAACATTTAAGGAAAGGTTATCAATTCTCTACAGTCTTCAGAGGGTGGAAATCAATCCTTCCAACCCCTGTGAGGCCACGATTACCCTGACACCCAAACCAGACAGGCTTCTTTCCATATGCCACTTCCTCTAAGAGTTGCTTATGACCAGGCTGACTGATCCAGTTCAAGTCAGGGAAGGTATATAGAATTAAGCTTGTTTTTAGCTATCTGGTTGCTATGGACCTAAGGTAGGGAAGGGGATTCTGATTCAGGACACTCTAAAGCTGTGTTCATAGCTATGCAGCAGACTTGGCAGGAGCCCTTGATCTTGCCCCCATCTCCATGCATAACTGGCTCATTTAAAACAACTACAACCACTCTTGGTTTCTTCAATTTGGGACTCCCTCCATGAGGGCCAGCCACGGCTCCTCCTCTGCTAGCCTTCCAGTGCAGTTTCTTGGGAAGGACATTGCTAGAGCAGGATCCTGGGGTTTCTTCTTTCCAAGACTCCATTCCAAAGAATCCTAATTCGGTCTCTGTCTTCCAGCATATTCTACCAACCTGCCTCTGTTGATACACAAGAGCTGTAGTAATGTAGTTGATTTACAGGTAGACATTGAAGTTCTTAAACCCCTCTGGAATCCTGGTAGAGACCAGCCAGAATAACAGTTTCTTGCCATCTTCCAAGTTCACGTTCAGGGTCATTCCCAACAGCACAGCATGACAGGTTTGAACCACCTTTCTTGGGAACACTTGAGCCTTGTCCAGGTCACTAGGCTCCATAGACAGACCTTTGGCTCTGACCAGTGGGGGGGGGGGGGTGAAGAATGGAGCTTTGGACACCCTCCACACTTTTTCTAGAGTTATGTGCCACCTCTTCCAGGAAGGTAAAGCCAAACAATTTAAAGAACTACCACAGATCAGAGTTTAAGCTGACCTGGGTCATTGCCTTAGTATAACATTTCCTGAATTAGGGGAAGCCATGGGCCCACTGTTGGACTTGTTGATCAATGCTGGGATCAAGTTAGACTTAGACTCTTGGGTCTTAGGCAGTGTTAGGGGTGGGATTGTGTCCAGCCCAAGTTTCATGTTTTAGGAATTCTAAATCCCTATCACCTCAAAATCAGGCTCTATTTGGAGATAGGGGTGTGGGGAATCTTTATAAAAGGTAATCAAGATAAAGTCATTAGTGTAGGCTCTAATGCAATAGGACTGATGTCCTTATGAAAACAGAAGTTTTGGGCAGATAGGGAAGACGCCAATGAAGATGAGGGTAGAGATCAAAGTGGTACATTCTTAAGGAACCCCCAATTATCAGCAGCCCACTGAAAGCTGGGGGAAAGACATGGAATAGTCTTCCCTGGCCCTTAGAACATACCAATGGGGCTACCTTGATCTTTGACTTCTAGCATCCAGACCAGCAACAAGAATCTTCTGTTAGTGGAGTCACCCAGTTTGTGGTACTTTGTTATGGTAGACATTACATATGGGAAGGAAATAGTCCAAAAAGCCCCTATCCTCTTTAGCCAGGAAGACCCCAACAGTAAGTAAAAGCTCTGCTGATACCAATTCCTTTCGGTCAGAGTACTGCTGGCCAGGATCCTGGGTATGGAACAAAGGAGAAACCAAGATCCGATCTGAGTTTCTCTGACCAACCACAGACACCAAGAGCTCTTTCTAGAAGTATTAAGGTGTATTTAAATGGGGCCTAGATACTAAGAAAAGCTCCATATTTAGAGCTTAAAGAAATCATCTTATCAAGACCTTGAGTAGACTTGCCTGGAGGAACAGACAGGTCCTAGTCTGTTCCTTACTTGGTTGAACAGAAGTTCCAATTCCCCTGATACTACTATTCTTTGAAGAACAAACAGCAAAGAAAACAGCAAAGAACTAGATATAACTTCAGATGACACAGAACAGAGCAAGAGGCAGCATGAGCAGCACAGACACCCAGGACTGTCCACTACTTCAGCCAGCAACTAAGAGGTTTTCTTCTTTTCCTACTAGGACCTCACCTATCAGGTCTTAGACTTAACTAAACTCCACGTGCAGCTTTAAAGGACAGGCTAGAGGAAGATCTTAGCAGGACTCATGCCTTGATACCAAAGACCTCTGGGCTCCAAGAACAGGAAGCTCTGCATAGAACTTCATACTCTATTTAGAACTTTTCTGCCTAGGCCTTCCAAAATAGCCGCTAGCTTCAAGGAGACTCTCCAGTTGCTGCATACCAGTAATCCAAGGTGAGGGGGAACCTCAGCAACTTTCAAGGATTCTCCTTTAGTCCTGGGCAACCCTCAGAAGAGAAGCCTTAAAAGAAAGGATGGAGTCTAAAAGAGAACCCATGTTATAGGGCCAGGGAGTGGGGCACCAGACTGTAGTATGGGACTAGATGCCATCAAGGACCTTCACCCTCTAATGTAGTCCAGACCTTATTCTCAGCCAAGAACACTGGCTATAAGCCTGGTAATGGAAAGAGGTGGGCATTATATCTCCTGCCCAATGCTATTCAAACCCAGGTATCCTTGTCCATTCTATACATATGGTGAAATACAGCTGACCCTCCGAGAACTTCAAATCTAAAGATCAGGACTGTTAGGTTGGAAATAAGACTTCACTGGAAGACTCACCCTGAACACAACAGGCAACTACAAAGCTGCCTTGGCTATAAGCAGTTACCACACCATGACCTTCTCTAACAGGAATGGCCATCCCAAATAGAAAGGAGGGATACTAGATAAGCTTCAAACCATCAGTATCACTAATCACGGTTTCCTTGTTTTATCAGTCATCTTCTGCAGAGACCATGTAGAAGGGATGAGAAAAGTGGCCCCATCAGGCTGTAAAAGATGGAGAACAAGTGCTGTGTGGTGGCAGAGTCCAAGCTATGGCAAAAGTCCAGTGGGGCTTATGCTTGCATCCCTAGGGCCACAGCATAGATCACATGCTCCAACTATATGCTCATCTTGAGGCTTCCTGCACGGAGCCTCTTGAACAGCTAGACTTAGGCAGACACTAAAAATAAAATCCCAGCATCACTCAGCACCAGGGAGACCCACAGACAGTTGGCTCCCAGGCCATCCATCTAGTCATAAGTAGGGATAGAAGATGCCACAGGTAACAATCCCATCAAGACCAATGTAGCTGGGAGAAGGAGCAACTGGAACCTTGGGATTCACTTGGCCAATAGACAAGCTACTGGATGATCAGATCCAACTTGAGAGAGGGCATGTACTTGGGTAGGCCTAGGATTAAGTTTGAAAGTATACAGAACTGTTCTTTTCTAGGATTTTCTAAAACTTCAAGTTAATAGAACCAGGATCCTTTAGGTTTTCATGTGAAGGGTGACATCTTACAGGTAGGAAAGATCTTGATTCTTAGGATAGCATACAAACTTGTATAAAATACTAAATCTTTGGACTCAAAATGCCACAAGAAAGCTCTGTACTTTGGAGAAAACTATATTCTTACAAGGAAGCCATTTCTTTCCCTACACATGTTGGGGCACAAGGCAGCATAGAATCATTTATGGGATCCTTCCATACCAGAAAATCCACAGCCTTCAACTCCATCCAGACCCAGGGAGGGTTACCTCAAACTGAAGGTCCTGAGAGTGGAAACCAGATGCCTCTACAAGATGTTTCCAGTAGAGTCTCAAACTTGGAGCTTCTTTCTTTCTGCTCCTCTGAGAATGCTAGAGCTGGAAGTCCCTCAAGACAGAGGTGTACCTCGGGACTTGTGGGAGTCCTCAGACATTGTGCCCCAAGATACCAGCACAGCCTTGGGCCATATCCAAATGTAGTTTCTATCTTGCCTTGCAGAAACCAGGTATTCTTTAGGAGGTGATGGGTCTCTGTGTCCTCTCAATTCAGGATTCAATACAGATGTTAGGAGAGAAATATCTGGTCTTCTACTGACTTCCCCATCATTTTTAGGTGCCAACTCCAGCCAAATGTAGTCATTCCAATAGCAAAAAACCACAGTCCACCCATATCCTGCCTCCTGCTCTGGTTAGTGCTTGCTCAGCACTCAGGAAGAGAAACCTTGCCTGGTGACTGGG
The DNA here is from genome assembly GCF_006229205.1 of Suricata suricatta. Taxonomy (NCBI): domain Eukaryota; kingdom Metazoa; phylum Chordata; class Mammalia; order Carnivora; family Herpestidae; genus Suricata; species Suricata suricatta. The sequence continues at coordinate 133,001,667 of NC_043701.1, forward strand.
AGTTACCTGGTGTCATTCCCATGAGCCCAGAACTATACTACTTTGGTGGTGGAGGGGGATGGGGAATAGGGGAGGGAAATAGGTCCATGACTTTTCAGCCCTTTCATTAAGGCCAGGTTCAGACTTTAAAGCCAAGAATATGGTCCAGAAATGATGTCACAGGAAGACACCTGGAGATAAGGGTCATTGACCCCATTTTATTCTGCAGTAAAGTCATGGATAGGACAGGGAGAAGTAGACAGCAACCAGCTGTGGAGAAGGATATAGCTCTAGGACAGAAGGGACATGGGGGAGCAATATTATAAAAGCATACCCTAAAAAATACAGACTTGGTGGCTAGAGGAAGAAAAGACTGAGGACACTCCACTTACCAAAGAGGGCAGCAGGTAGACTGAGGAAAATAGAAATGGAGACTAAAAGGTAACTGATGGGACCCTGGGAGGACAGGGCAAAGGTTGGGCCCAAGATAGACTGATCCGAAACCAAGATGATGGCCCCAGAAGTCAGACCCAGAGGATGAGGAGAGAATGAAGGGGACTCAAGGCACGGAGTGGGAAGGATCCCAGGATGAAAGGCACTAGAACACAGGCTAGAAGCTGCCCTCATCACAAGGCAAAGAAGGGCTCCCAGGTAAAATCAGACAGGTAGCCTGGGTTCCTGAGGCCTGTACCTGCTTATGGATGCCCCAACTAGAAGGAAGATTAAGAGATTGCATAGATAAGAGGGAAGAAAACAAGTGGCCCCAAGGCAAGGGGAACACTGTAGGTCACATAACTCCCTGTAGAGCAGATCTTGTCACACAGTGAGAATGTGGAAAGACCACAGATCTTAGTACCCAGGAATCTGAGGGTGGGCCCTGCTGAGTAATCTGAACATTCTACTGACCTGCTGAGGGGCCCTTGCCACATAGACCACAGCAGAAGGGAACAGGACAGAACTCAAGGAGAACTGGCACTATGCAAGAGGGACTAGAGGCCAGTAGACAAAGCGGTTTCTAGCAAGGTCTCTGTTCAGAGGAACTACTGAAGGACCTGGTCCTAGCCAGATGCAACCAGGAATTAGGCTAGACCAAGGTCTACACAGGAGAAGTGCCAGGAGAGGACCACAGTTGTCTTACAGCCAAGATAGATCTGGAAGTACAAGTCTACCAGCAAGAACATCAGCCCACATGGAGAAAATAGGCACCAAACCCTCCACCAGATACCATGGATACCAAAGGTCTGCAGCATGAAGACATTAATGCTATTGGGGACAGGTGGCCAAGAACAGAGCTTGATCTATCCCAACTCAGTCAGCCTCTTCACCAAAGATCTGACTCCCTGGCTCAGGTCAGTCACCAGCCCACACACCAACCCAGTCATGGGAGGTGACTGCCACTCCAGTTACTTCAGAGCCAAGGGTGTCAAACAGTCCTACTAGAACAAAGATTAGAAATAAAGAGATCATAACCCAGTAGACAAGGATCCACAACCAGAAAGGAGCTAAGCTGGAGTATCAAGGATTCCCCCTTCCCTGCAAAGCAGTCTACACCAAACCATAGGAAGAAAACACCTCTGAAGGTGACAGGACATCTGAAGAAGTCACCTGCTTGGCCACTAGGCACAGATATGCTTGCAGCATAGACACAGGAGCCCAGCCCTGACCACAGACATAGGTACAGAGAGGCTGCCCCCTGATCAAGGTCCTGCCTCATACCAGTTTCTTCCATAGGCTTCCAGAAAGCACCCCTACCCCTTCCAGCCAGTTTCCACCATTTTATGTAGTAACTCCAAATAGGAAACTCAAGGATCTAATAAGTTGGACAGTCAATCTGTAGCTATGGAATCCTTCATAGCTGAGAACATAAACTATTACTGTTATTTATACCATAGCTAAAGACTCAAGTATGAAGAGTTAAACACTTAGGATTTTAGGAGTTCAGAGAGGCAATCCTGAAATGAGCTAAGTTTTCTTGGTATCAACTGATTTCTTCCTGAACATGAGGGGCTCAAACAAGAGGAATAAGGATCCAGAGTCCTTAGAAAAGATCCTCCATCAGACCCCAGTCTGTCATAGAGCCTGAAGGTCACAGCAAACACAAAGCTTGCCCAAGTATGGGCATACCTGCTATTGCCCTCTGCATATGTGTATTTAAAAACAAATCCGAAGTTTGTGGCAGCCCTGCACAAAGCAAGTCGACTTGTGCCATTTTTCAAACAGCATTTGTTCACTTCCTGTCTTATCATAGTTTGTTAATTCTTACAGTATTTCAAGCACTCATGGTTTTATTTGTTATGGTGATCTGACCAGTGATCCTTGATATCACTATTGTAATGGTTTTGGGGGTGGGGGTACTATGAACCACATCCATAGAAGACCATAGAAGACTGTGACCCTAATCCATAAAAGCAGATGTTCTAATGGCTCTGCCCATTGGCTGTTCCCTTGCTCCTGCTCCTCGAGCCTCCCTATTCCAAGACAATATTGAAATTAGGCCAGTTAATAACCCTACTGTGGCCTCTATGTGTTCAAGTAAAAGCCACGGATCTCTCTTTAGAACAAAAGCTACAAAAGCAGTTGACCAAGAAAGGCAAAGTCTAAAGTCAAGAAGGGCTGGAAGCTAGGCCTCTTGCATCCAACAGTCCTGAGGCATAGATGCAAAGAAAAAAATTTGTAGGAGTGCTACTCCAGTGAACACATGAATGCTAAAGCAGAATCATCTTATTGCTGATATGGAGCAAGTTTAAGCAGTCAGGATAGAAGACGAAACCAGTCACAACATTCCTGCAAAGCCTAATCCTGAGCAAGGCTAATGCTCTTCAATTCTGTGAAGGCAGAGAGAGGGGAAGAAGCCTTCTGTAGAAGAAAAGTGTGAAGCTACCAGAAGTTGGTTTGTGATGTTTAGAGAAAGAAGACATCTCCATAACATGGAAGTACAAGGTGAAGCAGCAAGTGATGGTGTGGAAGCTGCAGTAAGTGATCCATGCCCAGCAAACAATTCATCAAGGTGACCATGCTAAACAGATTCAGTGTAGACAAAACAGCCTTCTGTTGGAACCTAGAACTTTCATAGCCAGAGAGAAGTCAATGCCTAGCTTCAAAGGACAGGCTGACTCTTGTTAGGGGCTAATGCAGTTGGTGACTAAGTCGAAGCCAATGCTCCTTTATTGTTCTGAAAACCCTAGGGCCCTTAAGAATTATGCTAAATCTACTGTCTGTGCTCTATAAATGGAACAAAGCCTAGATGACAGCACATCTGTTTGTAACAGGATTTGCTAAATATTTTAAGCCCACCATTGAGACCTACTGCTCAGAAAGAAAAAAAAAAAAAAAGATGCCTTTCAAGATATTACTGTTCATGGGCAACGCACCTGGTCACCCAAGAGCTCTGATGGGATGTACAAGGTAACTAAGGTGTTCATGCCTGCTAACACAAGGAGTCCTTTTGACTTTCAAATCTTTTAGGCAGTCTTCTTTGTAAGACTATAGCCGCCATAGATAGGGATTCTTCTCATGGGCCAAAGTAATTGGGCAAAATGAACTGAACAACTTTCTGGAAAAAATTCACCATTCTAGAGGTCATTAAAACATTGTGACTTATGGGAGGAGGACAACTTATCAACACTAATCAGTGTGTGAGAAATTCCACCCCTCATGGATGACTGGGGTTTAAGACTTCTGCAGAAGTAACTACAGATGTGGTGGAAATCGGAAGGCAACTAGAAGTGGAGCCTGAAGGTAAGACTGCTTGACTAGAATCTCCAGTTAAAACTTAGGACATGGAATTCCTTCTCATGGGTGAGTAGAGAATGGTTTCTTGAGACCAGGTCTACTCCTGGGGAAGATGCTATCAAGATTATTGACAGGACAAAGAGTTTAGAGTAGTACATCAACTTCATTGATAAAACAGCAGGGTTTGAGAGGACAGACTCCAATTTTGGAAGAAGTTCTACAATGAATAAAATGCTGTCAAACAGTAGCACATACAACAGAGCAATCATTCATGAAGAGTGGCGCATTGACCACAACTTCACTGTGATCTCATTTTAAGCAATTGCTGTAGCCACCATCACCCTGATCTGCCAGCAGCCATCAACACGGAGGCAAGAACCTCCACCAGCAACAAGATTACAACTATACTGAGAGTCCTGATGGTTACTTAAAAGCTAATGATTTTTTAGTTAAGTTACATATATGGCTATAGACCTAGTGCTATCGCATATTTTAGGCTACAGTCTAGTGTGAACACAGTATTTATATGCACTTGGAAATATCCATTTGATTCATTTCATTGTGGTAGTCTGGAATGGAACCCTCAAGATCTCTAAGGTATGCCCGTATATCAACTTTAAAGTAGCTCAGTGTGGGGACAAGTCAGATGAGACTTCCAAGTTCCACATCCTAAGATTCAAAGATTGCTGAAACCTGAATACATGATACACCTTTGGTCTCCAGCCATTTCTGTAGATCAAGATTCCTCCCAGGCTTGAGCTAGCAGTTCAAATTCAACATCCATGGTATGAAGCTAAAAATCTAAGCAACTACCAATGTTATTTCCCTAGTCAAAGTGTTCTGGTCAAGATCTAAATTAAGAAGTACATTTTTATGAAGTTCAAGCAGCAAGCTGAGGGAGATATTCCCACTAAGGGAGTGGATATGACTCTAGTACGTATATCAGCCTGAAAACACCGCTTTCCCCTCGGCAATTACAGGGAGTGCAGGAGGCTAAGGCAGCAGTCCTCGATCTTTGAGTGCCACACAGAAGCCTAGGTGTCAAGTGGGGAGTAGTAACGTGGGGAAAGTCTCCTTGCCAGGGTTACCAGACTTAGTGAGGGGAGGAGGCTGAAAGTCAAGTTCAGATGAACCACAGATCAGGTTCAGTAGAAGTGTCCTATACAGACCTCCTGCATTTTATCTGTTAACCTTGTCCCCTGAAGAAAAAAGTAGTCATCTGTAGGGTGGTTTTTTTTCTTTCTTTTCTTGGCTGAGCAAACCCAAGAAGCCACATGAAGAAAAACACCTAGGACCTGCCTGTAGTTTGCCACACCCTTCTGTGGAAGCCAAGATGTTCTTTGACTACATATTTCAATGAACAAATTTGAGGACAAGCTTCTAAGAAATAGGACATCATAAGATGATGATCAGGGCACTTTCTTGACTCAAGACAGAGAGCCAACCCCAACGAACTCTAGGGTTTGTGGCCTCTGGGCTCACCCGTTCATTCCAGCCTTCACCCTGCCAGCCATGGGTAGATGGCACATTCTCTGGGCTCTTGATTTCAAGTTCCCTGGTGGTGACTGCTTTGTAAGCTGGTATACAGGAGGCATGAAGTAGGAAGGATATTAAACTGCACTTGGCCATTCATTCCAGTTCAGGCTTGTTGTGCTAGCTTACATCTTAACTGCTCCTCTGAGGAGGTAGATTCAGTAGCTCTTTAAGTAGGAAGGTCATCAGCTCACCACCATAGAGATTTGAAAAAGGAAAAGTTTTTTAATTTTCCTGCTCAGGAAATATTCTATTTCAGAAGCTGTTTCTTCAATGGACATGTAGACTCCAACAGTTTTGTGATTCAAAGAAAAGTTAGAAGGGCAGATTTGTGTGTGTATATAGAACAATTACTATTTAGATCTAGACTAGCATTTTCTGATCTCTGGACCAAACTAAGTCCCCCCAAATTGGCTCCAGGTTTAAGATGAGACTCCCTTCCACAGAGCTAACCAGAACAATTAGGTTTCCAGTGCTCTAAGTCAAGTCCTTAGTTTATTCCACAGGACTTCATTACTAGTTTTTAAAATCTGAATTAGTTTGGGGATCATACTAGCCATATATAAATTCTCAAAAACAGCAGGACTAAGTCAGTAAGCAAGGTTCCTTTGTTTTGTACCGACCCTGGGTAGCCAAGGCAACACCTGCTTTACTTGTGGGGTCTTTTTTACTGTTAGGAGTTTCTTTCCACAGAATAAGAATAGCACAGCTCCACACTGGTGGGGGAGGGAGGGGGCAGGAAAGAAGTTTCAGATTTCCATGTTAAAGGAAGCAGCACAAGGATGGTCACAAGGGAGCCACAGGGTTGGGCCCTTGACTGTGGAAGAAGGGTCTGACTTTCAGTAAGTAACCTTTTGCATTAGTTTAAGTGTAATGATGATACATATGCATATGTTCCACATCCCCGGGACGTGCTAATTCCGTTGATCTTTAAAACATGCCTGAGACACTTCTGCCTCAGTTCTCACGTGTGAAGTATAGGATCTATACTTAAAAGGAGTTGAGAATAAGCAGTTAGCGAATCACTTAGTATTCTCTGGTGTATAATATGCATTCAGATGCTAGTTAACACCTGGCACTTGAGAGCTCCAGAAGTACCTGTTCTAGGAAATAAGAATATTCTCCTAAAACACCAGGGGAGAAGATATAAAATGCAGCAAGCAATGCTGATCTGTACCCATAGGGGTCCAGACACTATTACCTGGGGGTAGGGACTATCTCTCAGGAAGAGTCCTTAGTGGGGCTTCTGAGGATGCTGGCAAAGGTTGGTTTTGCTCTGAATGCCAGTTAATGTTTACTTTGGAGGCTCATCCTATTGTAGGCTTCATTTGCACACATTTCTGCATGCCTGTTATTTGTATGTACTAGGATGTTCAGGGCAGCCATGTCCAAAGTTATCTTCAATTCCCCACATCTACAAGTATTAAAGGAAAAGGAGATGATTTCCCTGTGAGCTAGGCTGTGGTACCACTAAGAGAAGGTAGTCAAGGATGTAGAAGGAAGTCCAGGGTACTACAAGTATAGGTTTTAACTCTAGTGGTAGTCTAACACCTGTGACTATTTACTGTTAACAGTATTCATGAGTTTAGTAAATAGAGTGTTATAACTTAAGAGCACAAACTTGGGGAAACCACAGGGCCCTTCATGGGTTACCCATGGTTCCCTGACTACTTTGCACCTGAGTGCACTGGGACTTGAAGTGGCTGATGGGTCATCAGCATCTGACTCTCCTTCCCACTTAAGAGCCAAGCAGCTCAGAATTGTTAGACCCACTCAGGCACGTCCACATGGATTGATCTCAAACTCCTTTTCAAAAGTCACTTGGCTAGATTAAGGCTTTAAGGTATCTAATCAACTTTTAATGGCTAATGCCTAACATGGAGGTTATTAGCTTAGAACAGTTAGAAAAGCTTAAAGGAAACTAAGCATTTCATGGCAAATTGTGCTGGTGGTTGTGTTAGTAGTTAATACTAGCTTTTTCAACAAACCTCTGACTCTGGCTGACTTCACATCCCTGTTGGACTGTGGCTGATCCCAGCCACCTGGTTCCTTTGTGCCCATCCAGGGACGGGGACTCCCTTCCTATTGTGGCACAACCCTCCTCAGAGGGTACCTTAACCAGCAGAAAAGAAAAGATCACCAGAGAAATATAGGCTAGCTCATACAAGTAGTATACATTTCTGGTCATGCTCTACTGGCCAGAACTCAGCCCATGACCATAGCTAGATATAGGGGAGGGTAGAAGCTGGCCAAGCTGGGTGCCCAGGAAGAAACTTGCATGCTGGGAGCAATGATCTCAAGCACAAGTGTATACCCCAAGGGTATGCAATTAAGATCAAGCCCAAGGTCCTGGACAGCCAACTAGGTATCTCGTATACCACACTAAATCCTATCTAACAGAACACGTTTTAAGAGTCATTAACTCTAATAAGATATTTAGAGGAAACCAGCGTTTTATTGAATCAGTGGGATCCTTTTAAACAAACTGCTTGTCTGATCGGGTCAGTCTAAGTACAAGATTTAAGGACTTCAGAAGTTGGACTAATAGGTCCCCAGTGCCTCAATACTGCTCTTCCTTAGCGTTATGATGATACTGGCATCTCAGAAGTGCCTACTGAAAGTTTTTTGTGTGTTTGTATATGTATATATATATGTATACATATAGGCTTTAACCTCACACCATTTTGAGGAGGTTTCAGTGTCCTTTTCTCGAAGGCCAACTATTTTATTCCCAGGAAGCCGACCTATACAAGCTAATTCTGCTTTACAGATTTCTGTAGAAGCACTCATGTTCTTTGAGCAACTGTAATGCCATGCCTTGTAATTAATGGACAGTGGTCTCCAAGAGACCTTGCTATATGCTTACTGGACCACCTCGAGGATGGTTCAGTCTGCTTCTATCAGACAGTTTAATGAGCCGTCAGTTTTGGTTAAGATAGGAGAACTGGTAGGTGAAGGCAAAGAATCCTGCATTTATGCTGCTTTTTAATGGGCTGCCTCATTGCAATCCCTAGGAAGTAGGCCTAGATCCTAATCCATGGCTGTGAAGTTCAGCAAGCAGCAGTACACCTCTCTTGGTGGTAGTACATAGCTATGGAAGAGGCAGTCTTGCTAGGAAACATGGACTTCCTCTTTTTGAGCCAACCACAGACTTACAGGAAACACAGGAGAGGGGGACATTATTGAGTACACTACAGAGATGCAGTTATCAAAGCCCCAAATGGGGAGGATTCTGTAGGACAGGTGGACCGACTCCAAAGTAATTGAAAGGGAGGATGGAGAAGCCTATATATGGAGACAAGACTCTAGATGTGATAGCATAGACCCTACCAAGGACCCTAATTCCAATGAGGAGTAGAAGATAACTGGTAAAACAGAACTCTGAAGATTAGAGATTAATCCCTTTGGTTGTGAGTAGTGTTGTTGGGGTTCCCTACCCAAGTCCTGTCTGAGAAACACTGAAGTATTTGAAGTTTAAGAAACATTTTTAGAAATAGGACTACACAGCCTTCTGTTTATAGGACACTAGGACAGGAGAGTCCATTCGATAGTCCTTTTCTGAGGCTAATGTGGGAGGGGCTTCCCAGAACAGCACCTAGAAGGTCATAGCACATCCCTGATCTTCAGAGAAATTCTTAGCACTCCTTAGGCCAAGGTAAGGTTGAAGTGGCTGAATCCAAATCCTGCTAGCTCATTTAAGCACCCTATTGCTCTGTCCACCTCCAAGAATATCCAGCTTCCCCCTCCTCTCCCTGGCCCCTGCAGCCACATGAATAAAGCAAGTGAAGGATCACCCCATAGAACATTTAAGAACCTAAGGCACATGCCCAAGCCCCCAGAAAGAATATAGTAAAGAACATCCTGAATCACGCAGGATTAGAAGCTATCATATCTTGACCATCTTCTCCCATCCCTAGCACCCACCTCACATTTGTGACCAAAGGATACCCATGGGAAAGCAGGTGAGAGAGCACATGCTTGCTTCCATTTTCTGACAACTATTCTTATGGTTGCAGGAACAACTGTCACAACCTTACATATAGATTATCATGACCTAGATTTCTACCTTCTTACACGATGTTCTCCTGTAAAGGCTAGTTATCCACCTATATCAAACCCATTTAATTTCTCTAGAATCTCATCTTACATACTCTAGCTTAAGGATAATGAAGATGATCCAGTGGATTAACAGGAGATAGCTCTCATCTTAAGGAGGCTCCATAAGATACCATCCTTCCCATCAGTTTCCCCTCTATTGTGCAAGGGTTGCTCTACTCCATCTCTACTTCTTTATGTGGTCCAGCCAAGCTTCTGGTTCCACAATTTTAACCGCATCTATGGGCACCAGGTTACCCACTTTGATAAAGGCAAGTCAGGATCCCATTCCACTCCCTAAGCATCCACATTTGACTTCCCTGGCTGTCCTTTGATCACCTTGTTACTGCAGTCTAGTTTTGCTCTTGTCTTCACAACTACCTACTTCCCCCTGCCCCTTTTCCTGTCTACCTGCCTACCTGCCTACCATTAAGTGTGGAGATTCTTCAGGTGCCCCATTTTGGCACATGGGCAGTTTTGGAAGTTAAGAAATTACATGCTCCCTGGACCATGAATTCCAGGTTTGCCTTTAGGGTACAGTCCTTGCTTGGGGATTCCAAGTTCAGTGGTCTTAATTGCCTGAGGTTTATACTCTAATGTCCCACAGGCAATACAAACCAAGATTGCCTGAGACTAAGTTGATAACCTTCCCCACAAGCCCTCCAACTAGTACATGGCTATTGTCTACCTCATTAACTGAGAATATCTACGTGCTTAATTTTGGTTGCCTAATATTTGACCCTACTTAGTTGTTCCTTTCCTCCTAAGTTCACCACTAAGCCCAGTCATTTCTGCCATCTAAATCTTAAACCCTTCCATTTTTCCCTTGTTTCAGTATTTCTAGTCAGTATAAGCCAAGAAGCCAGTACTTACCTGCTCAGCCCCTACGTGCTTTATTTTGCAGCCAGAATGACCTTAACATAACTGAGGACATCTACCTATCTCAATGGCTAGGTATTCCTAACATGGCCTTAAGTCCTGGATGGGAGTCAAGGACTAGGAAACAAGTTATTGTGGCTATCCTAAGCAAAAGTTTATGTGGGTCTTTGAAGACTAACAGACTTTAGGGGTCTGAAAAGGATGGTCAGAAGAGCACCATGAAACCTGTGCACTAGGAGAGTGGATACCTCTGCCAAGACCTAGAAGGCAAGAAACTAAAACTACCCAAATTCCTTGACCCGACAATGCTAGTGCCAGGATTATAACACCTATCAAACAAAAGAAGATATCACCAGATCCTGCCTCATCAAGAGAGGGGGAGTCAAGTGTATCTAGTTGGCAGAATTTGACTGCAGGTACAGTCTAATAAGAAAGTAGAGAGACTGGAGAAATAGGTTCCCCATTTTCTGTGGTATAGGAAGCCAGATCGACCATGTTTACCTATATACATTGTTTTTCCTCTGTCCTTAACCTCGTTTATGCCTTTGTCCTCTAAGATGCATTATATATTGCTTACCACCACCATCTACCCTCCCACTTCATATCTCAAAGTCCACATGGAATTAGGGTGTCTTTTGAGCTCCATGAGGGGACCAGCCTGGATGATTGGCAGTAAAGATGTCCAAGACTTGCTAGATATCCTTCAGGACCCAATTAAGAGGCTAGGTCAAAGAACAGAATGTCCTAGTATACCTAGGCTGGTCTTCTACCTCCCAACAGCCCATTTGTTATGGCCCAGAACAGTTGTGTCTCCATACTGAAGTCTGAGGGAGATCCAGAGACTTCAGCCTCATGGTTAGAGACACACCAATTCTTTCTGGTCATAAAACAACTGTTTAGTAGTGATGGTCTCACCATTCTCTAGTCTCACTAGCAGTGTATGAGGGTACTGGCCCTACCCTACCTCCTCACCAATAACCGGTTCCATTATCTGTCCTTGTTGTCAACATCTTGAGTGAAATTGTATTGGTAGAAATTGGCATTGGTTCCTTGAATGGATTGTATGCACCCCTTCATTTCTGACCCTACCCCTATCTTTACCATCTGTATCAAGCATGCCTCTGACCCCTACTCCTACAATAGTTCAGCTGATGCTTTTATTAGTATAAAACAAAGTTGATGAAGTACAATCTTGTAATACTGGGTTATTAACAAGATAGCCATATTTGGCAACTTCTACCAGAAGTTTCTGAAAGTGAGAAAGAAGTGTTCTAGATCAGCACTGGTAAGTCAACTTGTGTGATCAATTTGATTGGGACCACTAACTTTGAACTGCAGCTCTCCAGAGACAAAGTTCTATTTTTCTTCTTAGTAAACCCATACAAGCTTTTGTACCAAGTTTAATTTTATAAGTTTTATGAAGTTCTGTCCTTAGTACCACCAGAGTATTCTTAATTGCCTCTTAGCCCACAAAACCTAAGATGTTTACTATCCAGACCTTGATAGAAAAAGGTTTGCCAACTTATGTTCTAAAGAGAAAGAAATCCTAACTTCTAGCCTACTTTAGATCAGCAACATACTTAAGATAATTAAGTTTTCACTTCTAGAAAGTGATAGAGGATCTTACCTGACCCCAGACAGGCAGGATATTGCCATTGAAGATGTGACCACACACAAGTCCACGTGGTCTTTGGATTTAAGAACAGAAACTGGATAACCACTAATTCAGGCTGGAAGGAATGGTGACCCCAAACCTCAACATCCTTAGCTAACTTGGTTGCCTTCGTTTACTATTAAGCTCTGTCCTTGCAGTTTCCTTAAGCCTCTCCTCACTATTTCCAAAGTGAAGATTGTCATTAACAGGCTGTGAAGATCCCACATGGGAACACAGAAGCTGAGAGGTACTGCCATCTCACAGCCCCTGAAGCCTTATTCACTAGGACGGTTTTAAACTTAGGTGTGAATTCCAAAAGTTAGCTACGGCTGGTTACTCAACAAGATTAGCTCACTTGAGAACTGGCAGATCAAGTGACAGGAATTAAGAGCTACGTAAAAAGACCTGTTACATTCACTTTCAGTCATTCAGTAGATCTTGGTAACACCAATAGATCAGGCTTTCTCCAGGGGACTGGAGGTTTTGTCTTGATACTATGGCATTGAAGGCTCGAGAAAGATTCAATTCCTTGCCTCCTTTCACCCTGCTTCCAGTCACTCTACAGACTGAAGGTATTTATAGCCCACCATATTCAGAGATTGAAGACTTGTCATAAGAATGGACTAAACAAGCACTCATTTTTAAGTCTTTGAACACAGTGAAGTATAATCTGTAAACATTTTGAAGAGATCCACTTATGCAGTATTCCCTACAGGTGGAATACAGGTCTCATTGAACTCCTACTTGCCATATTGAGACTTTCTAGAAAGCCCCTCAAGTCCTGTAGCCCTAGGATGCCAAGTTAAGATTCAGGAAGTAAGCCTGTAGCTCCAGCAGGACATTTCAGGGAAGTCACAGAAGCATAGACTTTGTGTGCTCGAGACAGAGCTCCCTGAAGTAGGAGATCATTGATGCGAACCCTGGACCTTTTTAGGGCAGGGGAGAAGTCCAGCATTGGCCACAGCTTTAGTTAGAGCCCAAGAAAGAGTAGGAGCACCAACAATAGCAGTCCCACAGAATTTCAGAGTTGGTAGGATATCCTACTTTTGTAGGCATTTGAAGTTCTGTACTATTAAAAGCTAGTAGAAAAAAAGGAATAATGTTTGACCTGGAGGGTAAGAAATCCCCCACTAACATCCAAGTCATGAGTCATGGGAGGATGGAAAAGAATATTTAGGCTTATTCTTTATTGGCCATATCAAGATTTCACTGGTGACTGAGAAAAGTCAGCAGCACTTGGAGTGGCAGAGGTTATATAGAAGATACAGGGAACCCCCAAAAGGGGAGAATTCCAATAGAAGAGATTGACTATAGCAACAGATAGTTCAGAAAGGGACTTATGGATAGGATACACTTCCTTTATTAGTCAGAAATACAAGTTTATAGGGTCATCTTTTACTGACCAACTTAGGGTGAGGTTCTGGTAGAATCTGGAGGTAGGAACACAGTCTACTGAGAAGTGGTATTCCTTCATGACACTGAATAGCCCTATAACCCAGCATTCCCACGTTAGGTACATACCTCTTTTTTTTTTTTTTTTTTAACATGTAAGACATTTAAAGGCTCTCCATTTCTCACAGCAGTCAAGTAAGCATGAACAGGTGGTCTGCACTGAATGGTAGGCTATGCCATTAGCAATTATCACCTACACTTCGATAGCAACAGCATGAAGTCTTGGAAATGACTAGGATACAGGTGCCTAGTATTTATGTAGATACATATTCTAGCCATTCCAGGATAAACCCATTCCCCCCAGCATAGGGGATTTCCCCCAGACAGGAGTTTCTAGTTATTCCCCACACCAGTAGAATAAGGTAGGAATCCCTGCTGCTCCAAGGTGTCAAGGACACAAGTCTGAGGCTGCTAGGGTAGCCTATAATCAAAACGCAGGCCAAGAGACAGCCATGCTTGTTGATTGGAGAAGTTTCTCCAGTTCAGAGCCCAAGCTCTACAGTTCTAGGCCCAGCTTTCAGGTGCCACGGGTTGTCAGGTCACTTATTTGGTATTTGAGGTTCTCCTGATGGCTATACATTCCTGAAGTTTCTACAGGAATCTAGAAAGCTGGGTATTTTTTTAACTTTTGATATACCTGAAGTATTCTGTGTTCCTTCATTCCTAAGGGCAAGATCCCAAACCAAATTCATATGCACCATGGCCAAGAGTTACCCTTATACCAATTTACTGGTAATTTTAACTCAAGTCACTGAGTTCCTGAAGCTGTTGGTTTAGGGACTCTTCCAGAACTCCAGAAAACCTACATGGAGTCAGCAGGGAATAGAAGTTCTCCAAAGAAGCCAAGCTGAGAAGACCAGCTCTGTCCACACCAGAGATCATTCTTCCCCACATGGTCCAAAGAAGTTAGAACCCCAAAGAAAATCATGGAGACAACATCTTCAAAGCCCTCCTTAAAAAGAAAAAATGGTGGCTAAGGAGCTAGGTATCCAGCAGAGCTGGAATGAGAGGGGGGCAGCTTGCCTCCCCCGAAGTGTGCAATCTCTAGTTAGGAATAAGCAGAGGCAAGTCTTGAGGGTTCTAGTGTTCTCGGTAATGCTGTACTTGAGGCAGAGCCCCAACCCATACGGGGGGCTGGGGGAAAAGGAAGCCATACCTCCTGGCTGCATTTAGCTTCTATCCTAGGTCCTGTCACTCATGGTCATGGCTTTGACTTAGACATGGAAGGCCAGCTCTTACCACAGGAGGCCCAGAGATAGCCTGAGTCCTTTTGCTACTTGAGCCCTCTGCAGTTGCAGGGGAGAGTTGCTGCATGCCATGTTTGGTGACCAGCAGAGAAAGCTATTCAGACGAAATCCAGTTCTAGCATGTGAAGAGCTTGGAAGTCATGGTTGCTCACACAAGAATAAGGCTAAGCAAAGTCAATTCCTTAGATCCATTAGAGAATTGGGGTCTTAACACAGGTCTCCATGCCTTGGGGTGGCAGCTTATCTACAGAATCACATCCAAGGCACACTTCCCTGCAGAAGTCACTGGAACTGGTAATACTTTGCTTGCTGGGGGCCAAGTTGCAAGCCTAGCTTGAAGCTAGAAATTCTAGGGGCTGTAGTAGGGGGCCCTGTACTTGTATGGGGTTTCACCTCCAGAAATCCCACCAGGTTCTCATGGTGAATGTCAGAATAAGAAGTCCCCTCATCTCAGGCAGCTGGAAGGGAGAATTACCATTTTGCAATCTGCCCAGAGCATGCTCCAGAGGCTTGTCTTCCAAGGACCACTACATTATCAGTCTTACCTGACCCAAGAGAAGGATAGCTGTCCAGCTCCAGCCCTTCCAGTCTTCTGAAAGGAAAAAGGAAGCCAAGCTAGGCTTCTGATGTTCACAGCTTAATCACTCAGGCCCACTAGAAGTTCTCAAACTTAATCATGAGACTACACATTACTTCCGCTGTGGCTTACCCCTACGAGTAGGGCTCTAGTCTAGAGTGGGTTACAACAAAGAGCCACAAGACCTAGACCCTATTTAAGGAGGAGTTCATAGGGAAAGTTAACAGTGGAGAATTAGAGGAAACCAAGGCCTCCAGTCCTCACAGCTACCTCTATACTTGGCCCAGTCTAACCAGATCAGTTCAACATCCACCACTCCCTTACACAGCATGTTAAAAAGGCATGGAACACAATCCGAGGGGAAGAGTAGGCACTAGTAAGAGATTCAGATAGACTAGTTTGGGAGTTAGATATAGAATTTACGATAACTGGCAAACGTGTTGAGGACTCAAATGGAAAAAGGCAACATGCCAGAGCAAAGAAGTAACATGCAGAGATGGAAACTCCAAGGATTAAGAAACACTGGCGATTAAAAACAAACAGAATACCTTTGTTCTTCAGGAGAAGAGACACCAAGGAAAGGAATGGAGAACTTGGAGTTAGGCCTATAGAAGTCTCTCAAATAAGAATTAAATGGACCCAAATCCCTGACCAGCAGGTGTTCAGAGTTAATCTTCCCCAAATATCCAGGAGCAAAGTGTTCCTGGAGTGAAGAGGCTCCTAGTTCAGCCACACATCAGGTATTCTATCCATGGATCCTATCCATAGCCAGCAGGCAGAACTCTAGAGGCTTCTCTATTTGCTACACATCCCTGCCTCTCTGGCTGCCCCTGAGGACCATCTGGACTTCCCTGACCAACCTTGGCTTCTGACTTGGGTCAGTGCTGGCCTCCTTTCTGCCAGCCTACTTGCTCAGGAGGAAGAATAGGTAGGCTCTGGATCCCTATACTTGTTACTTTCCTTGCAGTTGCAGCATGTTCTTGATGATCTCCCAGGATCTTAGAGACTTCCCAGTTCCAGTGTTTCCTGATGCCCTAAGTTCAAGGCAAAGAGCTGTTCAAACTACATATCTGCCACTATTTTTCATAAGGACTCTTACACTGAGGCATATTCTAAGTGTCCAGGTATCCTAGGCTTGTTATCCCCACCCTCAAGCTTCATCTCCTTCAAAACCTACCCAGATGCCATCTCCAAGGCCAGCCACATTATCTGCAGGTAAACTGGATACTCTGCCTATTCAAGATGGTCCTTGATAGACCTTCCGCTTTTTCCCATAGCCTCTGGGGAAAGCAAGGGAGGGATACAGTCAAGAATCACAAAGGGTGCCCAAAGTCTTAGCTGACCTTTTAACCTGGATTCCCTTCCCAAATAAATCCCTGTACTTTGCTACAGGAATTTATTCTTGTTAGTATAGTATCTTATTCACCTAAGATCAGACTTTAAGAACTAGCAATTCTTAAGACAGAAGATTCAAGAGAAACCAAGCAAGAATTCGAAGTTTCAGAAGTACTGGATATTAAACTCAGCCTTCTCACCAAGAAAAAGAGCCAGCTTTGTTCCTTCAGGTATTGAAAGCAAAAGACAAAGCTGATAGAGCTTAAGGGACTGGGGCCTTCCAAGTAGGCATCAGACAGCTGTGACATAGTTAGGGAGGACTAGGAGCCCAGGTAGTGCCCGGATGTTTGGGAGCTTGAGGGTTAGTCCCTAACACAACAGGAGCCTAGGAGGGCTGTGGGAGGAGGAACATCTGACTGGTACAGATCCCCACAGAAGGGGACTAGAAGGTTCACACAGCTTCTGCTTTGCTGGATAGCAGTCAACCCTGGCTTGATCTAGAACACCTTTCTGATCTTGGTCACAGTACTGTCCTCTCTGGCCCCAGGAAAGAAGCTAGGAGGTCTAGCTGAATGACCATGATCTTTCTTCTCCATGTCAAGCCTTCAAGTCCTACCAGATGTATAGTGCTCATCCCACCTGTACCCTTGAAGTGGCCCATAAAGCAGAGGTCAGCAGATAAGGGATTAATCCTGTCTCCAGCAGCACTAGCACTCAGCCTTGAGCCAGTATGGTTTTTCTCCATGCCCTCCAACAATTAAAGATAATTTCTGGTTAACTGTACCCTCCAAGTCCCAATGCATCTCTCCCAGCTCAAGAGATTTGATGCCATTCAAGGCTTCCCATCATATTGTCCCTAGTATTGGAAACTTCACAGCCTCCAGCTCAGGAAGCAGAAGACCACCTTTCAGGGTAACAGGTTCAGCAGAAACCTAGAATTGAAGTGACCTTCAAGACTCCAGCACTTTTTATGCCCAGAACTGGGACTCATAAGACCTTATAAGTATAGTCAGAAGGAAAAGCATGGGACAAAAGTTTGAAACTGGCCAAGAACCTTCCAAAGGAGAAAAGCTCAGACCTCCAAAAAGTTCAAGCTTCAACTAGACGATCAAAATGGATAAGACTTTAAATCACTAAGACAAGTGCAAAAGCAGTCAAAGAAAAGGCCATGAAGGTTCATGAAGGACTTCTTAGAACAAGAAAAGCTGGAAGGCTAGGACTGCTACAGCCTTAGAGGGAAAGCCTCAACCCAGAAATCTTACTGACAAAGGTCCTTCAAAACTGAAAGCAGATTTAGACAGAAGCTGAGAAGGTTACCAGCTGACCTGTGCTAGGTAGTGTGGGAACTTAAGCGAAAATGCAAGGGGTTTCAGGGGGAATCCCAAGCATCTGGAAGGAATGCAGTTCACAGGGAAGGTATAGAGTCAGAACAAAGTCTCAATTCCGAGGAAGTAGTATGACTGTAACTGAAGTTGCAAGAAACTAGTGTGAACGCTGCAATCCTGGAATGAAGGCTAAGTGCATATCCGAGTAGCCGGTTCCTAGAACAGCTTCTCCCTGCAGGATTGGAAGACCTGGACAGGCCTTACCAGGTCTTCAGACACAGGAGACTGTGGCAGGCTTTCAACAGTGAAGGCAATTAAATTCTTTGGATCTTGCAAAGAATTCTGCATCTTTCAAAGATGCTGGACCTGATTGTATATACAAGTCCTTACATGGTGCTCTTTCTAGGCCTTTCCACTGGCCTAGTATCAGCCATTGGCCAATCTTTGAGTTTAGCAGTAAGGACACCAGGTCTGGTCTGGATGTCTTCACAATTCGACACTTGAGCAAGTCAAGACTGGAAAATGGAAATAAGACAAGGACAAGACAGGCCTTAGGATCAACGGTAGGCAGCCTTACGAGCTAGGCAGGGAAAGCCAGGAGATCTTCCAAAAACAGAATTAAAAAGGTAGTTATGGGAAAGCATCAAGGACCTAGGAATTTTCACCATGCACCTCTTAGTAGGTTTTGTCAAACATTTGGTTTCCATTTGCTAGAACCAGCACAGTCAGATGTATAATACTTTGTTGAATGCCTTTGGGAAAGAGACAAGTTGTGTCTCTTTCCTGCTCAGAAGACTATTGATCACTAGCTCCTTGAACCTGGATAAGGCCCAGAAAGACAAGGGCCAAGCTCGAGAAAAGATGAACATCCTCTCTAGGGTGGGGGCCCTTATGAACCTATAAGGCAGTGGCTCTCCCCAAGGACAGGAGGCAGCCTGACAGGCTATGGAAGTTAGGAACCAGAGGAGTATCGCTTCCCCATCTCCCCCATTACACTGGGACAGGTCCCGCCTCCTACCTGGAGGAGCTCCTCCAGACCAGGGGCCTTCAGGAAGTCAGGCCACAGCAGGAGCTCTGGCTAAGAACAGTCTGGGAGGCACTTGGTAAGGGAGTCTCCTCCCTTCTGCCACCTTCCCATGGCTGGGAAGTTGCAGTCCGACTCCGGCATAACTGGCCTTCTTCCTAGTAAGCCCTGCCCTAAAAGGCAGCTCTTTGTGGAGTGAGGAGTAAGGATTAGCTGGGTCCCTAGCATCTGGGCACTCCACCCTGGGGTTCTCTTCCTTCCCACCCATAACCTACACCAGCTCAGTGAGCCCTTCGAGCATCTGGCCTCCTCTGCCCATCACAGACCTTACTGGAAGTATGCACTACCACCTGGTGAGAAGGACTTCAACTAGCTCAAGATAATTCTAGCAGAATCCAGAGGCAGAAGCTTTAAGCAGAACAAGGTTTTAACAGTATCAGCTGTATTCAATTAGGCATGAAAATAGCTAATGAAGGACTCCGCTAAGGAACATACTACAGTAACTTGAAGCCCAGGTTGAAGAACCTCAGGAGAAGAGTAGATAAGAAAAGCTAAGACCTGGAAGATAGGCCAACATCCAGGGAGGAGACATCTCCAAAAATAGTATGGAGAGGAAAACACCCCAAGGTTCAGAGATCTTGAAGATCGTAAACAGGGCTGCAAGGAAGTGAGAAAGAAGGAAAACCCAAGACCCAGAGGGGTTGGCTGGGAAATTCTCCTATTTCACTATGAAGTCAGAAGCTGGAGGAAGGCAGATCACACAGTAACAAAGTGAGAGCACACTGACAGCTTTGGGGGCAAGGGGAATGGGTGGACAGGGTCAAGATCAGGCTCTCTGGAGGTGAGCTTCCAGAGAACATAGCCAGGACACAGCTGCCAGGGTACACAGAGCTGTGCCCACCTGGGGCCAGTCCTTCTCAAGTCCAGGAAGTGGCCAAGATCACATCCAGACCCCTAAAGAGGTCCATCACAGAAATGCTATGGTTAGAAAAGCTTATCTTGGGCCAAGACAGAAGCACCCTGTCTCCATGGAGTGGCTGCTGAGAGACCCATGGGCGGCAGTCGGAGCAGAGCAGCCTGGCTTAGAGCCCCCACGGCAGGCCCAGGCCCGGGAAGGGTCGGGCAGCCCAGCTGCGGGGTCTACTTAGCTCGTGAGGAGGGGCATCCTTGAGACTCTTGAGGCTCCAAACTTAAGTACAAGCAGCTGGCTAAGGGTCAGCCTCACTCCAACCCCTTGTAGTAACTTGCCCTTCTACACAGGCCTCCGCACTCTCCTAGCCCTCAACTTGTTCTAGAGGTGCAGCAGCATCCTCAGGGGAGCTCAGCTGCTGTCCACCATAGTCTTCAGGGACATTAACACCCTTCACTGCAGCCAGGAGACGACGCTTTCCCCACCTGGAGCCCATAGTCAGCTACCCCACCTCGCTTCTACTCAGAGTAGAGAACTCTTAGGTCTGCTCTCTACCCAGCAGCCAGCCAATCTGGCCTCTCCACTCAGAGCAAGATGGTCGTCTTCATCCTTAGCCCTCGGACCCACCACAGGGCAAGGATCATGCTTCCTAGACAAAGGGGCCTCTGAGGCCCTATGGGATGGTGGGAGGGTGTTCCTATCGCATCTCCCTCACTGAGGGGAGGGAGCTGTGGCCAAGCTGTCCTCTAAAGAGCTCTGTCCAGGATCCCCAGCCCGGCTTGGGAACTTTCCCAGGGCAAGGTCTGCTGGAACACTACTGCGGTAGACCGTCCAATGGAATCCAGAGCCATTTTCTCCATCCCAGCAGTTTGAGGGGTTGCCCTGGGCTGGAGGCCAGGGAATGGGGGGAGTTGGGGGGGGGGGAAGAATCCCAACCAGTGTTGGGGGGATCTCCTGCCAAGGAGGCGTGTACATTTGAGCAGGCGGCCAAGGGCTATGACCGTGCATTGAGAAAACAATGCCACGCCCTCTGGTCCTAGATCTGAGCCATTCCTTCCACAAAAGCCACAGCTCTAGAACATGGCTGAGCAGGTCCTCGGTATATCCAATGGAGGGGATGTTTCCTGGCCTCCGTCCAAGAATATGAAGTCCTCAGGCCACCAGTCTAGACTTCCAAGACTCAGGGCCTGCCTGGCCACAAGCTCATCTTCCCCAGGTGGCACCAGGGAACAAATGGAAGATCTGCTGGCCTTAACACCCCAAAGCCCACTAGCTAAGCCTGGACATTGGGGCAGCAGATAGCCCAAGACTAGGGCTCCCACCTAGGGGATGGATGCCCAGGACCTAGGTCTCCACACAGCCCTGCATTTCAAGCGCCAGGCTCCTGGCATTCACACAGGTACCCTGAGCCTTCATTCACTAGCTCCTTTCTGAACCACAAAGCAAACTAGACGGATCCCAGATGTGGGTCGTCATGACAGACCCTAGTGCCTCAGAAGAAACCAAGGCTGCTGGCAACTTGCACGGCAAGTAGCTGCTTAAAGAGCCCGATCACTTTTCCAGAACCCAGTCCTGCTCAGAGGGGGCTTAGTTCCAACAGCCAGTCCCAGAGCGTGTGACCCCAGGTCTAACAGTAGCATCCTCTGGGATCCTGCCGGTGACATTACTCAGACATCTGAGGCAGCAGGTGAGTGGCAGTCCTCTTAAAAACAGGAATGCACGAGTTGGTACCAGTCTCATTTCAGCAGCCAACGTCAAGACGGCCTCTCTTTCCTGGTCAGCTATCCAAGATCTGCCCAGCTCAGACTGGCCCAGACCTCCTTAGGACCTCAGTCTGTCCCCAACAGCCAGAGTTCAGCAGCCACTCCCCTTCACTTCTTGGCGGGGTCCGCTCCAGCCACATACTCTGTAGCCAAGGCCAGGCTCCCTTCTACACCAAGCTCTGGCTTGTTTTCTCTTTCCTAGCTCCACCTCCATCAGGCAGGAGCCCTACACGGCTGGGCCCCAGGGCCTTCTCGGGTTCACATTTTCTTCCAAGGTAGCTACTGGGCTGAGCACGATAGCCACCTCATCTCCCCCGAACAAGGGTGACACAGAAGCCTCCCCACACACACTCAGGGAGGCTTCCAGGCCCCATCCTACCAGAGCAGCTTGGAGGAGGAGGGGCAGGATGCTGACCGAGGCTAGACCCACATCCCTCAGCACCCGTGCCCCAGCTGGCAGCCTCCCACCCTGCGTAACATTTTCCTAGGGAACCTTGCAGAGAGCAGGCCGGTCCTCAGGGTTCCCACACGGTCCTTCTCCGCAGCCCAGATCAGAGAGGCACAGCCAGTCAACCGGCCAAGGGCCTTCTCCCAGCCCAGGGCAACAGAGTAGGCTGGAGAGGCGGCCTTCAGCCCCCGCTGTCCAGAGACCACGTCCCGTGGCCCACACCTCCAGTCACATCTCCTCTTCACCTATCACCAGTGTGCGTGTGCTCCCAAGGTCACAGCTTCATAGACCCAGGAGTCTCCTTCAGTCCCAGCCAGTCAGTGCTCCTCACTCCCTGGCCATGGCCTACGGGCTCTACCATCATCATGCAGATCCAGAGCACTTCAGCCTTGGACTGGAGACCCGCGCAGGCGGCGAGCGAACTCATCCATCAGCCCAGATGAGGGGCTGCCTGATGGTTTTTATAGGCCTCTGATGCTGCCTCTTCTAGAACAGTACTTCTCAGACCCTTCAATCTACATTAGAATCACCTGGAAGGTTTGTTAAGCCAAGGCTGCTGGGCCCCATCCGCAGAGTTTCTGATTCAGTAGGTCTGGGATAAGACCGGAGAATTTGCATTTCAAACACATTTCCAAGTGGTACCAATATTGTGAGTGTGAGGCCCACGCATTGAGAAGCACTGTTCTAGAATTTCCAGAGATGTAAAGGGCCTGTGCCTCCCCCTTTCACGAAGACACAGGTGCAGCTGGGTTTATAGGAATAGTTCTACTGCTCTGGGGTTGATTCCTCAGGGTTGGATAAGGAGAGTGGGCTACTGTGGGTTTGAAGGGTTTTGGGGCCCCTAACTCCACAGACCCCAAGGGCTACTGATGTCTCTTGGGAAGGGGAAGGCAGGGCTGGGCACTCGCGCTTTCCTATGTCTGGGCCCTCCCAGAGCAGAGTCCTGGCAGATGGGAGAAGACAGGTGAAGAGGGTATGGAGAATATGGGAGCACATCCTGGAGACTGGAGCTGAGGCGTCCCAGGCCCTGCTCCACCACCGGCCCCCCCAGGACATGGGTAGCCACTTGCTGGGATTGGACCACATCTGTCATTAGTTCAGCTACCTTTTACGGAGTGCGTGTTGTGTGGCGGGCACCGTGTGCCGGGGAGGTGACAGTAAAAGATGCAGCCCTTTGTTGCCTGGGGTAGTGACAGGAAAGTGGGCAAATGCAGGCGGAGGGAGCCCCTCCTGTTCCCCCAGGACCTGAAAAGAAGGAAAGTCAGGCAGAGGGGAAGGCCAGCATGGTCGTCATGAGGGCTAGCAGTCTCCCCAGTTCTGCAAAACAAGTACATCAGCTTTCTAGGGGGAGAGGTGACCCTTAGATGCAAAATTCAGCTTTAAAAATGTATTCTCCTGACCCCCGCTTGGCTCTGTCTGAGGCAAATTGCAATCTGTGTGTTTTATTATTTATACAGAGCTTATAGTTGGCCAGGTGTCACGCAGGTGAAGGTATGCATGCCCAGGCTCCATCCCAGACCAGCACAAGCAGACTCTCTCGGGGCAGGACCCCGGCATCAGGAGGCTCTCTGTGCAGAATCCTGGGGCTCCTGGAGAATCACTGGTCTGGATTAGGAGGAAAAAGATGTCCAAAGAGACAGGCAGAGATGGGCAGTTCCAGTGGAGGGGAGGCAGTGCAGACAGGGGTCCTGGAAAGGTGAAACCCCCATGTGACACTGGGTAGGACAGGAGTAATAGAGCAGAAACGTGGGTCAGGCCCAGTTTTGCCAAGGGCCTTCCTTGCAAAGCCAAGGAACTTCATGGCCAGTGGGAGACATTGAAGGTCTCTGAGGAGGGGCATGACATGTCAAAGCTGATTACCAGCTACAGCAGCCTCAGCTTTTTCCTGTCTCTTCTCTCCCTCCTTGATTTTATTGTCTGTATCATGTGATAAAGAAGAAAAGGGGCTTGATCTCAAGAGCCCATTCTGTTAGAAGGTGTCGCTTTGGGAGGACAAGACGATCAGAGGATGATAACAGTCAGCGCTGACTCCTGCCTCTTCAAAACCACTAAAATTTTCCAGTGTGGCCTTGGGCAAGCGAGTTGGCGTCTCTGAGCCCAGTGGTCAAAGACGGCTTCTCCTGCCGCTCCAGGAACAGTGTGCAGGAGCGTGCATTGAAAAAGTGAAAGCTGGGCCCAGAACAAGATATATTCAGTAATACCCTTTGTAGGAGGCGCAGAGGGGCCAAGGAATCTGATGATTGGGAGAACATTTGAGCAAGATCACCTCCTGTTTTAAGTCCCAAACCTAGGGAAAAGCATGAGGGCGGCGGGTGGAGTAAACACATCTATTTTTCATGATCCCCAGCTCAACTGTGAGAAGACGGTAGCAGGGTGATGTGGGCTAGAAAGCAGATGAAACATTGATAAGAGCCAGATTAATATTGCAGGAGGGGCCGGGCCGCAGGTGTGGAGGCAGGACTCTAGGGTCCCTCTCCCAGACAAGGCCTATCAAATGGACACTCAGCATCGAGGGGAGCTACCTGAGAGCTGAGGGGCCGGGGCTGGACGGGGCACTGTGACGCGGAGTTTACTATTCGGAATTCAAGCCTCAATTTTGCTGTGTGACCTGAACACATGGTGTTATCTCTCTGAAGTTCATCAGTGTTAATTCACCTGCTCCCTCTAATTAGGCTAGAACTTGAGCCCTCACTGGGGTTATTAGCACATCGCTCTGATCAAGTTGGTATTGATATAGGAAGACGTGGTGTAAAGCGGTAAGAAGAGTCTAAAATGAGTGATGAGAAATAACAGAGGAATTTCAACAACCAGAATCCCTCCAAGTGATTCCCTTGGCACCCAGCCCTACCTCAGCCTCAGGCCCCGGGAAGGCCCAGCCAGGAGGGTGCTCCCCAGGCAGCCAGCCCCAAGGCAGCCCCCCTGTGGTCCTGCCTGATCCACCAGAGTCTAGCTCCTGGCCTGGGATGAGTCCTTTGAGTCCTAGCTCTGGAAAACGGTTGCCCCCAGTTAAAAGTCTTATCCCCAGGATGGGCTCACAGGTTGCACTGAGAGGAGCCAACAGCCCCACCGGGAGCCCCCCCCCAGCCATGAGCCCTCAGTGTCCTCCAACCCCCCCACTCCACCTCCTTCCCCCCACAAGACCACCCACCCTCAGTTCCCTTACTGAGACTCCGGGAAACACAGCCTCATCTCAGCTTCCTTGTTCTTTCTAACACTGTTTTTTAAAAACCACTATGTCACATCAAACAGCCTAGCAGGTTACCTTATTTTAACAATTGCCATGTTTCTGTCCCAGCCAAGACAGCAGGGAAATGGAGTGGTAATCAAGAAACGTATCTTCTCTTTCTACTTTCTCATTTGCACAAATGTTTACTAAGAACTTAACATGAGCCAGGCTCTTCCACGCGCGCCGCCGTCTGCCTGAATTGAGGGGAGCCGCCTCTGAGGGACATGATGCCAGCAGAGCCAGGACCCCAATCCAGACCAACTGTCCCCTGAGCTGTGCTCTTCCCATGGCTCCGCCACTATGGGGTCCAAGCTCCACCATCACCTCAGTTTTCCTTCTGGACAATGTTTGCTCTGCCCTGTTCCCATCAGGATGGTCTTGAGGAACTTGGAAGGCAGTGACCTCAAAAGCCCCATCAGACCTCCCTGTGGCTTCATCCCAGCTTTGCAGATGGTGGGCAGGCTTCTCTCCACATAAATAACACTGTTCCTCTCTAACCCATAGTGGCGAGTCCCACTCCGGACAGGACTGTCGACACAGTATGTTGTTGGCACAAAAACAGACACATAGACCAATAGAATAGAACAGAGAACCCAGAATTGGACCCACAGATGTATGGCCAACTGATCTCTGACAAAGCAGAGAGCATATCCAATGGAAAAAAAGACAGTCTCTTCAGCAAATGATGCTGGGAGAACTGGACAGTAACATGCACAAGAATGAAACTAGACCACTTTCTTACACCATACACAAAAATAAACTCAAAATGGATGAAAGATCTAAATGTGAGACAGAATAAGAAGTCATAAACCAGAAATCTAAAGCCTACTTTGGGTCAGAGGAAAGCAGTGAGGGACTGAGATTTGGAACTTGATATTCTTAGGTTTGAGTTAAGGCTCTCGATTTACTGTCTCACGGTCTGTGTGATCTTGGGTGAGTTGCTTAACTTCTCTGAGCTTTAGGATTTTTGCTAATTACCTTTTTAAAATATTTTTAATGTTTATTTATTTATTTTTGAGAGAGAGAGAGGGAGAGAGAGAGATCCCACAAGTAGGGGAGGGGAAGAGAGAGAATATGAAGCAATCTCCAGGCTCTGCACGATCAGCACAGAGCCCTATGCAGGGCTCAAACTCCCGAACTGTGAGATCATGACCTGAGTCAAAGTCAGACCCTTAACTGACTAAGCCACTCAGGTGCCCCAGTTTTTGCTTATTATTTTTTCTCTCTTCAGTGGGAATCTCTCTTAAGTGAGAATCTCTTCGCTTGTTTTTTCTCTCACAGGATTGGAAGGAGTCTTCCACGTGACTGTGAAATAAGAAGCTCAACAGGTGGAAGGCGAACCACTAATGCTGGTTTAGCAGCATCCGTTTGGCGGGCAGAATCGAGCCCTAGAGGGGTTGACGTATACCCTGTCTGCAAGTGACCACCAAAGACCAAAGAGACTCGGGGGGAGGGGCTTCAAAGAGTGACCCACAGGTTGTGGCCTACGGACACTGCGGAGCCCCGCGCGCGCATGTGTGTGCGTGTGCCAGCACGCACGCGCTCCTGTCCCTTCCTCTATTCCTGGGAGGCACGTCGGAGACCTTTCTTCCCCAGCCCCAGACTGTCTGGCTGACACCTGCTAAAAGCCAAGCGCCTAGACTCTGCCACCCTGTCTGGGAGGTTGGAATGTTTCCACACTAGCCACAGGGCTGGAGGGAGCCCTGTCAGGCATCGAGTCCAGCAGCTCTATTGTACAAAGAGGAGATGAGGGTCAGAGAGGAGAGATCACGCAATTCAAACAACCGGGCGGTGGGGGGAGGGGAGGCGGGGGAGGCCGGGATCAGACTAGGGGCCTCGACCCGCCTTCCAAAGCTCCTTTACTTGCTCTGTGCTGGCTACAATTGTTCTGTTCTTGGAAAAGGCCAGAAAAAGCAACCACTGTGTAGGCCACGCTAGAAGCTGGGGCGGACGTGGCCCACTACGGGTTTCCTTTGCCAACACCCCTCCTTTCAGTACTTAAAAATTTTAAGCCACATTTAAAAATCAGAGATTTTTCACAGAAACTCACGGTCCTGCTTCTCCCTGCTAGGGAAGCGAATATGGTGACCCTAGACCCATGTACCCATGTGGCATCGTTTCTGGTTGTCTAGTAGTAGCCTGCAGTTTGGGGTAGGATGAGCTACTTCTCCACAATCCCCACTACTCCCTACAGCCTCACACCTAGCCAGCTTCATTCACTGTATATGACCTGCCTGTCCCCTAAAGGAGGCCTTTTGAGGACAGGGTCTCTGGGTTCCTGTGTTCTCCCCCCACCTTTAAAAAAAATTTTTTTTTGGTGCTCGCTTTGGCAGCACATATACTAAAATCTTTTTTTGTTTAATGTTTATTTATTTTTGAGGGAGAGAGACAGAGCATGAGCAGGGGAGAGGCAGAGAGAGAGGCAAACACAGAATCTGAAGCAGGCTCCAGGCTCTGAGCTGTCAGCACAGACAATGCTCAAACCCACAAACCATGAGATCATGACCTGAGCTGAGGTTGGGCCCTTAACTGACTGAGCCACCCAGTCACCCCTGTTCTCTCCCCTTTTCTAATCAGCCCCCAAAGTGTCTGGCCCAGAGGCTGGCTACATGGCAATGGTGCCCACCCTCAGACATGTGTCCTGCCTGCAAAATGCGCTCCCAGCTTCCCAAGGCAGCATCACACCTGCCTTCCGAACCACAGCCGAGCATGGTGGGAAGGGGCACGGTGAGTAGCAGCGGCCCCATTTCCCGGGTAAGGAAACGGATTGCTGGTTGGGTGTGGGACTGGAACTGAATACACTGGTAGGTGCCGGCTGGGATAGACTTTGGGGACGCCTCCTACCTGTCTGAATTTTAAACTTTTTTTATGTTTTTTAAAATTCATTATTGAGACAGAGAGAAACAGAGCATGAGCAGGGGAGAGGCAGAGAGAGAGCAAGACACAGAATCTGAAGCAGGCTCCAGGCTCTGAGCTGTCAGCACAGAGCCCGACGCAGGGCTCAAACTCATGAACCGTGAGATTGTGCCCTGAGCCAAAGTCAGCCACTCAACCGACTGAGCCACCTAGGCACCTCCCTACCTGTCTGAATTTTAGAACTGAGAGGCAGATTGCACCTGGAGGGGCTGAAGCAAGGCCTGGTCTGGCCATAGGATCTGGAAGAGGCAGCTCTGTGAGGTGGGCTGGACCTGGCCTGCCAGCCTGACGTCCACCCTTCCCACCCTGGCTGGCCCCGCTCTTGTCTTGAGCCACTGGGGGTCCTGCAGGAGGAGGAACCCAGCCCCGCATACCTTAGGAGTAACACAATTGTGTGAGAGCTGTAGGACCTTATTGCCTGTGCATTATTGATAGTTATTGTACCCTGCAAGCCATAAATTATTGACAGGATCCAGAGAATGATGAGGTGGGGGCTGCAGCCTGGGCCAAGGGGAGGGGGCCAGGGCCAGCACGTGCACAATGCCTGCTAAAGTGAGGTGCGGTGGGTTCGGTGGAGGACCCATGTCGGGGGGGGATACACCTATGCCCCAGGTGGAAAGTAATATGTGTGTCTCACTCTTTCCTTCACCATGAGTCAATCTTCCCTCGATTTCCCCTTCCTAGACACCTTTGCTTCTTGCCTCCTGCCCCTTCCTCCTCCTCCTCCTCCTCCTCCTCCAGCCTCTGCTCTCTGACCTCAAAGAAGACCTCTGGTAGAGTGTTGGCATCTGAAAGAGGCCTTAAGGGCAGTGCCAAGTGCTAGCCACCCAAGTGCTAGGGGCACAGTGGCCCGAGGTGGGGAAAAGCTGGGGAACAGACGTCTGGGTGGGGTGGAACACAGAATCCTGTTTCAACCAGGTGAAGTCCGAGAAAACTGTCAGTCACCCAGGTAGAGGTGGAGAGGGGCTTCCTTACCACCTAGTGGGTGCCAAGAGCTTCCGGCCAGTTCTCTTCTTCCTCAGGTCAGTGATAGTTGGAAACTACAGAGGGGTTAAGGCACTTGTCCAAGGTCACACAGCTTGTTTGTAGCAGCACCAGGAGTGAGGCCCAGGTGGTTAGACCCCAAGGCTGGCCTCTTAACCATTACACTGGATATGTGAGTGACTGTCCCTGAATGGGGACATTGGGGGCGGGGGGGGGGGATTTTTATTTGCTTTTTGGGCTTATCTCTATTTTCCAAATTTCTACAATGAATATGCATTGGCTTGTAATCAGAAAACACACACATAACAAATTACTTTTTTAATAGCATTTCCCCTCCTCCCAAGTCCCTTGATGCCTCTAACCTATCCCCTCCCCAAGCCCTTGGCAGGCCCAGCGGCATTGCCCGAGCAGGCAGGAGGAGGAAGAAGGCAGCTGACCCCAGCGCACCCCCTCCTGCAGGCTGGAGGGGGAGGTCAACATCGTGCCACCCCCTCCGTCAACCTCCTCCAAGTCCAGGGCTGGGAGCACAGGTGCTGGGTGCGGGGCCGCCTCCAGCCTCTCCACCAGGCCTGGCAGCTTCTCTCATTGCTCCTCAAGGACTGAGGGTCAGCCCCAACCTCGGCTCTATCTGCCCGCAGCAGCTGGGCCGGCAGCCGGGCCTGGGGCCAGGTTAGGGACTCCGTAAGCCATTCCCAGCCCCGACTGCGCCTCCAGAACACCATTCTCATCTCCTGGCACCTAGTCTCCTGGATTAATTACTGTTCCCAGACTGAAGTGCAGAGACTTCACTCTTATCCATGCAGCTCCAGGAAGGAGGCCCTCCTGTGCCCCACCCCACGGTCATCCAGGAGGGAGCGAGAGCCCAGGACGGGGGCTGCCACCAATCTGCAACACCCCCCCGCCTTCCCTCCTTCCTAGCAGTGGGTGCAAGGCACGGCACCGTCCACGCTGTCACCCAGGCCTCTAGTGGGCATTGTGAGGAGTGATATAGATCTTTGTGTGGTGACCTCAGGATGTCAGTGTGACCGCGTTAAGTGGAAACACAGATTGTGTCCCCATCTAAAGCCTATACCCACTTTGTTTTTTAAAAATGTCCATCACCTGATGAATGGATCAAGAAGATGTGGTTTATATATACAATGGAATACTACTTGGTAATGAGAAAGAATGAAATCCTGCCATTCACAGCAATGTGGACGGACCTGGAGGGTGTCATGCTAAGTGAAATAAGTCAGGCAGAGAAAGACAGATACCATATGTTTGCACTCCTGTGTGGATCTTGAGAAACTTAACAGAAGACCATGGGGGAGGGAAGGGGAAATAAATAGTTACAAACAGAGAGGAAGGAAGGCAAACCATAAGAGACTCTTAGATACAGAGAACAAACTAAGGGTTGGTGGGGGATGGGGGAGAGGGGAAAAGGGTGATGGGCACCGAGGAGGGTACTTGTTGGGATGAGCACTAGGTACTGTATGGAAACCAATTTGACAATAATTATATTTTTAAAAAGGCACACAGAGTCCTGATTGAAAAATAAAAAATCAATAAAAATATATATTTGAGCCACGTCGATATAATGATTGGTCTGTGTGATATGAGGATTTGGTTGGAATGAGTCCCTGAAAGTCTCCCGGAGATCAGGAGGCCGCTGCCGGCAGTGGCTGACTGGGCAAGGACAACACTAAAAGAGAATGAACAAATCTTGTTTTACATAATCCAAAAAAAGAAATGATGACATTATGGGTTATTTTTTCCCCACCCAGAACAAATAAAACTTTAAAAAGAACTAAACATGGTGGGCAAATTTACGACTCCAGACTCCAGCAAATGACTGGCAATCCTAGCGGCTGGAGAATTAGCGCTCCAGCGCTGCTGCCTGGAGGCAGTGTCCATCTCCGGGGACTGGCAGGCACACCCTTGGCAATGGCTACAGCCAGCGGTCACTGTGGACAGGTGGCTCTGGGCTCCTTGGCAGGACCGGCTTTGGCTCTGGGATCATCCAATCATCCATTCAGCAATGATGTCAGTGACACCACCCAGGTTCCCGCCGCCTCCCTGGATCTTCCTCTCCCCTTGCTAGGCTGTCCCTAGAGGCTCCATGCTGAGGACAGGAACCTCTAACCTACTCACAGGAGCCCAAGTCTATGCCTTCTTTCCAGTTATCAGGCCAGTGATATGTGCCAGACATCAAGCTGGGTACCTCCATTTCCCCATCTTGACATGCTTGCATCACTATTCTCTGGGAGGAGGGATGGGACAGACAGAGGCACAGCCAGAGATGAGGTAGACCTGTCCAGATGGGAAATGCCCAGGTAATAAATCTATTGTTATAGATAAGTCTGTCTTCCCACAGAAGACAGAGGGAAAGTGGCTTTTCTTGAAAGGCTTGGAGACACTGGTCTGTTCAATGTTTGGAGCTGGTAGGACACCTCATAAGCTCATAGGCGAGAATGGGGCAAAATGTCCCCCAAAGGGAAAGAAACTGAGGGACAGAGATGGTTGGTCCTTTGTGGCTGGGGAATTGACAGGGGAGGAGCCGGTGGTGATATGGGAGCACAACAAAAGGGTGTCAGCTCCCAGCTGGGTTGAGTGGGACACCTGGGGCATGGCTGAGCAAATGCCCCTGGTGGCCATGGAGATAGATGCAGATGTGTGCCAGATTTGGCAAGCCACCCTGCTGTCCTCCCCCAGGTGACCTCTTTAAAGAATGAGAAGATCCCATTGGGCACATGAAAAGACTGAGGTCCAGAGAGGCTGTCCTGGGGTAACTACCATGCCTTCCTGGGTGAGCCTCATGCCTCCCGTGAGCCCCCACTGCACCCTCCATTGTTCCCTTCTCTCCTTAAGTTCAGCCTTCTGAAGGAGGGGAGCAAGCTGTGGGGGCCACCCTCCTCTGCGGGCAAGCTGGAAAGCCTTAGAGAAGGGGGTCAGTGAGGAGGCCCAATATCAGGTCTTAGAGCATCATGGCTAGACCTCCCTCCTGTTGTCTGGCCAGGCTCCTGGAGGATGCAGGAAAGGGGGCGGGGGGGGGGGCGGGGGTGGAGATCTGGGAAAAAGGAAGGGAACTCTTGGTCCCAGCTCTTCTGTCCACTTTCCATGTGGCGACAGACAGCCCTCACAGGCTTTGAGACAGGAAATGACAGTGACAGTCAGGGACTATCAGGGTGAGGGTCTCATATCATACCCCCTGCTGGTGGGGGTGACCCAGGTGGGATCTGGGAAGGTGGCGTATCCATGTGGAAGGGAGGAGAGGGAGCACTTTTATGACAGGACAGGAAGGCAGGTCCCTGGCACATTCAGGGTAGGTGGAGGAAAGGGGAGACTGCCCTGGGGGAAGGCACACTTTACCTGTGCCGTCCCCTGAGGCAGCCATGGGCCAGAAACGACCACAGAGCACTGGAAACACGGCTACAGTGACTAAGGAACTGAAGCTTCCATTTTAATTGTTTAATTTTGATTTTTTTAATTTAACTTTAATGCATTTACATTTAACACTCAACGTAAATTGTTGTTGGAAAACTTTTCAGTATGTTTAGAACAACATGGATACTTTGCTGCTTGTAAATCTGGTGAAACGGAAACACTGATCAAGTATTTCAGTTGGAAATGTAGAATTTGAACTGAGATATACTTTAAGTGTAAAATACACACCAGATTCTGAAGAGTTAGTATTTTAAA
The DNA here is from genome assembly GCF_006229205.1 of Suricata suricatta. NCBI lineage: Eukaryota > Metazoa > Chordata > Mammalia > Carnivora > Herpestidae > Suricata > Suricata suricatta. The sequence continues at coordinate 133,034,424 of NC_043701.1, forward strand.
AAATGTGATAACTGTTAACAGTTTTCATATTGGTTACACATTGAAATAAAATATGTTGAACATATTGAGTTAAATAAAATATATCAAATTAATTCCACTTTTTTTTTTACTTTTTAAAATATAGCCACTCAAAATTTTTATTTATTTTTTAACTTTTTTTAATGTTAATTATTTTTGAGAAAGCGAGAGACGGAGTGTGAGCGGAGGAGGGGCAGAGAAAGGGAGACACAGAATCTGAAGCCGGCTCCAGGCTCTGAGCTGTCAGCACAGATCCTGACTATGGGGCTCAAACCCACAAATCGTGAGATCATGACCTGAGCCAACATCAGATGCTTAACCGACTGAGCCATATAGGTGCCCCTGGAAATCTTTTAATTACGTTATGTGACTTGTGTTGTATTTTAGCTGCATAGAGCTGAGACCCTTGAATGACAGCCTAAATTTAACATGAGAATATGTGTTACCCACTAAATGACTCCTTTGTGAGTGCCCCTGAGAGTTGTCCTTCCTCCCCAAGAGTGAGCTCCCCTTCTATGTGCTTCCAGAGTACCCTGTGTGCATCTCAACATTGACCAAAAAAAAGCACTGTGACTCTAAGGCTTTATAAGTGTATTTGATTTGAGATGTGCAGTCTGTGACTGCAGCATGTGAGCTGGGGTTCTGCTTCTAGGCTCTGGTGTCCCGCGCCCCCACCCGGAGCTGTCAGCAGGCCCCGTGCCCACACTGTCCTAAATCCAGGCAAGCGTGAAAAGCAGGCATCATCTATCTGCCCCTCCCGCCTCTTCACACAGACAGGGCCAGGGCAGGCGTCATCAGCCCAGGCCTCTGCAGGCTTCCTGTGGCCGGGTGCTGGCCGGGGAGGGGGTCCCAGGGGAGCACCTCATGACACACGTCAGACCTGTCAGCGCTGGTGCTGTAGAAGGGATAGACAGGCCAGTGAAATATGACCCTAGTTTCTCCCCTTTAATATCTGGGCTCAGGCCACCAGGGTGCAGGGCCCACTCGGGCTCCCAAGCCTGCCAGAAACTCCCTAGCTCATCACAGATTTGCCTGAGGGGAGAGGACCTGAGGGATGAGGAGCTGGACCCACATCCTCCCCAGTCCAGAGAGGAACCAGATGGACTTGCCTGTCCTGTGACATTTCCCTCTGTCCCTAGTCTCTCATGGACCGTTTTCACACAGTCCTTGAAACCACCACTAACCCGGTCCTTGTCACAGGGAGAGAATGTAAAGGCCACAATTCCAGACAAGGTAGTATCTAGGGGCTGCAGTGCAAGACAGGAATTGCTGTGTGGCCTTGGGAGAGTTGCTTTGCTTCTCTGTGCCTATTTTCCCAAGCAGATAATCCTGGAATCCCCTCTTATGCCTCACACCTGCTGCGGACCAGACCTCTATGGGGGGAAGAAATGGCGGGGAGGAAGGTCTGCCGGTGCAAGCATGTAGAGATTGGAGACCTGAGCCCGTGACCAATGACCTGGTCCTACACCCAATACCCAAAGGAAGCAGATGCTCTGTGGAGAGCTGGGTTTGCAAGGCAAGGTGTTAAGTGAAAGCTACAAACATCGTGCTTCCCACTTCTCTTCAAAGATTCCTCTAGCTTTCCTTCTCTCTCTCTCCCTCTCCACTTCGGGCACTTACATGCTTCTCTGTGCAGGAATAGACCCGGTTTTCATTTATTCAGTCAACAAACATCAATTTAATATGTATTATGAAAAGCGGCTGGTACAGCACTGAAAGCACCCTAGATTTTATTATGATCATAATCATCATCTTCTATGCCAGGTGCTGAGCACGTTCTTACCCTGTAGACTAGGCACTTCACTGAAGACTCTCACCTACTAAATATTCTCCCCTTGGACCTAACCATCCATCCAGGGATGATGCTGATGATGCCGGCACAGTCTCACAGAGGCCCCTCCCCCACCTCCTCCAGCTTTCCAAAGTTTCCACCCACGCACGCCCCTTAACAGGATCACTGCGCTTTCCAAACCTCATTTTTGGTAGTGGGACCCTTTCTGTATACAGACCGCCTAACGTGTAAACCGGCTTTTCCTGAGGGGGTGGGGTTCCGGGATCCTCCCACTCAACACCCGCCCCCTCCCCCAGCTCTGTGGCAATTTCTTAGATGCCTCTGCGGAACCCTGGGACTCCCAGACTGAAAATCCCCGGGGTGAACCAAGACTGGGGGGTCAGAGAGATAGGGCTACATAGTATAGGCCATTGCCATGCTGTGCAATTTCAGGGAAGTTCCTACCCTCTCTGAGCTCCAAGTCCATTTTGGTCCAATGAGGGGTTTGGGATGCGTGAGTCAGAAGAGACAACCAGGATCCTACAATGGGAAGGAGGGGAGAGATTAGCAGGGATGAGACAGCTGCCTCGCCCTACCTGAAAAAGGTGACCAGGGAGCAACCCACAACTCTTTGCCATCTGGAGTGAATCACTGCACACCAGGAAGGCTTTGAGGTCCTGCTTAGACACTAACTGCCCCAAAATATGTCTCCTCTAGTCTTTCACAATGTCTAAAATTCCACCATTAGCACTGCATCCCTTTGTATCCCCAGCACATTATGTTCCACTCAGATCTCATGAAAATACAGAGAGCTACAGAGAAGAAACAGAAATAGCTCATCGGGTAAGACATTGGTGAAAATAAGCTGGCAGACATGGGCTTGGTTTGCTGTCAAGGGCAGGGGGCGGGGGGAATCATCCCAAGAACCAAAGACTAACTTCACCAACTTCATCATGATGATCAGGCAGACCAGCTAGAGATTTCGACCAACATCAAGACCAACCCGGTGCAGCCAAATTTGCCCTACAGACTCACCTCCCACCCCAGCCCGGTTCCTGCCTCTCAACCCAGCTATCACGCTGTGCCGACCGGACAGCTCACAGCTACTGCCTGCGCACCTGCTGTTCACCAGGCACCGTTCTCAGACTTGACCATGAGAGGACAGGCTGCCCCCTGCCCTCAGGAGAAGACATGCAATGAACAAGTAAGCAAATAAACAAGGTCCCTGCATGTTGTGCAAGTACTATGATCAGGTTTATGCTTTAGAGGGTCACTGGTTGCTGGATAAGAAGGGGTTTTTAGGGGGACAAGAGTAGAGCCATTTGTCCGGAAAGCTAGCCCCCTTGTCCGATCCCCCATTTCACAACTGGGGAGACTGGGACCCAGAGAGGGGAGCGGCAGCAGCAAGTGTAGTGAAGACAATCTGGGCTGACTGATCTCATCATAAACCCCAGCCTTGATGTTACTCATTGGGTGGCCTCCCTGGAGGTCCTCAACCTCTCTGAGCCTCAGCTCCCACATCTGCTAGTGGGGATCCCACACCCCTTGTCGGGGCCCGTGAGCACGGAGGAGGTGACCGGTGCAGAGAGCCCAGAGCAGAATCGTGCCAGTAAATGGGCCCATCCACATCAGGATGACCTCCCCGAGTTCACACAGGGAGTGAGGGGACAAGCCAGATGTGGACCCCTGACCTCCCAGTGCCCTGTGCAGTCCAGTGAGATCCAGTCAGCATCTGTGAAGTTTCCAGGGCACATGATGAAGGATGGAAAAGACTTAATAGGATGTTATGCAATTGACTAACATCAGGATAAGTGTTTGTAAAAAGGGGGCGGGGAGAAAAGTACCTCAGAGGGCACTCAGGCTTCACAAGCAGCTGCTCTCTGTTTCCCAGCGTCATTTTCCCTGGGGTAAGTAAGCTCAGTGAGAAACACAGTAAATTACTGTTCAACAGGAAAAGATCATCCCAGCCTGGGGCAGCGCACAGAGGAAGGTGATGCGTGACCACTGAGCCTGGTTCTGCACACTCCCTTTATGAGCTGGCTGTCTTTAGGCAGGTTCCCCAACTGCTGTGTCTCCATGTGTGAGCACTGGGCCAGCAGCACCCCCCTGGGCAGGGGGGGGAGGGCTGTGGGGTCCCATGGGACCACCTATTGTGGAGCCCAGGAGGGGCTCAAGGCTTGTTTGCCTCCCTGATGGTCAGAGTCTCCTCCTTTGGAGAGTGAGGAGAAGAAGGGGTTCCTGGCAGGTGAGAGCAGGATGGGACCAGGGAGTGGGGGCAGAAGGGGCCAAATGCAGGGAACTGGTAGCTGTTTCTCCTGGTGGGGCTGGACAAGACCGGCTGCAGAGCCCCCACCCCTACCCCCCTGCAGAAGGGTCCAGGGGGAAGACACTCAGATACTGACAGAGCACAGAGAGCAGGGTAGGGACTTGGGCTTGGTTCTATGTTAGAGGTAATAAAGCAGCACCTTCTTAAGGTACTTGTGTTGGTTTCCTGGGTGGCTCAGTCAGTTAAACCTCTGACATGGGCTCAGGTCATGATCTCACCAGTTCGCGGGTTCGTGTGTTGTCTGTGCTGACAGCTCAGAGCCTGGAGCTTGCTTCGAATTCTGTGTCTCCCTCTCTTTCTGCCCCTCCTCCACTGACACTCTGTCTCTCTCTCAAAAATAAATAAAACACTAAAAAAAATTTTTAATGGACATTTATTGTCCCACCGTCCTGGAGGCTGGAAGCCTGAGATCAGGGTGTCAGCGAGGACTGTGCTCTCCCAAAGAGGGAGGACAAACCCTTCTTAGCCTGGGGTGCCTGGGTGGCTCAGGTCATGATCTCACAGTTTGTGAGTCTGAGTCCTGTGTCAGGCTCTGTGCTGACAGCTTAGAGCCTGGAGCCTGCTTTGGATTCTGTGTCTCCCTCTGTGCCGCTCCCCTGCTATAAATTTGGCTTTTTTAGATTCTCCGTATAAGTAATCTCGCTGTCTGACTTATTTCACTTAGCATAATGCCCATAAGGTTCATCCATGTGGTTGTAAATATCAGGATTTCCTTTTTTCTTAGCCAGTGTATATGTCATATATATATGTGTGTAAATACATACCAAATGTGGATATATGTATGTATATGTGTATATACATATCAAATGTGTATATATATTTCAATTATATAAATATATATCTGTCTCAAATCTCAACAGTCAGAAAATAGTCAATTGAAGATAAAAGACTTAAACAGGTGTTTCATCATACCTAGGAGAATGAGTACAATTAAAAAGACTGACCGTACCAAACCCTGGCAACAGTGCGGAAAAACTGGAACTCTCACGCAGTACTGATGGGATTGTAAAATGGTACGACTACTCTGGAAAACAGTTTGTCAGTATCTTAGAAGTTTAAATATACACCTAGTGTATGATCCAGGTATTCGATCCCTAGATAGTTACCCAAGAGAAATGAAAGCCCACATATCCATATAAAGACTTGCACACAGGGGCCCTGCTGCCTCAGTCGGATGAGCATCTGACTCTTGATCTCAGGGTTTTGAGTTTGAGCCCCACTTTGGGTATAGAGATTACTTTAAAAAAGACTTGCACACAAATGTTTGTGGTAGGTTTATTTGTAATAAGTAAAAACAACCCATATGTCAAGAGACAGGTGATTGAATAATCAAATTGCAGTATATCCATATAATGTTACTACTTAGTAATAATAAAGAACAGACTATTGATACACTTAGCAACATGCATGAATCTCAAAATAAGTATGCTGAGAGAAAGAAACCAAACAAATGAAGAATACATCTTGTGTGATTCCATGTGTAGAAAATGCAAAATATGGGGCGCCTGGGTGGCTCAGTTGGTTAAGCGGCTGACTTCGGCTCAGGTCACGATTTCATGGTTTGTGGGTTCGAGCCCTGCATCGGGCTCTGTGCTGACAGCGAGCTCAGAGCCTGGAGCTTGCTTTGGATTCTGTGTCTCCCTGTCTCTCTGACCCTCCCTCACTCATGCTTTGTTTCTCTGTGTCTCAATGATAAATAAAACATTTTTAAAAATTAAAAAAAAAAGAAAATGCAAAATAACACCCATTGAAAGAAAGCAGACCAGTGTTTGCTTGGGAGTGTGGGAAGGAAAAAGGAGTGTGAGCAAAGTTGCAGAAGCAATAGATAGTGTCACAATCTTGGGGTGGCATGGTTCCATGAGTTTTAAGTGTCTAAACTTATCATACATGTCAAACACACTCAGTTTATTATATATTGACATATATTTAGATTTCAATAAAACTGTTCAAATTGTTGAGAGTATATGCTCTGGTCCATATGTACAACAAATATGTAAAGTTTATAGCAATTAATTTGATAGATTTTTTCGCCTTTTCTCTTATTGTTCAAGGCAGCTATATTTTCTATTTAAAATATTGTATTGTAACATATAAAACACATTTTTCTTATCACGTAGGAAAAGAATGTTGCTATGGTAATACCAGGCAAAGCAGCCTTCAAAACAATAAAGAGACATTACACCATGATAAATGGTCAATTTACCAAGGAGACTTGACCTTCCTAAATGTCTGTGTTCTAAAGTACTTCAAAGTGCTTCAAAGTACATGAAGTGAGTATTCAGAAAATTAAAAGCAGTAGAGAAATTATATTTGAATATTTTAACATTATTCTTTCTGTATTTGAATAAGATTTAAAAGGAAACATGATTTGAACAAAGGAGATAGATTTGAACAAAACTATCATTTGTTAGTTGTTTTCAACAAATTATCTGACATTTATAGAACATTACATGTAACAATTACAGAATATACATTATTTATATATGTATACAGAATACTTATCATGATATTAATATTATTGTTATAGATAGTCATCAAAAACACATTATAATAAATTTTAAACATTTTTTAAAGTTTTGTAATTTTTTTGAGAGAGATAGAGAGAGAGCACAAGCAGGGGAGGGGTGGAGAGAGGGAGGGAGAGAGAGAGGGAGAAAAAGAGAATCCCAAGAATCCCATACTGACAGAGCTCTGTACTGTCAGTATGAAGCCCACTGTGGAGCTCAAGTTCACATACCATGAGATCATGACCTGAACTAAAACCAAGAGTCAGACTCTTAACCAACTGAGCCACTGAGGTGCTCCACATTATAATAAATTTTAAAGGACTAAAGTCACAAAAAGTTTGTTCTGTGACCACTTTTGGATAAATTAAGTATCAATAACCAAAGTGTGTCTAGAAAACATCAGATATTTGGAAATTAAACAGCACATTTCTAAATAATTCATTGGTCAAAGAATAATGCTCTGGGAAGTTAGATAGTATTTTGAACTAAGGGAAATTATTTTGAGATCTTTTCTTCTTTTCCAACATAAGTATTCAGGGCTATGAATTTCCCTCTCAGCACTGCTTTTGCTGCATCTCAGAATTATGTTGTACTCTCATTATAATTCAGTTCTAAGTATTTTTTAGGTGTTAAGAGATTTTCCTGTTATCTTTCTGTTATTGATTTCCAGTTTGATTCCGCTTGTGGTCAGACTACATGATTTCATGGTTTCAATTCTTTTCATTTGTTGGAATCTGTTTTAAAGTCCAGGATATGGTATACTTTTGTGAATTTTGCATAAGCAAATGAAAGAATATGTGTTCTACTGTGTGGGTAGATTGTTTTGTAAATACCTATTAGATCTGTTGACTGATGCTATTGCTCACATTTTCTATATCCTTATTGATTTTTTGTCTGTTAGAGAGAAAGGGATGTTAAGATCTCCAACTATAACTGCAGGTAGATCTATTTATATTTCTCCTTCCAGTTTTGTCAGTGTTTGCTTCATATATTTTGAAACTCTGTTGTCTGGTGCATATGCTTTTAGGATTTCTATGTCTTCTTGGTGTGTTATCCCTTTAATCAATATTTAATGTGCTTCTTGGTCCCCGGTAATTTCCTTTGCTCTGAAGTCCATTTGATCTAATTAATACAGCCACTCTGTTTTTTAAAAGTTAGTGTTTGCACAGTATATTTTTCACTCTTATTACCTATATTGCTAGATGTGAAGTGGGTGTCTTGTAGACACCATATGACTAGGTAATTTTCTATTCACTGTGTCAATCTCCATCTTATAATTATATTAAGATTATTAACATTTAAAATAATTATTAGAGAGGTGCCTGGTTGGCTCAGTCAGTAAGGCATGTGATTCTTGATCCTGGGGTTGTGACTCCAAGCCCCATATTGAGTATAGAGATTACTTACAAATAAAATCTTAAAAAAATAATAAAGTAGAGGCACATGGTGGCTCAGTTGGTTAAGCATCTGACTCTTGATTTCTGCTTAGGTCATGATCTCATGGTTCATGGGTTTGAGGTCCACGTCAGGCTCAGCACATACAGCCTATAGCCTAATTGGGATTCTCTTTCACCCTCTCTCTCTCTGCCCCTCCCCCACTCATGCATGCATGCACACTCTCAATAAATAAATAAATGAACAAACTTTTAAAAAAGATAAAGTAATTATTGATATGTTATGGCTTACATTGATCACTTTATTATTTGTTTTGTTTGTTCATTCTGTTCTTATTCCTTTGTCTCCCCCTGTCTTTTCTTCCTTCTTGCAAGTATTTAAACAAACTAGAAGACATGGAAAAAAAAATATCAAGATGAATGGAATGCTGCTAAAAAGAAAGTGTAGCTCTAACCGCACATATTAGATAGGAATAAAGCTAAATATCAATGAGCCAAGAATCCATGTAAGACGTAAGAAAACTGAAGAGCAAGTTCCATCGTAAGTAGAAAGAAAGAATTAATAGAATGAAAAACAGGCACGCCTGAGTGGCTCAGTCAGTGAAGCATCCAAATCTTGGTTTCGGCTCAGGTCATGATCTCATGGTTCGTGAGTCTGAGCCCCATATTGGGCTCTAAGCTGCCACTGTGAAGCTTGCTTGGGATTCTCTCTCTCTCCCTCTCTCTCTCTGCCTACCCTGAGCTTGCTCTCCCTCTCTCTCTCTTTCTCTCAAAATAAATAAATAAACTTTTAAAAATAGAGCAAAATACCAATAATATAAAAAAATAGAGAGATAAAAGAAAAATTCATCAGAGACAAATTTGATCATTTGAAAGACTGAAAGAGATCTTATCAAAAGACGGATAACCCCTTAACTGGACTGAAAAAGAAAGAAAGAGAACCATAAGACACTCAAATTACCAATACCCAAACCAAAAGAATTGGATATCATAGGTTCTGTCCTAAAACCATATACAAATGAATATGACAATTAAGATGAACTGGAGAAATTCCATCAAAGTAAAGCTTACCAAACCTGACCCAAGAAGAATAGAAAATATTTATGGGCCTAAATCTATTGTAAAATTCGGTTAACAATGAAAACCTCCAACAAAGAAAACACTAGCTTCAAGTGGCTTCACTGCAAATTCATTCAAATATGTAAGGACAAAAGAATGTCGGTCTCATACAAACTTTTTTCTAAACTAGAAAGGAGGAAATGCTCCTCTCCTCATTTTATGACACCAGCATGACCCTCCACTGAAACCTCACAAAAGGATTCCAAAAAATAAAAGTATAGACCGACATCCCTCAGAAACATCAATGGAAGCATTCCTTAACAAAATATGGGCAAGTTGAATTCAGAAAAATATCAAAAGAATAATATATGATGACAAAATGTGGTTTATCCCAGGAATAAAAGGCTAGTTTCTCACTTGAAAATAAATCACTATAATTCACCACATTAACTGAAGAAAGAAGAAAAAGGTTATGACCATCTCAATCAATGCAGAAAAAGTATTTAACACAATCCAAGCCCCATTCATGACATTAAAAAAAAAACAACTAAGCAAAGTGGGAATAAAATAAAAGGAAAACAGATAGCCTTGGAAAGCTGACCGTTAACATCATACTTAATGATGAAATTTGAATGTGTTTTCCCTATGATCCAGAACATGTGAAGAATGTCTGTTCTTGGGGCGCCTGGGTGGCTCAGTCAGTTAAGCATCCGACTTCAGCTCAGGTCGTGATCTCACGGTTCATGGGTTCGAGACCCCCATCAGGCTCTGTGCTGACAGCTCAGAGTCTGGAGCCTGCTTCATAATCTGTATCTCCCTCTCTCTCTGCTTCTCCCCTGCTCACGCTGTCTCTCTCTCTCTCTCTCTCAAAAAAAATAAATAAAACATTCAAAAAAAAAAAGAATATCTGTTCTCATCACTTCTGTTTAACAGTGAGCTGGAGATTTTAGCCAGTATAATAACACATGAGAAATAAATACAATTTATAACATTCAGTATGGAGTGAGTAAAATGCTTTTTATTCACAGATATGTTTCCACAGCAACAGAATCCAGAAGAATTGAGAATAAAATAGTTAGTATTTATTAATGAATTTAGTAACTCACAATATACAAGTCATTATACAAAATCAATTGTAATATTTTTAGACTATCAATTTTATAGTCAATTTGAAAATGCGACTAAAACCATTTTAATAGCATAAAAACCAATAAGATACATAAGAATACATTTAATAAAAACATAGAGTCTCTAAATTGAAAATGACAGAATAAGGCCCAGAGAAATTAAGAAAATGAAGAGATGCCTGTTTGCAGATTGGAAAACTCAATGTTAAGAGGTCAGTTCTCCCCAGATTGATTTATACATTTGATGACATCGTATCAAAATCCTAACTTTTCTAATGGAAGTTAACAAGTTGCTTCTAAAGGTAATAAAAATGTGCATGATCTAGAAGATCCAAAATAATACTGGGGGAAAAAAGAGGGTTAGAGAGTTAACAGATTAACTATAAATCTACGGTAGTAAAGATGGTGTGGTATTGAGGTGAAGACAGATAAATGGATTAATGAAACAGAATAGAGGATCCAGAAATAGATTCACGCTTTCACAGTTCGTTGATTTTTGATAAAAGGGACCAAAGTAATTCAATGGGGAGGGGAAAGTCTTTTCAAAAAACTGGTGCTGGAACAAGTGAATAAAAATATGGGGGAAAATGACCCTCGACCTCCATCTCACACTATACATTAAAAATAATTAGAGACGGAAAATGGACTTAAACAAAAATGCTAATTACAGTAAACCGTCTGGAAGGAAATGGTGATGTCTCTATCACATAAAATGCAGTAATCATAAAAGAAGAAATAGAAAGCATTTGATCTTCATCAAAATTGAAAATGTTGGCTCTTTAAAACACACTTTTAACAAGATGCAAAAGCAAACTATAGACGGAAAACACATCTGACAAAGGATGCGTACCCAGAACATTCAAAGAACTCCGGCAAACCAATAGTAAAAGGAGAAATATCCCAAAAAAGATAAAAAAGATTTGGCAACAGGTTTGAACAGATCCATCATAAAAGAAGACACTGAGTGGCTAATAAGCATATGAAAAGGTGACCAGCGTCACCAGTTAAAACCGCAATGACATGCCACCTCATAGTCACTGGTTTCATCAGAACCATTGACAATATCAAATGCTGGTGAGGATTGTGAAAGTGAAGCTCTTGGACATTGAAGTTGGGAGCACAAACTGAAACAATAACTTTGGGAAAATTGCTGTGCCCATTTTGTAAAAAATTAAAAATATATTTCCCTGAGGACCCAGCAATTTCACTCCTGTTTACTGCAGGAGAAGGGAAACCTTGGTGTCCAGAAAGAAAGAATTTGTTCAAGAATATTCATAGAGGTTTTACTCATACCAGACTCATATGGTAAACAATCCAAATGTCCATTACAAGAGAATGAATAAACAAATCATGATATGTCCAAATAATTAACACTATTTAGTAATAACAAGGAATGAACTTCCATTACCACTGCAGGTTGGAATGGAGCTCAGTCATTATGGTGAACAAAAGGAGCCAGTCCTAGTATCTGATTCCATGCATGTGGCGTTCAGGAACCAGCAAACTTCATCTTTGCTGTTAGAAATCAGAACAGCGGCTGCCTCTGCAGGGTGAGGACTGACTGGGAAGGAGATCAGGGAATTTTCCAAGATGATGGAAATGTTCGTATCCTGATGGGGAGTGTGGTTAGCAGGTGTGTTCACTTGTCAAAGTCACAGAACTTTACACTCAAGGTCTATGCATTTCCTTGTATGTAACTTACACCTCAACCGAATTTTTTAAAAGACAGAAGAGGAAGCAGTGGGAAGGAACATGTGTGTATTAGTTCTTGAACTTTTCTTTCCTTGACCTTGACCTTCTCCACCATTTGGGATCTCCTGGTTCCAGCAGGCCACTCCAACCAGGTAGCACCAGTTTAAGTACCAATTTCTTTTTTTAATTTTTAATTTTGAGAGAGAGAGAACATGCGAGCAAGAGTGATCTTACACGCAGGGGAGAAGAACAGAGGGAGAGAGAGAGACGGAGAGTTCCAAACAGGTTCTGCACTGAGCCCAACACAGGGCTCGATCCCACGATCCTGGGATCATGACTAGAGCCAATATCAGAGTAAGAAGCTCAACCAGCTTTACCACCCAGGCACCCCCCTGCCCGAGTCCTTGAGTGCTGGAATTCTGGACAACAATCACTGGAATTGTTTACAGCTCTCTTAACTCAGAGCAGAAGTTTTCACTTGTTTCGAAATTTCTCACCATACCACTTACCTAACTACTTGAAGGAAAAGGTAAAACCCTTGAAAAGCTTAGTCATTCCAAGAAAGAATATGTATACACATGCACACCGACAGACTCCGGCATCTGCTTAAAAGACACCAGTGGTGGTAAAGAGTCATTAGCGGCAGCAGATCGAGAAGCAACCAATGCAAGGCTTGATAGGGCTAAATTCATAGTTCACGGTGGAATCAATTTTATGGCAAAAGAGTGGAACAAAGAGAAATCTAAATGTCCAGAACCAGATGAGCTGACTGCTGATATTACAAGTAAGAGCAGAGGATGTGACAAGGAGTGCTCCCTGCATGGCCCTTCACTGTAGAGTCAGTATGCAACAGAAAGGAAAGCTTTATCCTACTCCGCTTCCCAATCTCTCTCTCTCTCTCTCTCTCTCTCTCTCTCTCTCTCTCTCTCTCTCACACACACACACACACACACACACACACACACACACACACACAGAGTCTATTCCACTCCTGGGATTTTTTCTTTTCCCTCTTCCTCCAATTAAGGTCTTTGTCGCCCATGCCCCCAATTCACAACTTGGGAGGCCCACTTCAAGAATACTTTTCCCAGAGGCGTCTGGGTGACTCAGTCAGTGAAGCACCCAACTTCAGCTCAGGTCATGATCTCACAGTTTGTGAGTTGGAGCCGCACATCAGGCTCTGTGTTGACAGCTCAGAGCCTGAGCCTGCTCTGGATTCTGTGCCTCCCTTTCTCTCTGTCCCTCCCCAACTTGTGCTCTGTCTTATAAATAATTTTTAAAATATTTTAAAAAAAAGAATACTTTTCCCTGAAGAATTTCTTTGCCATTTATCCTGAAAATAATAGTGAGTTACCTTCAAAAGAATCAGCTACTGAAACTCCAGAGCCCCATAACCCCAGAAACCTGGGAATTTTGGCTCACTAACAAATTAATTTTGAATTATCTCTCATTTTTAGTTTAAGGAACTGCTAGAACTTCGTGAGTATACTTTTGCCCGGATGAAAGTTTTACAGAATTGTAATTACCAAGATAGTGATTTGTAAATAAAGTTGATTTAAATGTTAATCTCGGCGAGTGAATTATCTTATGCTCTCTGGATAGTATAAATACTGCATTTAATTCAATTAGCAGCCCATTAATCCATGAACAATATTGGAAGGATCACATGAGCAGTTCTGAAATCAAATGGCAAAAGGCATTTGTATATATGCCAAGTGCTGTATTATTACAGTTTCCAGACAAACATGAAATGCCTTGATGTTTTCATCAGACAAACTAACTTGATGTTACCTGAATACATTGCAACTGAAATGTTTAATCTTTTTTTTAAATGTTATTATTATTATTATTATTATTATTATTATTATTTAGAGAGAAAGCACAGGAGTGGGGGAGAGGGACAGAGAGAGAGAATCTTAAGCAGACTCCATGCTCAGCACAGAGCCTGACTCATGATCCCCTGGGAGCCCCTGGGAGCATGACCTGAGCTGAAATCAAGAGTCAGATGCTCCACCGACTGAGCCACCCAGGCACCCCGTAAACCAGAATGTTTACATCAGAGAATAAAAAAGTTTAAAAGGTCTATCTCCTTGTTAGACCTTACCCTCTCCTCTTCCTCCTCCCTCTACAGAGATTATTCCCCACTGACAACTCCAGACAGGGTCAGAAGAGATGGGTCATGTGGACCAGTCCTAAGAATGTGGGTTTAAAGTTCAGAGTCGGTACTGACCAGCTGTCCCTCCCCCTTGCCCAGCCTCAGTTTCCATGTCAATGAGTCCAGAATCAGCACACACTCACCCCCAAGAACAATGGAGAGGACGAACTGGAAATCCTGTGGTTAGAAGGGCGGCCAGGAACTTACACGGGCAGTCCCTTGTGTTTCGCACTTAGTGGGGGCTCTGGAATCAGACTGCCGGGGTTTCAGGCTGGCCTCTGTCTCTCACTAAGGGGGAAGACTTGAGTCAGGGTTTTCTCATTTTTAAATTCCTTTTTAATGTTTATTTATTTTTGAGAGAGACAGAGAGACAGAGTACGAGCAGGGGAGGGGCAGAGAGAGAGGGAGACACAGAATCAAAAGCAGGCTCCAGGCTCCAAACTCTCAGCACAGAGCCCAACTCTGGACTCGAACTTACGAACCATGAGATCATGATCTGAGCTGAAGTCGGACGCTTAACCGACTGAGCCACCAGGCGCCCAACAGTTTTCTCATTTTTAAAATGGGGATACACATACTATCCAGTTCACAGGTCATCCTGGAGTAACTAATTCATGTAGTGCTCTTGGCATCTGGCTCGCTGATTGCTTAGCACACGTTAGCTGGCTTTGTTCTTTTTTTTTTAATGATTTTATTTCCTTTGGAGATATACACAGAAGTGGAATTGCTGGATCATATGGTAGTTCTATTTTTAATTTTTTAAGGAACCTGCATACTCCAATTTACATTCTCTCTCTTTTTTTGTATATTTTTTGTATATTATTTATTATCAAATTGGTGTCCATTCAACACTCAGTGCTCATGGCTTTGTTCATTTTTAGGACAGTGGCCACTCCTCTAAGTCAGTCCTGCGTTCACAGGACTTCATGTTGGGAAGTCCATAGGCACCTCTGCCTCACCAAGTCCAGACCCCAATTCTCCACCTTCTCCCCAACCCACCCCTCCTACGCTTTTCACTACTCTTCCCCTTGCAACCCTGCCTTCCCTTGCCCGGCTCCCCAGCCCCCATTCTCTCTCCTCACCTCAAGTTCCCACACTCAGTGAGGCCCAAAGTCCCGAGTCCCCAGGCCCCACCCTCTGCAGCCCCAGGCCCCACCCCCACCCCCTGCAGCCCCAAGACGGTCTCATTGCCTGGGCAACCCCCCCAAGCCCCCCTACTTCCCTGCCCTGGGCTGTCCTCCCACAGTTCCGTTCCCATCAGGCCTTTCTCCAGCTCCGTCAGCACCCATGACTCCATTTCCTACAGAATCCACCTCTAGCACAGCAGCCCTTGCCTTTGCCCAGAGAGTTCCCCTCAGGCCTTCTCTGCCCTTTTGTCCCCTGGTGGACAGACGAGGGCCTGGCTGCGTCCTGACCACACCATCCACATTCCTGACCCTACATCTTTCTCACACTGTCCTCTCAGCCTGGAATGCAGTCTTCTTCGGGGTTTATGGTTTCCTCCCCACCCTGGGTCTTTCCCGAGCACTCGAGCACTCGAGCACTCGCTGTCTCGCTGTTCAGAGCTCAAAAGGCCCCTCAGGGCAGTACTGAGACCTGCCAGCCACAGCCTGGGGGCCCCTCCCAGGCCCTGCTCTGGGGACTTTTCTCTGTCCTATAAGCAAGACCTTAATTTGTAGGACCCAATGCAAAATTATTTTGAAGAGGTCCCTTTGTTCAAAAGTTATTAAGAATTTTAAGATGGACAAATCCCAACTGAGGAACATTCTACAAAATACCTGCCCAATAGTCCTCAGAACTGTCAAGATCTTCAAAAATAAAGGAAAGTCTAAGGAAATGTCGAAGCCTAAAGAAGTCGCTGAGGTCATGATCACTGTGTAATGTGGCATGCTTGATGGAACCCTGGAGCAGAAAAAGGGTATTAAGTAAACATTAAGAAAATATGAAAAATATGAAGTTTACTTCATAATAATATATCAATGTCGGTTCATTAATTGTAGCAAATATACTATGTACTCATGTAAGATTATTAAAAGTAGGGGAAACTGGATGAGGAGTGTATAGGAACTTTCTATACTATTTTTGCAATTTTTCTGTATATCTACAGTGTTTTAAAATTCAAAGTTTTTTTTTTTAATTTACAGCAGCAACAATAAAGAATTTTGAAAAGGCAACGGCAGAGGAAATGAGGAAATCATCCAAGACAGAGCCAGGATTGGAACCCGGATCTGCCTGACCCCAAGGCTTTTGTGACTGCTTCTGTTGCTTGAACCCCAGGGAGAAGGCCTTCCCCTGGGGACAAGAGAAAAGATGTGTGTCAGGATTGGGGGGACTTGGAGGGGGGCTGTCACAGTATTCAGCAGAGGTTATGAGCACCAGCGTGATAGTTACGTAGTGTTATGATTCTGTCCATATGAAACTCCCAGAAGAGGCAAAGGCACAGATCCAAGAAAATAGATTCATGGTGGCCAGGGGATGGGAGAGGGAAGAATGCGCAGGGGATGCCGGGGAGGTAACTGCTTAACGGTGTGGGAACGGTGTGGGGTTTCTTTTCGGGGTGATAGAAATGCTATTGAACTGGATAATGATGATGGCCGTACAGCATAATGAACATCCTAGAAAACACTAAATCGTACTTATTTATTTACTTATTTATTTAGTGAGCTTAATGCCCAATGTAGGGCTTGAACCCATGACCCCAAGATCAAGAGTTGCATGCTCTACCAGCTGGGCCAGCCAGGTGCCCCTGAATTGTACACTCCAACACAGTAAGTTTTATGTGCTGTGAAGTTGAAAAAGAAAGAGTACAAACTTGAGATTCATTCTGTCTGGGTTTGAATCTCCACTGCCCCGTTTGCCAGCTGTATGTGCCCCTGGGCAAGGTGCCTCTCTCTCTGTGCTTCAGTTCCTTTATCTGGTAAATAAAGAGGGGTAATAGTACCTGTCTCAAGGTTGTTGTCAGCACATATAGGATCAGGATAGTACGTGGCACGGAGAAAGCACTCAGCATTAGCTATAATAATACTACAGAGAGATGGTAGAGCTTCAAAGGCCTCAATGTTAGGTGCCTCCTGACCAGGGTCCAGGTGTTTGGGGTCCATAATCGACCGGATGGCTCAGGCGAGGGATTATGAGCTCATTTTTAAACCTCCGGCCCCACCGGTCCCATCGCCCCATCCCCCCACCCCTCCACCTCTCATGCTCCTGTAACAAGATCCTCCAAACCGAGTTGTCTGAGAGCTCCCTTCCCCAGACAACCCAGGGGCCCATTCCTGGGCGGCTTCCGGGTGGAAGCCAGGCTCTCTTCTCTCTTCCAGAACCACAGCCTTAGGATGGAAGTTGCAGCAGCAGGCCTCGCGAAAGGTGTGCGCTGCAGCGCGCCACCTAGTGGCAGCTGCTAGCACACGGGTCCCGGTCACAGAGGGCGGCGCCAACCCAGAGCCGCCAGCCCCGCCGGCAGGGACAACCCCTACAGCTGCTTTTAAATCAGCATTGTCACTAAATAAGTAGCTTGTATTCAGCCAGATACGGGGCTTTGGGTATATTCTTCTTAATTCTAGAAGGTAGTGTTCCCATTTTACCATAGAGGAAACTGATGTTAGGAAAGGCTCCACAGCCCGCCCCCCACCCTCACCCCTTCTCCCAGCAGGTAAGAGATGTCCCTGGACCATCCAACATCAGCTCATCTCCAGATTCCAGAACTCTGTCTCCCACGTGCTCTTCTGGCTCAGGAGAAATGAGGGTAGCCCGTGGAAGCATCTGCAGCCCCCAGTGAGGGTCAGAACTGGTTCTGGGACTGATTTCAAAGCAGCTAGCTATGTTGCCGGAAGGCAGCCCCCCACTCCAGCTCCAGGTCCCCCAGGAAATGGAGGGAGAGGTGGGAAGTTCCTTTTAGGGCCCATTTGACAAATCTGTGGGCCCTTTCCTCAGTAACCCCTCTTTTTCCAGCCTCATTGATGTTTCCACTCAACCAATATTGATTGTAGGCTTACCGTGTGCAGGATGGTGTCGTCCAAGCCGGATATATAATGGTGAACAAGAGAGGAGGGGCCCTGCCTCCAATCAGCTCACCACCTCCTCCTGCTTCTTAATTCACAGCAGGGACACCTTCGCTGTGAGTCTGATGGCACTGGGTTTGGGAACACCTTGGTAATTCTTAATCCGGCTATACTCATGAGTCATCCCAGGGCCTGGACCTTGCCCATTCTTCACCCATCCCAGGGAAAGGTGTGGGCTCAGGGCATTCTGACTCCCTCTGAAGCCCTTTCCCTGACCCCAGCTGAGGGCCAGCACTCACACTGTTACAGCATTGAGGGGGGAGGTGGGGCGGGAGGCAGGGGAATTACAGAGGGACTCTGAGTGTGGTAAGCTTCCTCTACCCTGATGCTGGAGTCCTGGAGAGAAAAAACGGCCCAGGACCCCACTCCCATCCATGGGCATATTTCAAGAGTTGAAAGAGCTTTGAGGCTGGGGAGGAAAGTGGAGCAGACAGGAGGAGACGGGTACATAAACGACCACACTTATTTTGCTCACCCTCCCATCCCGCCTTCCCTGCAGCCACGAATTAAAGTCATGACATCAGGAGAGAAGGGCCCACCTGGTGCAGCGAAATCCAGAGGACTGGAAGTTTTTGGAACAATCCCCACTGGCTTTCTGATTAAGGGAGAGAGAGAGCGTGCGCGCGTGGGCATGTGTGTGTGCACCAGCCTTGTGCTCCCTGCCCGCCCTGTTTCTGCTGAGTTATCCAGCATCTTATCCTTGACCATGCGTCTGCACCCAGACAGTGACCGTTGCTTGTGGGTCTTGGTACCTGTGTTCCGATATGGGTTTCCTCATGGGAGTGAGGCATCTGAGTATCTACTGCTTTGGGGTGATCTTAAGAGTATACTTGCTCTTTGGAAGGTGTACGTCTGTGTATATGTTTGTCTGTGACAAGACATAGGGGTGTGCTTGTTTTGGTCCTGTGTCTTAGGTATGTGTCAGTCTCTGCAGTTGGATGCCTATTGGTAGGCGTTTCTAGGAGGGTCATTTTGCATTTGCACCTGTGGGTCTTTGCGGTTCATTTACCTGTGCGTGCTCTCATGGGCGTGTATTGGCAAGGTGGGCCTGTAACTGTGTCTAGGGGTATGTGTATGTACGTGTGTGTGTAGCTACCTGGATAGGTGGAGCTGGCTTGGTGTGATGATCTATTGACTCTCTCATCTACTGCCCTTGCCTGGGCTGTCTGGGGCCAAGCTAAAAATAACCCAGCTACCTTTGCCCACAGGGACCTTCTCAGTTGGCCAAAGTTCTTCCCAGGGAGTCGTGTTCCACCCAGTCCACCTTCCGGATCCTGAGTACCCAGCCACAGAGGGCAGAAGGGGCAGACTGACTATAGGAACCCTGCCCCAGAGGCTCTGGGCCCCAACCTGTGCAGCAGTGTGTGTGGAGGAGGGATGGGCAATACTTGTTGCTCCTCTGTCCCCACCAGGTCCCCTCTGGTCCCCAAGTCCTTTCTCCTTCAGCCTGAGAAGCATCCCTGGGCACACTTGGCCCTATTCCAGCCCATCCCCTACAGGCTCCACGGGCTGGCTGGACCAACCTTGGGCTTCCTTCATCCCTTCCTGAAGCTGCCATGGCACATGTATTTGAGCAATTCTAGATCCCAGCTCCAGAAAAATCCCAAGTAGAGAAGAGATCAGAGCCCCTGGCCCCCCCAGCTCCAGAGTTTCTTTCTCATCCTATCTTCCCTGCCCCCTGCTCTCACTCATTCTCTCCAAGCTGTGTGATCTTGAGCAAATGACTTTACATCTCTGTGCCTCTATTCCTTCATCTATAAAATGGGGATACAATTGGTACTTACCTCAGAGTTGTTATGAGGACTAACAGAGGTAATGCATATCAAGTACTTTACCCCATTCCTCGCACACAGGTTTTTGCCAGTGTTAGCTGGTCCACCCCTTCCGACATCTCTGTGTTTCAATCTTAAAACACCACCATCCGTCAAGCTCCACCTACCTCTAAATGGCCTTTGGCCCACCCTTGGGAGGCCAGAACCTTCCCCCCAAGAATCAGACTGGCAGGGAGGGGATATCTTGGAAAGATTACTGACATTTATGCAATTCTATACACATTTTTTTCATTCAGTCCTATACCCCCTTAAGAAATAATTATAATTTTCCTCTATGTTAGATGATGATGAAGGGAGCATCAGAATGGTTAGGTAACTTGTTCAGTTCAAGGTCACACAGAAGGTAAGGAGCAGAGCCCAAGTTTACTCTGAGCCAAAAATGTTTGTACTCATCGCTCTGCCCCGCTGTCCCTTGGAGGGCAAGTTTTTAACGTCCTAGTCCCCTAAAGTGCCACAAGAAGTTTAGAGGGGTCTGGTAAACAGTTCTGCCTGAGGTTATTCAGACAAGTAGACCCATCCAGGACGATCCACATCTATACCCAAGTTCAGGTAGCTGTAAACCCCAGCTTGATCAGTAGGTCAGTGTTGAAGATTTTCTCATTTAGAGAGTCGTTTTTGAAAACATCCCAACATGTGGAAGGCATGGGACAGAATACAGACGAAGGGAGCCAAAAGTGAGAGTCCTCAGTTTGATCAGATGAGAAAGCTGACACAGCCAAGCCAAAGGAGGGTTTAGATACCTTTCCTTAGTTTTTGGAAAAGAAAACTGGGCAGACTCCACTTCCAGAGAAGTTCCAGCGGCCGGGTTTTCCAACTCGCCAGGGACTTCGTCTCGCGAGGACCCCCCCTGAAAGGCCCCCAGCTCTGCCGAGGCCGCGCCCTGGTGGCCTTCGGTTCCCCCCCTCGAGGGGCCCCCTGGCGGCCCCGCCCCCGCCCGCCCAGGCCCCGCCCCGGCCGCGCGCAGTCCCCCTCCGCTCGCGGACTCACTAGGGCGAGCTAGCG
>NC_043701.1:133055464-133060111 GCF_006229205.1 Suricata suricatta
GAGTGCCGGGCAGCCCTCTGCGCAGCGTGGCTGCCGCTGCCCTCACGGAGGGCACGGGCTGGCGCGGCCGGGCGCCGGGGAGGACGGCGAGGAGGAGGCGGCGGCGGCGGAGACGGCGGCGGCGAGGCTGGGGCCAGGGAGAAAGCCCCGGGGGAGAGGCGCCCGAGCCTGGCCGCGGGAGCATGTGGACCCGGAGCGGAGCGCGGGGCGCGCTGCTGCTGGCGCTGCTGCTCTGCTGGGACCCGAGGCTGTGCCAAGCAGGTAGGGAGCGATCGGGCACGGGGGCGGACGTATAGGGGACCTTTGAGCCCCAGTCTCCCGAAGTTGGAGCGGTCCATCACCGACCGCATCGGTGTGTACAGGGAAAGCCAAGGGCACCCAAGTTAGAACGTAGATTTCTCCGCCCACCAAAGTGGGCGATGGCGCAGCCACCTCTCGGACGGCGCAGGCCAGGTGGTTCAGAGTGAGCTTCCTGCCCCCGCCTAGAAGGCATCACTTCTTTTCCTTGGAACCGGTGTCCGGATCGAGGTCTGCTCCTTCCGGAGGATTGGCCTCCAGGGGAACCGGCTGCCGGCGCAGGGAGACATAGGAAAAAAAAAAAAAAAAAAAAAGACTTGCTGCTTCGGTCAGGTGTGCGTTTGCTTGCGGTTTGCCGGAAACTTCCTAGTCTGGGTCCCGGCTCGTCCAGGCTCCTCATGCGCTGCACCCGCCGGAATCCGCAAACGGGAGGGAGGGATGGAAAGACCTGCGGGGCATGGGGAGTGCGGGTCCGCTCGGCCTGCTGGAGGAGGCCGGCTTGAAGGGCTTTGGCTATTGAAGGGGGAAGGGCTGAATACTGCTCGCACAGCTTTCCCCGCGACCGCAGGATCCGCTGGTCTGGAGGGATATTTTCTGGGGCTTGGTATGTATGTGTGTTGGGGTGGAGGAGAGTACACCATGTTCCTGGCAAGTTTCCGTTTAAACGGGTCACTGACGTTCTCCCCGTCCCGGGAGCAGACAAGGGGCGCTTGCCTACTTTGGGCCTGCAGGATGCCTTAAAGGGGTTGGTGGCCTTTTAAAATAAAGTGCTTACCGCCACCGCCACCAGCACCTCGCCGTGGTTGTATACGCGACTCCGTAGTCTGTAGCTGGGCCTCGCGTCGCCGCCTGGGCTGTGTCTTTCCGGCGAGCGGGTGGACGTAGGGGAGCCAACCTTTGGTGGGGCCGAGAGCGGGGGCCGGACATCTCCGCTCCCTGGGTGGGGTGGGGTGGGGTGGGGGTGGGGCGGGGTGGGTAGGGGGCGTCCTGCGCGGAGCCCTCTGAGTTGAGGCTGAGAATGGGGCTGGAAACTTGGCTCAGAAAGTAGACGAGGTGACGCAGCCCTCCCCCTAACACCTCCGCTGTGATGTTGGCATCCGCCCCCCACATACACCCCAATAGCCAAAGATTCCTCACTCTGGAATTAATGATTCCCACGGCCTTGGAGCAAGGGCTTGGTTTTAGCACATCCTCCACTTTTTTTTTTCTTTCCAGCCCTGTGTTGTAAAGTTACGACACAATCATTTGATCCAAGTTAATTACGATTTGAGCAGACTCTGGTATTTAAAGCAGTGTTTTGAAGTTGGAAGGTAATGGTGGGGGAGGGGGCAGGCTGCTGAATGACCAACCTTGTTTTAAAGAGTGCAGTTTAATGTGGGAGGTGCAGGGCTGGGGTGTTGGTTTCTGGTTTGAGGGTGTTTGAGGGGAGGTGATTGAAGGCTAAGTTGAAGTCTTTGTAAACGGCACTGGGGCAGGATTGGCACTTGGGAAACTGTTTTAGAACCAACTGGGCAATGGGATCAGGAATAAATATTGAAGTTACTGAGGGTAGAGGGAGGGTCTCCGCTGGGCAGGAAAAAGACAAGACTGATTGGCCTAGAGTTCTCCAGAGCCAGGTTCCGCTGGGGAGGCTGGGGGTGGCCTGCGTTTCCTGCTTAACAAAGCATCCAGCCCCCACCTTCCCCAGAGGAAACCCCAGGCCCAGGGCTTTGATGGATTTGGGCACAAACGGAGCCCAGCCAGAAATGGCCTTTAATACTGGGCTTTGATTTCTCACTAGTGAGCAGGACCGGTGTTGGAATTGTGCTCATTACTTAGCACTGCAGGGGCTGCCTGCCCACCAGCCTAGAGAGGGCCCGACGGGTGGGGTGGGCCCGCAGCCTTCCTTCTGCCCAGAATGTGAAGCCCTTAGAAATCTGCCTTCAGGAGGGAGAACAAGGCGCCTTCCTCCTACACAGCTCCTTTCTCTAATGCCACAGGCACACAGAACATCTTTCAGAATGTTCTTTGTGTCTGCCCATTGGATCCCTCACGAGTCCCACTTCACTGATGGGGAAAACCAAGGCCAAGAGGGTTGGCTTTCCTCACATCTCGCCTTC
Organism: Suricata suricatta; assembly: GCF_006229205.1. Classification (NCBI taxonomy): domain Eukaryota; kingdom Metazoa; phylum Chordata; class Mammalia; order Carnivora; family Herpestidae; genus Suricata; species Suricata suricatta. The sequence continues at coordinate 133,057,861 of NC_043701.1, forward strand.
ATTTGACCACAGATCACAGACTTGCGTGCAGGGCTGCTCCTTTCGGATAGTCAGGCTGGTTCCAGTCACATTGGACTCCTCCTCAGGGGCTCCATCCATCTCTGCCTTGAGGCTTATATCAATCAGGCTGAGGGAGATAAGGCTGGGGGGGGCTCTTTCTGGGGGATATGCAAGCTCCCCTCAGGTAGCAGGCACCTCTCTTTCTTTCCCCTCACCGCCTCCCTCCCCAGTAAATAAGGGATGAGCTCCCTTGACAGCACCTAGGACTTTTAAGCCGTCAAGTTTGATGGTGGAGAAATCAAACCCGGAACCATAAAACCCCAGACCCTTAGAAGGGGATGTCAGCAAGTGACTGGCCAGCAGAGGCCACTTCAAAAGCCTGGGTTAGCCCTGAGGATCTCCTCTCACCCCACCCACCCTTAGCCTTTCCTTGAGCTTTTAATGAGTCTTGCCATGGCCTCTGGCTGGGATGGTTGAGAAGGAACTATGGTGTCATCGCACTTCTTTTTAAGATGCAATTAAAATCTGACTTCTCCTAGTGTCTCTGCTCTGTGTGCATGGGGGGGGGGGGGAGGATAGGGTGGTGTGGTGGCCCACCCGACTCTCTTTCTCTCCACTATAGCAAACAATTGGAAAATCTAGAGTGTCTTAATGCAATTTCTCATTATAGTCCAAGTATCACTTCAGGGGAGGAACTTCAGAGGTAATTTCTCTCCTCCCTCCCCTCTCCACCCCCCACCCCACCCCCAAACTGGGAATTCCAGAGGAGGACAAAACAATTCCCCTCTTTTCCAACCCCCTTATTTATGCTGAAGCTTTGGGGACAGGCCCTGACTTGCCCCGGGTTAAGCGGGGACTCAGGGATAGATCTGGAATCTGAACTCAGGCCTCAAACCTCAGGCTAGTTCTGGCTTCTCCATTCCACCTGGCTGCAGGACTGGTCAGTATGGGTCTGGGACTGAGTTGCCAAATTGAGGCCCCACAAAAGGCAGCTAAAGATAAGATTTGTTGTGTTGTTAGGTCAGATGAGACTTGTAGCAGGATGGGGGTGGGAAGGGGTGGTTGTGAAGAGGTAGAGTCTGGAACCCGCACCCCAGAAGGGTGGAACAAGGCTAGGCCAAAGGTCAGAAGCAAGGTCCTGAAGCTAGCCAAGTGCCCAAAGGCAGCTCCACTCCTGGTCCCTAATCTGCCCTACGTGAGACAAATCACAGGCTAAGCTCCCTTGGACCATGGGACTTCCTGGCTCTACATTGTAAAGCTTTGCCTTCATTTATATAATGGGGCGGAATATATTTTTACTTTCTATATTGAAACTTCAGGGGAGCCCATCTCTTCCCCACCCTGTGTCTGTTGGCTGGCCTAAGATGAGATCTGCTTCCCATCTCTCCTTCCCCTCCTCACCAGTGTCTTCTAAGGAGGGTGTGGGCTGCCTACAACTTTGGGGATGAGGCTAGGGCAAGACCCCTTCTGTTCCCAAGTGCTTAGAGAGTAAGGTTAGTGATTCTGAATGGCCAATCTGGAGCCCCCCTTTCTCCCCTGCCTGCCTGCGAAGCTTATCTTACTCTTTTGACTCTCAGCGCTGGAGTTGGGGTGGAGACACCCTGTAGGAAAGGGAGAGAGGCAGGGTCCTGGGCTGGGGAGTAGAGAGCGCCAGCTCCCTCCGCTGGGTGGCCCCCAGGGGAGAAAGGAGGAAGCAGGCATCCCAGGCCACATCCCTTGCCTCTCCTGGCCTCCTCTTCACCAGTTTCCTAAACAGCTTCCACAAATGGAGTCATTAAAGCTGTGAAGGCAGAATGAAACCAAACAAGTACCTTCTGTGCTTTTCTGTTTCTTATTTTTTTAAAGGGAAATTTAAAATACCATGAGAATAATACAAGGAAAGGCACTCACGGGCAAGTCGAAGGGGGTTCAGGCACTGCCCCTTGTGATTTTCCCCTCTGATTTGCTTCCGGAGTTGGGGATGGGGGGGTGGTGCGGGAGGTGGCGCCACCTCCCGCACCACCCCCCCATCCCCCACCCCCACCTTGGGCCTGCGCTCAGTCAGGGAGCCGCCTGGGGAATGCCTCCTGCCCCTCGCCCTTGCTTTGCGGAGCTTTGCTTTGCGGAGCCGGAGGTGGAACAGGGGTTCGGGGGGTCCTGAGGTCCCCGAACTGGAGGTCTCGGAGCTGGCCCGCCCCGGGCGGGCGAGCTAGATTCGAACTTGGCCCCGGTCCGTCGCGGCCGCTGCGCCCCCACGGGGCGGGCTAACCGA
>NC_043701.1:133060211-133071781 GCF_006229205.1 Suricata suricatta
GGGGGTCCTGAGGTCCCCGAACTGGAGGTCTCGGAGCTGGCCCGCCCCGGGCGGGCGAGCTAGATTCGAACTTGGCCCCGCTCCGTCGCGGCCGCTGCGCCCCCACGGGGCGGGCTAACCGAGCGTCCCACGGAGCCCCTTTCTCTCCGAGTCTGGGTTTTTTTTTTCTCGCTAATGGCAGTGAAAAAACATGCTGAAGTGTAGGCATAAATCAACCACCTCCCTGCTTCCATACCCCTTTTGTTCCCTCTTCCTTCTTTTCTGGAAGCCCCTGAATTGACCCTTACTGACAGCGCGGCTGCCCTGGACAGAGGCCGGGGACTGCGTGGCAGCCTGCCAGAGCCTGACCCTGACCCTGACCTCTATCAGCGCCTCTCTGTGGGAGAGGTGGACTCCGTGGCGCCACCCTGCCTTGAGCTTACCTGTGGGCTCTGCACCTGGGCATCCCTGCTCCCACTTCTCTCCCCCACCCCTGCAGCCGCAGAGTCCCTCCCGCTCCTCCTCCAGGCACCCCTACACCCCTTGCTGAGCAAGCAAGGGCACCCAGCCACCCTCCCCACCTCCCTGAACGGGCTGTCCCCAGCGCCTCACAACTTTTCCTGAGTGGTGTGGCTCAGTTCTCTGAGAAGGCAAGCTGTGGGTGTGAGAAGGCATATTAGGGACTGACCCGAGGTGGGACTGTGCAGTGGGAGGTGAGGGTAGGTGTGGGGTCCCCGTGGGGTGTTAGGCTGTAGAGGTGAAGGTGCAGGAGGAATGGATGTGTAGGGGAGGGCTGTGCCTTTTGTATATGAGTGTGTGATGTACGTGGCTCGGTGTGTGTTGGGGTATGGGGAGGGTGTGATGTAGGTGGCTGCGTGTGTGGGGGGTGTGATGTAGGTGGCTGGGTGCGGGGGTGGGTGATGTAGTTGGCTGTGTGTGTTGAGGTGTGTGTGGGGAGGGGTGTGCAATGTGCACATGGGCACAGCTGTGGCGTGTTTGTATATAAATAGGTATGTGTGGCATGGGGACTGAGTCACCACCAGGCATGGGAAGCCCCATCCATTGTATTCTGTTGGGGATCTCTCTTCCTGATGGGACCCAGGCCATTTGCCTTTCAGCATCAAGACCTTATTTTGCCCTGTGCTGGGGGTTGTGAGTAGGATTTGGTTCAAGTGCCCCGTTCTGGAGATGGAAGGGCAGAGGCCAGGTTCCCCCCACTGAGGACAAGTAGGACAGGGCTGATGGAGTCTAGGTCCTGCTGTTCTGAAAGGAGGAAGGTCAGCCATAGGTAGGACTAAAGCCAGTTCAGGTGCTTGATTGACAGACCCCAGGACAAGCATCTGAGTCCTTGGGTTGCCTACAGTTGACTTCCAGCTTACCAAGAACAGTGACGGCACACGTGGTTTGGAGATCTGCTCCATGACCTGGGTCAGGCTCATGCTGTAGCCCTCTAGGGGCAGTGGGGTCTCCTCCTCTGGGATTTGCTGGAGAAGAGGCAGACAGAGATGGAGTGAGTGGCATCCCTAATGGAAAGCAACATGGCTGGGGCTGGGACTCTCAGTGGAGAGTACACCCGGACACACAGGAGTCCTACTCCACTGTTTTACCACCTCCTCGGTCACCAAGGGTCCCCCTGCTTTCCCACTTCGGCCTGTACTGACTGACTGACTGACGTCAGATAAAGATGTGCCAGTGTGGAGCAGGGAGGCCTATAGGAAAGTCACAGCCCCACTGCTGGTGCCCATTGTTCTTAAAGGTGGGACCTCCCTTGGTCCTTGTAAGAACCCTCCACCCCCACCCCGGACAGGAGGATGCCCACTTAGGAAGCTAACCTGGGACCTGGGTCAGAGCCAGAGCAGTGGTGGTCCCAGCCCTCAAGGTGGAGACTATGCTGGAAACTGATGTCTACTTCAAAACTGTTAAATGCCATTCAGGGAGTCTTAGATGCCAAGCGGGGGCAGTGACAGTATATGTAGGGAGAGCAAAGCAAAGAGTAAACTATGTAAGCCTTCGGGCTTCCTGGAGGGGATGCTGGGAACCAGACCTTGAGTCTCTCTCTTTCAGGTCTTTCTAAGAGCATGTCCTGAAAAGATGGGGTGGGGACTAAGCTAGCTAGCTGGGGCACCTGGGCAGGAGTCCCCGGCCCTAGGCCTCTCTGACTCTCAAATAATCGGCCCTGTGGGCTCTCCTCGGCCACCATGTTGGTCAGGCCCAGTCCTTGGTGAGGCATCCCCTGGCCATATTTCCACTCCTGGGCCTCGCAGCCTTGGGTGCACCTTGGGGACCTGACCCTCCTCTACCTCTGACTGCAGGCTGGCACCTGGAGTGGAGGCTTGAGAGGAAAAGATACCTTATTTTTTGATTCTTTCCCTGTGGCTCTTGAAGATGGAGTGAGCCCAGAAAATACTTCTTACGCACTAGTAGGCATGATGTTGGAGGTGGGAGCATGGAGTGGTTTGCTTCTATGCCTTCTGCTGTGCCCTCAGCAGAGTGGACAAGAAGGGAAGGACGGAACCCTAGGCCTAGCACCTTCTTTGAGCCGGTTGGAGGGGGAAGGTTCGTTTCTCGTTACTGTCTGTGGAAGCCCCAGCCCCCCTACACCTGCTCCCCTCACTGAGGGTGTGCGGTACAGCCACCTGGAATTTTGAGGAGGTTGACGTAGCCTTCTGCGGCCTTGGCCGCTCACCTTACTGTGCTGTGCCTTAGTTTCCTCATCTGTAAAATGGGAGTAATGATGCCATTCCCCATGGAGTTGTTTTAAGGATCATGTGCCCTGGTTATGATAAAGTACTTAGCACAGTGCATGGCACCCATTGGGTTCCAGGGTGCATCTTCAGGAGACAGCCCTATGATGCCAGAGACTATGACACCAGAGACGGCTTCCTCTAGAAGCGTGGGAGGAGGAGAAAGGATGGAGGCTTACAGCCTGGAGGCCCAGCAGCTCCTGGCTTAGGAATTAGGGGGTCCTGGTGTTTTCCACTGCTGTGTGACAAATGCCTTTTCCTCTTGGGGTCCTGGTTGGTCTCTCCTTCTGTAAGTTTGGGGTTGGAAAGGTGGCAGGGTGACTTTTAAGGGCCTCGGGTTTTGTTTTGTTTTGTTTTGTTTTTTTGTCTAGTTCCATCCAAAGAGGTCCCAGTCGCCAGGAAGAGACAGAGGTAGCTGAGGCTCAGAACCATTTGTGTTTACAGAGGCCCTTCTAGGACATCAATATATCGACTGGAATGCCCTTGTGTGCATCATGTGGCCCTGGGTCTCTCTCTGAAGCCATAAATTACCCTTTGGGACCTCCATCCCTTTTTCCTATTCCATAAACATCTCCTGTCTCAGAGGCCAAGAGCCCCAGATGCCAAACAGGGCCCCGGGGACAGAGAAGGACCCCAGTGGCAGGGGCAGCCACAGAATTTGAGAAAAGAGGCCCTTGCCCGCCCCCCCCCACCCTGCCAAGCTCAGGGGGGTCCCACAGAGGGTGTGGTACCACAGAGGGTGTGGTAGGAACCCCCTCTCAGACCTCACCAGACCTGGAGCGTGGCTGATCTTGGGGTGGAGAATGAGGGATCACATCCCCACGTCCCCTTGGAGTTTTGGCCCAGCCCTAAAACTAGGCGCACATGCACATTTGTTCAGTGTGAGCAGGCGCTGGGCTCTGCAGTCAAAGTTGGGCAAGGCACGGGGCTGACCCTTGAATTGATTTGTGTCACTTCTGGAGGCATAAGCCGTGTGCCAGGTGTGTGCAGCTGGTGTGCAAGAGTGAGTGAGGTGGTGCAGCAGAGAGGAGCTTGCTCAAAGATGAGCCAATGGTGGGGGTGGGGGGCAGGCTGTGCAGTCAGACCACTTGGGTTCAAATCCTGGCTGGGGCACCATCTGGCTCTGTGTCCTAGAGCAAGTTGCCCGCCCTCTCCGAGCTTCATTTGTAAACTAGGACAGCTAATAATGCCGGTTCTCATCAGATTGTTGTGGGCAAGAGTGAGGTCATACATACACGTCCTCTGCACATTCTCAAGTGCTCAATAGCCTTCACTGTCCTCCGCAGCATCATTATTATCGATGCCATGTGTTGAGTGGTACAACAGGAAGTGTGGCTTCTGTTGAGAGAAGGCTCCTGTGGGCCTGTGTGGCTGGTCAGGGAAGGCTTCCTGTAGGAGGAAGGGTGTTGCTTGGCCTTTGAAGGATGATCAGAGTTTGGATAAGCATAGAGGGCATTCCTACTAGGGGGTATATTTGTGAGGGGCTGGTGGGGGAGGACATCTGGCGTGTCCATCCAGGAAACAAATTCCAAATTCAGCTACTGACTCGTATCTGATCATCTGGTACAATAAGAATTCTGGTCCCAGGGGCCCCTTAATGCTGTGGAAAGAGCCAAGGCCTTGGAATTATAAGCATTCATTTACTGAGTACCTAGGCTGTGCGGCTTGGTGTCTCTGGACCTGCACGGCCCCATCGGTGAGGTGGACTGCCCCCTTCGCTGGGCCCTGGGGTGCTGTGAGATGGTGTATGTGGTCCTGGCACAACGTCGGTTCCCTTGATTTCTGCTGCCTCTCCGCCTCTCCCCCGCCCTGATCTGGCTGACCCCTGGCTGGGACTGGGCCCTGTTTGTCTCCCTCTGCATCTCTGGGTAAGAGAGCAAGGTGGCAGACAGTGACAGCTTCCAGGTTGACCAGAGAGCCAGAGAGGGGGGCAGGATGAGGGAGGCTGCCTGCCTTTTCTGGTCCCTAGTGCCCACCTAGGCCTGGTGGGTACCAGGAGGCATCACCAAGGTCTGGGAGGAACATCTTCTCCTGAGATCACCCAGGAGCCAGAACCCCCAGAGGCCCCGAGCAGCGTCTGGAGGCATTACTGGAGTCAGGAGGCAGCCGAAGGAAAGCAGCCCTGTAATGTGATCAGAGGCGCCCGCCTGACCAGCCTGGGGCCAGAGCACCCATGGAGGATGCAGACCTTACAAGAAATTGAGTCAGAAATTCCAGGAAAGTGGTTCCTGGCTCCTTCCCCCATCCCACCTTTGGGCATTCTGTGACACAGCGGGACAGAGCGAGACTCAGAGAGTGAGCAGTGGCCCAGGACCAGGTGGCAAGTGCTGCATGGGACAGCCTGGCACCCTTCCCTTTCCTTGTCGCTGAGCCAGGGCCCTGGGGACCTGGGTGGAGGCAGGCTGGGGTTGAACAATGAGGTAATGAAAGAGCAGCTGTGACACTAGGTGACTGGGAGACTGGGTCTAATTTTGCTCCCTTGTGTGTCCCTGGCACCCAGCACTATCCCCGGCACCTAGAAGGTGCTCGATAAACACTTGTAGAATGGATGGATGCAAACTCCTGGTCAGGCCTTACTCACCCAGGTGGTCGCTATGATTCCATCCTTACTGTGTTTGGACTTGACTTGTTGGTGTAACCAAAGAGTCAGAAGATTCTTGCTTTGCTTGTGGCCTTCCCCTGTTTGCCTGCCTCTTTCCCTTTGTTCTCTTCTGCTTCTGTCTCTGAGCCTTACTGTGTCCCAGATGTGATGAAAGTCAGAGCCCCTAGGTACAAGAGCGCTTATTCACTAAGTCCAGTGAAGCCACAAGGAATTAGCCAAGCATTGCAGTCAAGTGCCTTTGACCCCTTTGTGTGGAGAACGTGGACTCTAGCAGGCATTTGCTGGGCTGGTAAACTTTGTACTTGTCTGCAAGGTGGCCTTCACGAGGCACAGCTGGCCCAGACCCTTGTGAAATGTTTGTTTCCTGCTTACATTCCCAAACCCATTGATCACTCCCCTCTAGCTTGCCTTCTAGGGCTCAAGAGAATGCCTGTTGCATGCATGTGGGCTCTGGGGCCCGGAGTAGGTGTGGGCTGAGAGGGTATTTCTAAAGGCCCCTGGGTAGGGTCTGACCGCAGCCTTCCGCCCTCCGTGGCAGCTGCTGCCAGCTCCTTAGCTGGTAGGGGAGCAGTTTGGGCTGCAGGGTGTGGCCGAGCCAGGTCCTCCCTGGCACTGTGCTCAGTGCTAACATTCAGGGAGCCTCCCTGGGAGATTTAACACCCTGAGGCCCTTGGCTGAGGCAATGGGAGCCCTGGCCAGTACCACCCTCACAGCTGGGCACCCACTGGTCCTTGCCAGGAGCCCCTATCACAGGCTAATCTGGAATTCTTGCCTGGCAGCCAGACAGCCAGGGCTGCTGGGCTCAGTGGCCCCTGCTGCAAATCTGATCTGGCCCCACGTTTTCCTGCTGGCGCACCCCATTTCTGTACACACGCACACATGTACACTCAGAAGAGATGGCAGCAGAAGGAGCCTTGAGCCAGAGCTAAGGATTGGGAAGCCTGGATTCTAATCCTGTCTACACAGCTAATCTGCTGTGTGGCATTGAGGTCATCCCTTTCCCTCTCTGGGCTTTCAATGCCATCATCCATCTAAATGAAGAGGGTCTGCCCTAGAGTTAGAAAACTGGGTTCAAGTCCTGTCTCCATCCTTAACTGTAATTTTCTGAGCCTACATCTCCTTGCCGTAGAAAAGGAGCCCTGATTGGTTGTTGGGGAGATCAAATGAGATAGGTGGGGCATCGTCAGTAAAAGTTGGTTTCCTTTTCTTTCTACCCAGGAAGAAATCAATCTGCAAATTGCTTGGTTACACTCCTCGTTTCTTCTCATAGTCCCCTCTTGACATGGGGCCTATTAGACATAAGGTGCAGGGTGGCCCACAGTGTGACCTGGTTGATCCAACTGGGGTTACAGCGAGGGGAGAAGCCTGCATGTCACACACGCTTGGCTGGACATCTGCAAGCTTCGGCTCTAAGGCCAACTGTGTGTGACAGAGAAATCACCCTCTCTGAGCCTCGGTTTACCCATCAGCAAAAGGAATACAAGAAGGTGAATGTCAGATGGGGTCAAAGGAGAAAACACCCGGAGTTAGACAAACCGTTCTCCAAACCCCAGGAGCTGATCTGAGAGGGAAGGAGGTGGGCAGAGCAGGGTCTGCCGCCCCAGGCTCTGCGTGTTGTCCGAGACTGGCTTGCTGTGGGGCGGGAAGGGCCCACAATTTCACTCCCCCGGCTGGAACCTCCCGCTGGTAGGTGGGCCCTGGCTTCTCCCCTAGCCTGGCTGGCCATGGCTGTCGAGCTAGATGACAGAGCTTGGGTCAATTCCCACCCCTCTGCGTGCTCCACACCCCAGAGCCGAGGAGGCCCGGGTGCCGCGTCAGGGAAGGTTAGTGTCAGGGCTGGCTTTGATGTGTCTGAGCCAGCACACCATCTGCCTTGCCCACCAGAACTTACATAATCCCTCGGCCGGCTGCCCATTCTTAGAAAACGGGGCCGGCAGGACCAGCGGGGAGTGGAGGATTAGGGTTTTCTTCTCTGCACTTTATTCCCTGGCAGCCCACACCCAGACCGGTGTTCTTTCTCTGAGTTGCTCCCACACCGTCCAGAGCCCAAAACACGAATGCAGAGTCGGAGCAAGACTGAGGTTGGGTGGGGACGTGGCAGCCTCATGGGCTGCTTGCTGCCAGCACCTAGCCCATGGGCTCACCAGCCCCTCGCTCGTTCATTCCTCCGCTGAGCTCTGAAGAAAGTGGAGTGGGGGGGGGCAGCTCAGGCTTCCGGGAGGCAAGGGCAGACCCTCCTCTAGTTCCTGTAGAGACGGTCCCCTTCCCATATTGTACCATATAGTGAGCATTTTTTATGTATCTAAGTAACAGCTAAATAGTGCTATCCACTTATTTCCAAGGCCCAAGATCCAGTCCTGTCTTTCTTATTTGCTGGCTGTGTGATATTGGCCAGGTTTCTTCAACATTGTTGGTCTTTGTTTCCTCATCTGTGAAACGATAATAATAATGCCTGTTCACATAGCTCTCTTGAGGATTGAATCAGATAATAATGTGTGTAGAGGACAGAGAAGGCATTCAATAAATGGTAGCTGTCATCCTTGGTATTCATTTCCATTCTCTCTTTTTTTCCCTAAGAAAGTGATACAGAATGACCAACTCTGGTTCCTTTTAGGAAGGCAAGGTTGGTTCAAAATCCATCCATGTGAATACCCTGTGCCAAATTAATATCATATGCCATATTTATGAATCTAAGAAAACAAAATCATATGATTAGCTCTATAAATGCTGAAAAGCCTTGGTTGCAATTCAATATCCTTTCATCATATAAACTGAAGGTCTCTAAAACTCAAGAAAATAACAATTTTAAGGGATTTTTTTTTTTTTGCATGAGAAAATATATACATACCCTCGTCCTAAAGCCAATATTTTCTCTAATGGAGAAGCATCAAAGGCATTTCCATTAAGATCACTAATGAGGCACAGATACCCACCATCTCTTCTATTCAACCCTGTGGTAGAAACATTAGCCGATGTGATTAAATGAGAAATCACCTAGAGGCATAAATATGGGTAAAGAGGAAGTAAAACCATCCCTACCAGATGATAAAGCATACTGGAGCAACTCCATAATTAAAGCTGTGGCACAAATGTGTGAATTGTCAGATACACCGGTCCAACATAATAGAAAAGTCCAGACTGAAACCCAGTGCATAAAGAAATCCAGTATATGACAAAATGGTCTCATAGCCTACTGGGACAAAGACAGGCTTTGAAATAACTAGCGCCGGGACAACTAGGTAGTCATTTGGAAAAAGATAAACTTTGGCCTACATTTCACACCACAGAGGAAAAAAAACACAACAACCTCCAAATGGATTAGAGGTCCAGATGTGAAGAGTGACCCAGTACAAGTACTAGACCAAACAGTGGGCTAATTCCTCTTTAACGTTGGGGTAGGAAAGGCTTTCTAACTAGGATTCAGTATCTAGAGGCAATAAAATAGAAGAGTGATCATGTGTACTATGTAAATATTAAAAAAAATTTTTTTTACAATAAAGCACCCCAAACTAGTCAAAAGACCAAATATTTGACAAACCAGGAGGAAATGTTTGTAATATATACCTCAGACAAAAAAACTAAAGACTAAAATATTGAAGAACAAAGGCCCAAAACCTGATAAAAAGATAAAGGGGGGGGGTGGCGGGGAGACACAAACAGACAATTCACAAAATAAGATATAAAACAGTGACCCTTAACCACGTGAGAAAATATTAAAACTCATAGTTAGAAAAATGCAGACTAGGGACGCCTGGGTGGCTCAGTCAGTTAAGCTTCCGGCTTTGGCTCAGGTCATGATCTCAGGTTCGTGGGTTCGAGCCCCACATCGGGCTCTGTGCTGACAGCTAGCTCGGCCTGGAGCCTGCTTCGGATTCTGTGTCTTCCTCTCTCTCTGACCTTCCCCTGCTCTCACTGTCGCTCTCTGTCTCTCAAAGATAAATAAAAAACATTTTAAAAAATTAAAAAAAAAACAAACAAGAAAAACGCAGACTAAAACACTCCTGAGATACCACTTCTCACTTTGTAAGACTGGAAACATGACAAGTTATGAGCACGCCTTGTGTTGGAAGGACACTGGCAGACATTGCTGGTGGATCTGCTCGTCAGTGCAAGCCTTTGGGTAGGTGATCTGACAATATTTAACAACCACACGAGCATACTATAGTTTTTGGCCCAACACCCTTCTAGAAATCTTCCCTTCAGGGCTCCTGGGTGGCTCAGTTGCTTGAGCATCCGACTCTTGATTTCAGCTCAGGTCATGATCTTGCAGTTGTGAGTCTGAACTCTACATCAGGCTCTTGTGCTTACTGGGGAGCTGCTTGGGATTCTCTCTCTCTCTCTCTCTCTCTCTCTCTCTCTCAAAAAAAAAAATAGAAAGAAATCTTCCCTTCAGGTATCCCTTTATCAATACAAAAATACATATGCACATTGTTTGTAATTGCAAAATATTGGAAATCACCTACTTGAGTTGGCTATGGGACAAGCACACGCTGGGCACTAAGGCAGCTATAAGAAATGATGGCATTCTTCAGGAACTGATAGAGCGTGACTCCCAGGACATCTGGACAAGCAAAGGAAGCACAAAATAGTGTCTGTAGGATGCTGCCTTTCACGTAAGAAAGAAGTGGGTGCAAGACCAAGCCAGAGCTGCACCTCCCTTCTCATTGTGTTTTCGTGGCTATTTGAATATTTTCTGCTTCCTGGTGTGTTCTTGTGGGTCCATGCAGTGAGCCCCGCATGGGGGGACAGATCCCCCATGCTGCTCCCAGGGAAGATGGAGAAGGCAGGACCCACAAGGGCTGTCCCTGCCCTGGCTTCATGTGGTCCTGAGCACATCCCTTCAGCCCCCTTCCCCCAACTTGATTTCCTCTTCTGTAAAATGGGGGCTAGTGACTCCCCCACCACTCGCCTCACAGAGAGGAGTGTGTCCAAAGGGCTTTGCACAACATGGAATGGGACATTATTTATTACTTACCTCCAGGGACTGCAAGTTGCTCTTTGGGCCTCAGATAAGCCTTCCATCCTCTTTTTCTGGTCCCTGGCCACACGCGCACACATGGCCCCTCCACTCTGTGCAGAGCTGTGGAACGTGCTGAGGTAGCTGCTTAGTTGGCTTTTACCTTGATTAGCGAGGGTCCCACCCGCACGCACTCCATCTGTGTGCCAGGTGTGGTAGAGGCCCTCTGTGGCCCCGGCCTCCCTCCCACTCCGGGCCCGTTCTCCTGCCCCCATCAGCTGGTTGGCACATACCGTCTCGTTTCGTCCTTGTTATGACTCTGCGAAGAAGGTCTTGGAGGACCAAATCGGGCTCAGAGAAGTGATGTGGCCCACCTCAGTCTTCCAGCTCTTACCTCAGAGCCTAGCCTGGGGGTTCCCTTAGTCTCTGGACTCCAAATTCTGTGTTCCTTCCAGGTACCCACTCAACACTCATCCCCCTGGGTGGGGGGCAGGTCTTCCCACTACGAGCCTCTCCGGATGTCCCCGCGAGAGCTGGCTGCGTAGTGGTGACGTCTGAAGTGATTGCATGCTGGTGCTCAGGAGCGCCAGAGCCCCACCAGCATGACAGTGGTCTCAGGAAAGAGCTGATGGGCAGAACTGGGCTCTTCCCGCAGGCCTGTCCTGGCCGGCACGCCAGCCTTCTGTCTCCAGTCTGTGCCATTTTAAGGGTTGGTCCAAGAGGATGCGTGCTCACACGAGGAGGAACATTAGCAGCCCCAGGAGCACCATGTCTGCATGCCTCAGGCCCCTGCGGGTCAGGCCTAGTCTGGAGGGAAGGGGCTGAGTCAGGCCTGCGCCTCCACAGAGAGGGAGGGGGCCTCGGGCAGGCAGTGGAGGGCATAATTGCCGGAAGGCCATACTCTAAGCACTGAGAACTCTGCTTACCAGTCAATAAGTCGTTTATTACACCCTTGATGGCGTCCTCCTTTGCCTCCCCCCTGGGCCCTGTGCAGTTTGCAGAGGGAAGGGCCCGGCCAGCGGAGGGTCTGGCCTCTACAGGGAGAAGGGCGGCTGGAAGGCTGAAGGAAGCGGGCTCTCCCACCTTCCCCGAACGGCCCACTGGACCAGAGTGCTCGCCCAAGCCCCTGGGGGGCCCGAGCTCTGCTGAAAAGAGCCGGCTAAACAAGTTCCCCCACCTCATTGCCCTGGACTTCATTTCCAAGGCTTCTCCTAGGGAACCCTGGTGCTTGTGGGGGAGGGCCGGTCTTCAGATCTAGGCAGAGACCACGGCCCAGCAGACCTCACCA
>NC_043701.1:133071881-133145779 GCF_006229205.1 Suricata suricatta
GAATTTTGTCATTTCAGATGCACACCCCTTGTTAAAAAGAGACCTGCTCAGTGGTACGATGAGATCACCTCTGTCTCGGTACTCCCCCGCCCTCCGCCCAAGAGATTCTGACTTAATTGATCTTAGGGTCTGACCTGGGCATTGAGGACTTTCAGAGCATCCCAGGTGATCCTCGTGAGCTGCTAAGGTAGAGAGCCCAGGATCCAGTCCTCTCTGAGGCCTTTCTGGTCCAAAGTTTTGTCATTCTTGGAAGCCCTGTGGGTTTAAGCCATTGTGTGTCCTGCATGGCAAACCGAAACCTCCAGTGGGGGGAAGCTCCTTATCCTACCCTCCTGCACAGGCAAAGACAGCAATGCCTGGTTTGACCCACACAGGCGGGCAGTCAGGGGCATGCCCAGGACCCCGTGGCCCTTCTCCAGTGACTCCCCAGGAGTGCCGGTGGCTCTGTGGGCAGCCCAGCACCTCCTCTTCCTGGCAAGAGGGCTGAGCTGTGTTGGAACCTGTCTCTTCCTCTCCCTTGATAGCACACAGTTTTAAATAAGATCTTCATTTACCAGAAGTTCACACCACAGCTTATGTGTTATATGAGAAGCAGCAATCTTGTGCTCACGGGGAAGCGCACTGAGACGTACTTGGGGGTGGGGAGGGGGTGTGGAGGAGAGGCGGCTGCTGGGGGGATGCGGGAGGAAGGAGGAACCCGTGGAATCCGAGCTGGCGCCCTGCCCCGGCCCTGGCAGTGCCATGCTCCTCCCGGCTCAGCGCGTGGCGGTGGGGGAGGTGCCCCCACTCTGCCCGCTGACCTCATGGCTGCTGGAAGGCGTGGAGCTGGGTGGGAGTGTGAGGTCACCACCAGCTCTGCCAGTGGGGGCCCCCCCCTCCACTGTACTCATCATGGTCATTTACATGTTTTCAGTTGTTGAGAAGGTGCTCTTGCTATTGACCTCTCAGTTGCCTCCTGCCTTGCCTTGGAGGCTGCAATAAGGAAGGGGTTGGGTGGCCATGGACCGATGCCACTCCTCCCCCATGGTGTCCTGCCTCCATTCTGCGCCCCTGACCTGTGCAGCGTCCACATCAATAAACCGATTCCAGTTGTACAGGACTCTACGGTTTCCAAGGTGGTGTCCTGCACTCCTCCCAGCCACTCCATGAGGTGGGTCTGATGACCTTGCCCGTGCAGAGGAAGAAACTGAGGCTCGGGAGTGCTGAGTACCTTGTAGACTTTTGTGGCAGAGCTGCGACCTTGCCCCAAGATTTCTGTTGGCACTGCCTACACCCGCTGGGGGACTGGAGGGCAGGTCGCCGTGACGTCTCTCTGCAGTAGTTTTTCTCCATTGGTTGTCTGTTCTGGTGACCGGAAAGCCGAGAGATCAGGGATCGAGTATCGGAGTGCCTGTGACCTTGAGCAAGGCTGCTTCTCTCTTGGGGCCTCAGTTTCCCCCAAAATAAACCAAAAGAGTTGGATTCGGTGGCCTTTTGGGAAGGGACTACCTCTTAGCTGCCCCTTGCAGGTTTCCGAGTGCACCCTGGCATTGAGGAGATATGCAAGAGGGTCTTAGGGTGGTCACGGGACCCGTGGTACAAGGCTTATGTGCATGTAATAAATACTGAGCTGACAAATGCGAAGCCGCATCCCCAGCCTCTGAATAAATAAAAAGTTGCCCAGAATAACAGCCCGGAAAATGCTGGGGCTCCAGCCAGCACTCACCTTCGCCCCTCCCACTGGTCATGGCTTTGTGCCTCCTCCTCACACTGCCTCCCATCCCCCTCCCGTCCACCATCCATCACTCACTCCAGCCCAAAGGCAGACACTGTCCCAGACTGGCCTTAGTTCATGACTCTGCGGATGATAGCTGGAGGTCACGCCAGCCAGGCCCTATGTGACTGGGGTGGGGGGGGGCGGGGGCATGTTTTCTTAATCCCCAGTGCCAGCCAGAAGGCTTTCTTCTTTGTGGGACGCTCCCTAGCCTTTCCAGCCCCTGCCCTGGGAGATGAACTAGCCAACTCCAGCAAGAAATCTTCTATTCTGACTGCTCCTAGCTGAGGCCAGTAAGAAATTAGGGCCTGGGGATGCCTAGGTGGCCCCAGGATGCTCTGGGATCCACTGGTCACAGTTAGTGACAGTGCTTTGAAGTGTATATGAGGGTGTATTTCCTGTCTCTTTGTGTTACAGTTCAGCGTTTATAGGAGCAGAGACCCAACTGTCAGGTCAAACATAAGATCACAGAAAGTTACAGCTGAAACGGCATCTCTCTATTTTCATAGATAAGGAAATTGAGGCCCCATGTGGCCACGTGGGGGGTGAGGAAAGCTTGACTATGGTCACACAGCTAGGAAGTGGCAGAGCCTGGGTTTGAACCAACATCTAGGGCATGTGCCCTTGACCCCCACTGACAGTGCCCTCCTTCCAAGGCCTTTGTTTGGAGCCCCACAGATGACCCCTCATCCTTGGGATTCAGTGTACCCACAGAGGAGAAGTCCAAGCCTGGAGGGAACAGGGCTCCTTGGTCCTATTTATGGCTTATGGACCACCCTGGGAAGACAGTGACCCATTAGAAAATCTTGCTGCCTCATGAAAGGGACCACTGTCAAGTCACGGGGTTCTACTGAGTGTGTAGGGGCAAGTCCCAAGAGGCAGAGCCCCTCTGTGGCCTTGCAGGCTCTCCAAGCTGTGGGAGAGGCAGGCGGCAGCCTCCTGGCATAGATGGCAGAACACACCCCTGCTTTCTGTGGCCCTTCTGAGTCTTCACAGACCACGTCTCCATGGAGTTTTCCAGTAGTTCAGTGGTGGTTTTAACGCCCATCCTACAGGTGAGAGCGCCAAAGCACAGCTAGTCAGGGAACCCGGCCCGGGTCTGGGGGCCAAGGCCATGGCCCAGCAGGCTCAGGTCTGGCTGGGAGCCTGGGGGATTTACCTCAGCCCCTCCTCCCCTGTCGTCTCCTGGAGGTCCCGGGGCCAGTCTGAACTTGTGGGACTTGAGAGCTGGCCTGGATCCTCGGTATCTAGACCTCTGGGCAGGGCCAGATTCCATTGGAGCTCAGGCTCCGCAGACCCAGAACAGACCACCCTGGCCCCCTCCTCCCAGCGCCCAGGGCAGGTCCCCTCCTCCCTTCAGGCTGCAAATGCCGGGCCTGGTTGCAGGACTCCTGTCCTGCTGCTGCTGCCTCTGACATTCCGCCCCAGAAGATAAGGATCCTGTCTGGCGCCTGAGTGCTTTTTTTCCTCCCTCTTTCCGAATCTGTTCCCTGATTATCTGCAGACAGCCCCTCATTGGGGGGCCACCAGGGTGAGGGCCCGGCTCACAGAGAAAGGAGGGGGTGGAGACCAGGAGGACTGTAGCCACCAACAGGCCCTGCTGGCAAGACCCCACTTACCCCCTGTACATATCTGGGGGGCTCGACGGCCATTTAACAACACCCCACTGTAGCCTGAGCCCCCAGCTTAGCAGAGAGCTGAAGGCTGACTTCCCTGTGTGGACTGACCCACTTTCGTGGGAAGAAGGGGTATGTGGATGGAGCGGGCCAGAGGGTGGGGTTGCTTCCGTGGTCAGCGTTCCTCAGCACTGGGCCTGGACGGTGCCCAGAGGGGATGTGGTAGCGGCTACAGCCAGCCAGACAGCCACATCCTGTGGGAGACACTGGCCCTTCCTAGGCCAGACAGGGGCTGAGGACACTTAGGGACAGAAGAGGGAGGGTGCTCAAGGGTTCCTAGAGCCTATCCTCCAGCTCTGGGGACTGGTCTCAGAGATGGTCATGGCCTCCTGGCCTCAACCTGGAAATGAGGGGCAAGTTCCCATCACCTGGGCCCAGGACCCGGCTCTCTGGTGGAACCCCACCCTTAGACTGCCGGGGCCACCCCTGAGAGCATCTAGTCTCCTTCAGGCAATGTACACATAGGGAGACCTGCTCAGGACAAGAAAGGATCGTGCCCATGGGTCTGGAGCCTGCCTCACAGGCCCACCACACCGGCAACTGGGAGCCCTCGATTCTCGGCAGTGTGTTAATCCTAACGTGCTATGGGACCTTGGGCAAGTTCCTTTTCCTTTCTGGGCCTTATACTCCTCAGCTGTAGACTGGGGAGGCAGCCTGTGTGGGATGAGGACATGCAGCCTCATGCCAGAGGTACTATTCAGGCTTGGAGTAGGTGCCCCATTAAAACGATCATGCCCGCTATCAGTGGTCCTGGCCAGGGACCTTAGGACTGGTAAAGTCTGTGGCAAGAGCCTGGGGAGTGGGCTGTCAGGAGGCTAAGGGTCAGC
The DNA here is from genome assembly GCF_006229205.1 of Suricata suricatta. Taxonomy (NCBI): domain Eukaryota; kingdom Metazoa; phylum Chordata; class Mammalia; order Carnivora; family Herpestidae; genus Suricata; species Suricata suricatta. Next base: position 133,076,138 of record NC_043701.1, read on the forward strand.
CATTTCCCTCCATGAGGGAGCCTGTGCAGTCTTTGGAAAAGGCCCTAAATCTTCTTCCCTGCTCCCCACCTGCGCTCACCATCCCCTCCCCCAGCCCCCTAAAACCATTTGGGGGGAAGGGAAGCCATGCAAGATCATTTTTTATGGCTTCCTGGCCCCGGAGCCAGAGGGCTGAGGATTGGGTGGTGTGGGCTGAATTCCTGAGCCTCCCCGTCCAGAGGCTTCAGCTCGTAAATATGAAGCCTGGGGCTGGGAGGATCTGGCCGTTAAGCTGTCAGCAGAGCGCCCACTTAGAAAGTCATAAAGTGGTTTTCAGAGCTGGGCCCAGGGCTCTCCCACCCCATCCTGATGGGTGTGGGGCCCTCTGCCTGGGCCCCCACTTGAGCCACCGGTACCCCTGTTTCCTCCCGGCTGCCGCCATTCCCTGTGCCGTGGTTTCTTCTGTATGCAAAGGAATCCCCCTGTGCTTCTCTTCTGGGGGGGATGGATGGGGAGGCCCAGGCTCCAGGGTACCCGGAGTTCTTGGCAGGCTGGTGGAGACCTCAGAGGGCCACAAAGGGGCCCTGCTCCTTGATTTCTCCTGAGAACAGTGAAGCCCCCATTATTTCTGATTCCCTTCTCTGTGCTTGGCCTCCAGAGACCCAGAACCTGCCCCAAGGAGTTCAGAAAATTGCAGTCACAGGGAGAAGATGAATGCCTGTGAAGAAAGAGCTCACATTTTCTCTAGCTCAGAGGTGGAGGAACTCCATGGCTGGGATGGGGGAAGGCTTCCTGGAGGAGGCAGGGAGGTGGGTGAGACTCGAGGACTACAGGGTGGGGGAAGTGGGGATGAGTGGGCAAATGGGCCTGCCCGGGGCGGAGGGCCGCTAGGAGCGCAGGGTAGGTGTGCAGTCAGTGGCAGAGGCCAAGGAGCCAGGACCTGTCCTGGGGCTTTGAGAGCCATGGGGCTATGTGGACACATTGCCCAAGGATCCCTCTCTCTTGGTCCCTAAGACTTGTGCTACCGTGGACCAGCTCTGGCAACAGAAGGTGTCCGTCACCACCTTTCCCACTCCTTATCCATGTGTCGTTGGACACATTAGGCCATCTGACACTCCTCATCAACCTCAAAATGGCATCAGGAGCGATCTTCTCCCATAGCACCTGTTGTCATGAAGTTTAAATGACATTATGTTGAGAGGGGAGGTAGCACTCTGTGGTTAGGGGTCTCTCGAGTTACGGAGCCTGGATTCAAAACTCAGTTCTACCTCTCTTTGTTCATAGGGTCTTGAGTGATTCCTTTACCTCTGGGGGCCCCAGGTCTCCCATCAGCAAAGCGGGGTAAGGTAGCGAGGATCCCGTGCTAGCTGGTACTACGTGCAAGGCACACACAGCATCTGTCACCAGGTCGGTGCCTCCATCCTCAGCTGGCGGCCTCTCTCGAGTTGGGAAGGGATGGCTTTATCGAGAGCAGGAATGGTCTTTATTAGGACTCCTCAAGGTCTTTTTTCTGTCTTGAGAAATGCTTAATGCTTCCCTAAGGCAAATAAAAACAATAAACGCCTGTCCATTTCCCTCATTTGGGGTGAGCTGGCTGGGTCAGGTAACCTGAGCTGGGGGAGGATGAATAAAGTAGGAACAGCCCCACCGGGCAGGTAATTGGGGATGGAGAGGCCTCCTCTGTCTTCCCACAGTGGGTGGGAGAGAAGGCGGCTTCTGTGTCACCTCATTAAACGCCCCCACAAATAACCTGACTGCCTGTAACTTCCTGAGGCAGAGATCGGGGGCGGGGGGGTCATTCAGCAACGAAATAAATAAATAGGAGTGTGATCATTAAACGTAAGACAGACCGGTAGCCCTGGCCCAGGTGGAAACACCGGTCTCCCTATTTGGAGCCTCAGGAAGGGATTGCTTATGGCACGCAGGGGTCGACCATTCTGGAAGGGGCCTGCTGCTCCCGTGGGGGGCATGACAACCAGGACACTGGCGGGCAGGCTTGGCTATGGCCTGGGGAGGTCTGTTCCTGGGTGGCTTCCCAAGGCTTCCACCAACTGCAGGCTTTGCTGCTCACACTCACTCTTGTCCTTCGTCCTCCCCACTTGCCTTGACCTTGCTCCATGAGTTCTGTCCCCCTCCCATTGCATCTACACTCTCCTGCTGGGCCTGCTGGACTCAGACTTAGAAACTGAGGCTTGATAACTCCTGGCTAACTTCCTTGCAGCGGAGCTGCCCTGGATGGTGAATGGTGGGTGGTGGATGGTGGGGGAGATGAGGGGTTCAGGTTTGAGTGGCCTGTCCTCCAGCCACCATAAACCTGCCTTCTGTCCCCGAGTAGGGGGTGGGGGCCTCTGACCCAAGAGAGGCTGGCTTATCACCATCTCTCACCTCACAGACCACTCACAGTCTGGGATTTATAAAGCAGCAGATAACTTTGCGGGTAGTGGGGTGAGTTTTAGCAGCAGCCCTGGGGAAAGGCACCATCTTCAGAATGTGAGGTCCACAGAGACCTCCCCCAGGGAGAATCTGCCAATGGGCAAGGGGCTCCTGAAGCAGCAGGAGGGCTCAGGCACAAGGGGTGAGTGAAGCCAACAGTGGCCATCTCATTTGCAGGGTGGGTGGGGAAAGGGACGGCTGAGGGGCAGGCTGGGGTTCCTCATCTTGCTGAGCAGCTAGCAGCTCCCCACATGTGTCGCTGGGCAGATCACTTCACCTGGGGCCCCGTTTCCCCCTTCCCAGCAGTACCTACCTCTTGGGGGGTTGGAGGATCGCTGAGAAGTGCAACCCAGGGCTGGGAAGTTGGAAGAGCAGCCCAGCCAAGACAACCAACCCCACCACCCTGACCCCCACCCAACCTGTTCTCTGTCCAGCAGTATGAGAGCAGAGAGGTCCCCAGGTGGGCAGTGGGAAGCTGGCTCCTTCTGGGCCATGAGCGATAGCCAGTGCCGGAGGGTTCCGGGGTGAGACTGAAGCCTCGATTTTTCAGGTCAGTTTCATTGGTTCTATCACACTCCTCCACATGCATCTTGTACATGTAAACCCCTGGGCCTGCCCTCAGGGAGCTGTCTGCTCCATGGGGGGGAGACTGGCCTTGGCCTTGAGGGAAAATAAGCAGGTGTCCTATGTGGGGTGCTTGGCGGCAGGAACAGCAGGCTGCAGGAGCCTCAGGCCAGAGCAGGAGGGTGGTGCATTGGATGCAGAGGCAAACCTTGCTCTACTCCCCACCCCTGTGCTGTGGTTTCTCCTCTCTGCCAAAAAGCTCTGCCTCCGAAACAGCCCCTGAGATTGTAAGCCATGTTTCTTGAGTGCCAGCCCCTGCTCCACACCTCTGAGTGCCACTATTGCTCTTCTGCCACATGGTCTGCTCTGTTTTTGGACAACTTGGGCAGCTGTCGGTCAAGCCTAAGTCTGCCTCCTCTGGCTTCCACCTGCTGGCCCTGGGCCAGTCACTGGCCGCTGCAGCTCCTCTGCTAACATAACCTGCTGAGCCGTAACTTCCCCTTTCACTGGGACCCATATCTCCCCAGTGAGAAAGGAAGGCTCCCAGGGCATGGCCACTGGTCCCAGCCATGGAGGCCCTGCATGTGGCCTGCCTCCGGTAGGCTCCAGTGTGGGCACAGGGCCAGCAGGGAGGCTGTGGGTGGTGAGGCCTGGAAGGGCCAGCTTGATCCCTCGCCCTGCTCTCTCTTCCCTCTGACTCCAGCCTCCCAAGGGCCCCATGCATTGCTTCCTGTTAGGGTCACGGCAAGCAGAGGCCAGCAGCAATGATCGCCTCCCTGCCCCACAGATGCCCGCCTTCTCTCTGACCCAGGCAGATACCCACCCCATACCTCCCCTCCCATTCGGCCCACCCCACCATTCCTCCTCCTAAACTACATGGTCTCATTTCTAGGAGATGGGGTGGTGGGGAGATGGGGGCAAGGCAAGCGGAAGGCATATTTGATATTTCTGGTCATTCTGTCTAGCCTGAGAACACCCGTGGCTGAGAACTCAGAAGAAAGTTCCTTTGATGGCCCTTAGAAGAGGAGCCAGGCTCCTTGTATCAGTCCCCAAGAGCCAAAGACAACTTTGGTGGGAATTCCTGCCTGGAGTGGAATTCAGGATGGCCTACTAAGCTTCTTTTCATGTAACAGCCTCGGAGTCCATGATTCCTTGCTTTTCTTGGGTCGGCGCTTGATCATCACAGGAGCGAGCCTCGTGTCTACGAGGAGCTGTTCCATGCACTCTACATGCATCGACCCCGTTCGTCCTGAAAGCCTCTTTAGGCAGGAACTCTGTCCCCAGCTTCCAGAGCAGCTGGGTGCCCAGCTGGGTGCCTGGCTGGGGGTTCATACTCAGGCTGCACACCTCCAGACCCCACGCTGCTGGCTCTAGTGGCCCCGGTCTGTTCAAGGAATGGGCCAGAGGCCACAGCAAGCACGCGAGCCCCAGGGCCGAGGGCTGCCCTTGGGCATGCACATGCCTGAGCACTGCCCAGGTAGCCCTGTTTTGCTGAGTAGGAGGAAGGCAGGGAGGGGAAAGGGGCGAGCAGGTGTCTCTGGCTTTGTCCCTGGGAGCATGGGCTGGACTTGAACGGCAGCAGTAGTAGCCGGCACCAAGATACGAGGCTCGCCTTCCTCTCGGCCTGGCAGTGCACCAGGAGATCTGTATCTTTAAATCACAGGCTGTCAGAGCTGGAAGGAGCCTCCCATTACCATGGCCCAAGTCAAGGCCCCAAGCCTGGAAGTGCCACCCAAACACAAGGGATCATAATGGTGCTCCTGGGCCATTTGAGTGGGTTAAGGCCAGGCTAATCTTAATAATAAACCTCTAACAATGGGGCTAATAACAGCCCAGGCCCGTGGCCTGTTATCTCGCACACCACCTCTGATGAGATTACAGCCCAGAGAGGATGTGGGGCTGGCCTGGAGTCACGGAACGAGGAGGTGAGACTTCCCCGGCAGTCGCTGGCTCCTAGTGAAACGCTCACCCACGGCCTGGTGCTCCAGGAGGCTACCCAGAGGTGTTCCTGGGGCGCCAGAGTGCTCCCTGCCTGCACTGTCCACTATGGTAGCATTAGCTGCATGTGGCTGTTGAGCACTGGAAATGTGGCTATGCAACTAAGGCACTGAATTTTTCATTTTAATTAATTAAAGATTAAACAGCTAGTGGCAGCTGTGTTGGATGGCACAGCTCCGGAGGTTCTGGGAATGTGCCATCCATTGTGGGTCTGCTACAGCATCAGAGTCCCCTGGGGAGTTAGGCCCTTCTCTCCTCCCCAGAGGGGCTCCTCAGATGCCACTCCCCACCCCACCCCAGCGGAATGGCCAGGGCAGGGGAACCAGAGAGGCAGGGCGGGCCGGAAGTCTGTCTCCGTGTCTCAAAGAGGCCCTCTAAACATAGAAGGCAATCACAGCTGTGGCACTGGGGGTCACATACGGTGGTGGCCGCTCTTAAAATCTTAAAATTTCCCCCCTTGCCTTGTAATAGTGACAATGCATTGAGTGCTAAGTGAGCAGCAGACACTGTGTGCAGGACCCAGCATGCCGTGCTGCTTAAGTTGAGCATCCTTCTCCCCATTTTGTAGTTGAGGGCACCAAGGCCCAGAGAGGGGAAGCAACCAGCCAGAGACCACACAGCTCGTGTGCAGCAGCACCAGGATCTGTACCCAGGTTTGTCCGTCTCCAGAGTCCATGCCCTTTTCCCAACCCCCTGTCACCCCATTCATTTGCCCTGGGCCAGACAACTTTGGCGACACGGAATTGTACGATGCTGGGTTCCTGCCCTTCAAGTGTCCCTCACACGTCACTACCTGTACAGAAGTGGTAAGGGATGTCTTGGTGCCCAGTCGGGAGTCTGTGAGCTCCAGCCTGCAGGGAGAGGGGGGCTCCCCGCCCCAGGGCCAGGCAGGCATTATGACAGCGCCCTAAACCTGGATGCCGAGCTTTGAATCATACATAGTCTCTTAACAGGACACCCAGCACCCAGCAGTTTTCTGGCACTGCAGAAGGCTTGCAGCAAATATCTGTTGGATGAACATTCTCTAGTGTTCTGTCTTCAGTGAGCCAGGCAGCAGGATCACATCTCATTTTTCAGGGGAGTAGACTGAGACTTAGAAGAGCCTCAAGACTGGGCCTCGGTCATGCCCTTGTTCAGGGCAAAGCAGGAGGGTCCCCGGCTCTCCGGATGCCTCCTCCAGGTCTCCCTCTTGCTCCCGCAGCCGCTTTTCTAGGATAACCAGGGAGCAGGTGGAAGGAAAACACTCAGCTTGGGTAGAGAGGCAAGTCATAAATATAATAACATCCAGGAGGAGAAGAGGGAGGGGGGAAGGCGGATGCTGAGAGCAAGGATGTCCGCTTCCGAGAACCTACGTTCTCCAGGCCTGCCGTGCGCAAGGACCCTGCAGGTCACTGGAACTGCTCCGAGAGAGAGAAGAGGGGGAGGGAGTGTGCATGTGTGTGCACACGTGCCCCATGTCCTGCTGGCGGGGCAGTGCGCATCTACGGGCGATCACGGCACACAGACCATCTCCAGCTCTCTCTGCCCGCCCCCCCAACCCGCTTTCCAGTTCTCCGGCAGCCAGATGTCTCCCAGATGTTTCTCACTTCCTGCCTGGCTCCGTGCAGTGCGTGTGTGTGTTTATTTTGGACAGCCCACTAAATAATAACCATTTTAAGAAAAGCTTTTCATAACCCCGTTCCCACGACGAGTCAGAGTTCAGGAAATAATCCCAGCTCTATTCACTATTGTCCCCAGGCTCTCTTCTCGATGACCTCTGCTCCCCCACCCTCGGGGACCACTTTTGAAAAGATTTCTTTTTATTCTACATGACGTGTCCCCTCTCCATGGCGCTGGCTCCCTGGGAAGCTAAGTCTGGTTTTTCTGAAGAGTGTAGGGAAGCTGGGGCTCAGAGCAGGGAGCCCCTTAGGGCTTTGCTACTCAAAGTGTGGTCTTCAGACCAGCATCACTTGCGAGCTTGTTAAGAGTGTGCAGTCTCAGCCTTACCCCGGACCTCCCGAATCACAGTCTAAATTCCAGCAAGATCCGAGGTGATGCATACCTACTTTAGGTTTGAGAAGTACTAGTCTGGGCTTAGCTCTGTCTTATTGATGGGTAATAGGAGCTGACTCGGGTATCATGGGGGCCCAGCCATCAGGAGAATCCAGGTAGGGGCTAGCGGTATAGACTAGGAAGCCCTGAGCCCCCAGGGCTTCGAGCCTAAACTGCCCGTCTGGGTGGGCTGGGGAAAGAGACTGCCACAGCCCAGCTGGCCCCTGGGAGGGGAGCTGAGAGGGCAAACTGGTCTTGAGGACGTTATCCCACCCCTGACAGCCAGTAGCATGTCCACGCAGCTTGGTAAAGAGGGCTAGGCCAGCCCTACTGCCTGCTTCTTGGGTTCCTGTTGGTCCCTACCCACCCCCTGTGCCCTCCGGAGCTTGGCCTGGCTGCCTCCATTCCCAGCTGATCTGAGCTCTTTAGCACGATACCCAGAGTTTGTGTTCTCTTAACCTCTACGTGCCCCAGCTTGCAGTCCTGCCTCCTAAGATTGTAGATCTCCGCTTGCCTCATGGGGGACCTGTGATTGCTCCATAAACTGTCCAGTCCTACTTGTGCCTGGTGTTTCTGTCTCCCCTTCACTCCATCTCACAGCGACGGTTTGCGGAAGGTGTGGCCTGCCTGGCTTGGGGTGGAGGGGGCAGATGCCCTGAGAGGCTGGGTCCCATGCTTGGGCGCAACTTCAGGTAGCTGGTGCCTTAACTGGGGAAAACTGCCTTTGGAAGGTTGAGGAAAAATTCAGCCCCAGGGGAGGAGACCGCCCTCTGTCAAAGGCTGCCCCTCGAGCAAGGACGGAGCCAACTTGAGTCTCTTCCTGGACAAGAAGGGGTTACAGGGAGGGGGGCTACAGGCTTAGAAAGGTGAGGTTCTGAGGGAGTGAGGGCGAGGAGAGGCCCAAGCAAGGGGGATATCCCAGGGTGAGAGGCCCCCGAGGTTCCTTGTAGAGGGATGGATCCCAGGGTATGAGGCGAGTCCCTAATGGGATGGGGCTCAGGATGATAGGGGAGCCCTCCCTGAGGAGGTGGGGCCCAGGTGAGGACCACCCTTGCCCCAACTCTGGCTCCTCCACTATAGAAGGTGACCAAATCATGTGTCAGAGTAGGTGCACGTTTAACATCAGTCATCAGTGGATAAATGGCCAGGTGAGTGAGTAGATGGAGAGGAGAGAGGGAGGGAGGGACGAGTGCATGGGAGGATGGATGGATGGACGGATCGACGGATCGGTGCATCACACCCCTGTGGCTCACAGGACACAGGCGCCAGCACAGCCAGCCCTGTCTGTCCCCAGACTCCAGCACAAATCAAATGAGAAAGTCAGTGGCCCTGATCGTCCACCAGAGGCATGTCCAGGCCCAGCGGGGCTGTCCAGGAAGCTTGTCACTGAGCATGTATTGAGCACTAGCTGTTTGTCAGTGGTTCCTTAAGACAATAAAGGATAGTTTACAAAGAGGTCGCACCAAGTTGACAGCAGCCCGGGCTGTGGTCCATATGTCCCCAGAGCATAAGGGTGGCCTTCTTGGAGCAGGTGTCGCTGGAGCTGGGCCTGAAGGAAGGGTCGGGGCCTATGGAGAAGGCACTGTTCCATCCGGCCCACCACTCAAGCAGGCCCCCACTACCCCAGCCCAGGAACATGGTGGAGAGGAGATGTGAATGGACGGGCCTGACTTGTTTCTTCCTCTCCGCCGAGGGCTCTACTCTTGAATGAGCTCCCAGACTCCCAGACAGGGCACTGGCAGCTGGGGGCTTCCCCCTCTGAGCTCCCCAGACTGACCCTGTGCACTGCTGACCTGAGACTGGGTATTCCTTGCCCATCTCTGCACTCCCAGCCTGCCAGGCCCTGGCAAGGGTGTGAGCAATGATGGATCATACTCCTCAAACTGGAAGCTGCACGTGGTGGGGGATTCTGTGTGTTTGGGTTTATGAGAAACGAGCAGCGAGTTCCAGACCTCAGATGGAGCTCCTTAGGAAAGATGTCCTTTCTTTGGTTTGCCCCGGGGTCTGGTGCCAGGGAGGCTCCCCAAGGACTTGGGGTGTTACTTGTGTCCAGGAGACCCTCTCCATTCCACAGGGAATGTCACATCTGCCTTTGGTGAGCTGCTGATTCCCTCCTCCTGTGTGCCTTTATCTTCCTCCTCTGTGTAATAAGGGGTGCACTCGTGAACTCCCCAAAGTCCCTCTTTTAGTGCTGTCCTGCCAGGTGTGTGAAGCCTCGGGGAAGGAGATGTCAGCTTCGCCCTGGGGACCTGTTGGAGGGTCCCAGCCCCTGGACCAGCTCTCATCTCCTGGTGGCACAGTGTCTGAGCAGGAGACAGTCAGGCTCCCCCACCCTCCCGGACAGGCAGCCTCGCCTGTGACCTCAGCGGCGCTTACCCAAGCAGGAATGCCCTGGGAGGCTGCAGCGGGAGAGGAGGGAGGCAGTACAGACAGTGTGGAGAGAACAGTCCTGGAGCAGGAGAAGGCCCTCCGCTGCCCGGGTTCCTCTAGGGACCTGCACATCCTCACCCGCATCCAGGCGGGGAGGGGCCAGTGGGAGGCCCGCCCCTCCTTCTTCCCCTGAGTTGGCACTTTTTTTCTTTGGGTGTTAAACTCAGCTCTTCCTTTTTCTCCCATTCCCTGCTGCCTGTTAAATAATTTAAATATTTGAGCCTAAAGGGCTTCAATTATCCTTTAATTTACATTAGTAATTTATGTATTAGGCAGAATGGACACGCGGTTAGTCTAACAGCCCCCAGTAGACTGGCTAGTATCTGCTGCACTTGATGTTCTTAGGAATCTCATCAGTTTCCTTTGCAGCCCAAGGTCTTTGTTTTAAAAGTGGCTCCTACACATGAGATTTACACAGCCCCGTGCACGGGTTCATGTGTGCACACGGGAGGATGCCTGAACTCAATAGTGAACACTGACGTGCACCCACTTATGTGTGTGTACACTGACACAGAGGACACAGGTTACACACACACACACACACACACACACACACACACAGCAAGATGTAAGACACATACCTCGTTGGCCTACAGTCTCACCCCCGCCGTCACCCTTCCTTATTTCTATGAACAATGGCATACACATATGTTTGTATTTGCCAGGAGGTCCCAGGCACAGCTCCTTCTGGCACAGAGGTGGGTGGGCTCCAGATTGACCATTCTGTGCCCTAGTATTCCGTCCCTCTTGGGCAGCCCCATGTGGGTGCTTGACTGAGCCCGGGGTTGAACACACACACACACACACACACACACACACACACGAGACCAAGATCGTGGCCACTTCTCCACCCCACTCACACACATGGGCCAGCATGAGCTGCAAAGTCCTTCTCCGAGTCTCTGGTAGAGACCGGGCTGCCCCTGCCTACCCAGTCTTGGCAACAGAGCCTTACAGCCTGGGCACGACAGACTGAGCCCTTTGCCCTGACAGCTAGGCTGCCAAGGGGAACCCATTAGGGATTGCCAGCTCCCTGCTGCCCCTCCAGTGCTGGTCCATCTGTCCCCTTGCCAGCTTGCAAGGGCTGGGGCTTTCCAGGGGGTGGAGACAGTAGGGACAAAACAATGTCCCTGCAGGTGAGTGTTGTGTTCCCGAGCCCGTCAGCTGAGATGGGGCCCTAGCCCTGTGGGGACGTACCTTGAGGCCCCGTGCTGAGACCATGCTTTCCAGGCAAGCCACTTTGGCTCCAGAACTGTCCTGGGAGATGTGGCTTCCCAGCTGTCATCCCTAACTCTAGGAGGGCCCAGCACGGCCCCTCCCTCCTATCACTCCCCACTTGTCCCCTATGGCCCCCAAAGCACAAGGTGGCAGGGGCAGGTGGCCCTGTGTGCATTGCAGCCTCCAGTCCGTGGGAACAACTCCATTATACAGAGGGAGAACCAAGACTGCCTCTTAGGTCACAGGGTAGCACTTAGAGAGCCTCCCCGAAAATTCCCTCATAGGGTACTGGCCATGCATCCCAGTGCCCGAAGGGCCTTTTGGAGCCCGGATTTCTCTCTTCCTGTATTAGGACTCTTGACTGTTGTCCTGCTCCCAGGGATGGGGTGGCTCTCTTCCCTGAGCACACGTGCGGGCTCAGGAGAACAGTCTGTGGGAGCCCGGTGGAAAATGCGTGGGCCACAGGTGCCCATTCCTGTCCCCTCAGGAGGCACCTGTGGCACAAGCACTCTCCCACTCCTGAGCAGGGCAGGGGCACTGGGCCTGGGCCTCCCAGCTGCTGAAGGCCTCCTACATCGTAGTGGCCCCAGCTCCCAGCTCCTGTTCCCAGAATGCTTTTAGTGTGGGGCATTGCCAGTGGGTCAGACACCAGTGGCCCCCAGGACAGTCCTGACCTTCCAGCTGCTCTATCCAAACAGGATGCTCCCCACATTAGGTGGTGTGCTCCCCTGTCCTCCTGTGAATTCCCCCCCATGGCCTTTCTCCTGGCCTTGGCCTCTCTCTTCCTCCTCTGTCTGGTTTGGCTTGGGTGTTTGGGTGCTTCCCAAGTCCCAGGGTCTCCCAGGAATTCCTGCCTCTCCCAGGAAGCCTTCCCTGATAACCCTGGCCTCCCTAGTCCTGTAGCCTGTACCTCAAATGTAGGGTAGCAGTGGCAAAAATGGTTCATCTCCCATGGCTGTTTTGAAAGCCAGAGGGTGACCTCCTGATCTGTCATGTTCAGAGGAATTCTCGGGCCACATCTGGCCTTGTTTGTAAAGGTAGTTTCAGGAGTGTCTGCTATGGGCACGGGATTGCAGTTGGTGGCACTGAGGCCAGGCAGGTATTTGTCACTCATTCCAGGGCTCAGTCACAGTCTTGTTACCACAGTCTTGTCATTTTACAAAGGTGTGTCCCCCTCCTGACTCCCAGCACAACAACATAGGGCAGAACCTACTTCTCTGTCCCCCACGGATTCTAGGGGGATCTAGGTCTCGATCTAGCAGAAACTGCGGAGGAGAATCCTTAGAACATGCTAGGGGTGGAAGAAACTCCAGAGACCATCAGGTTCAAGGATGACACATAGGCTTCCTCTTACCAGCCAACCCTGACCAAGCAGTAGTGACTTCCAGGAGCTCTGCTGATTCTGAGACTAAGATCTGGCTCAGCTGGAAAGAGTGCCGTAAGCAGCTAGTGATGTCTGGTACGGGCTCTGCCAGGGCAGTGGCCACACCAGGGTATTGCTGTCTGGGCTTGATTTCAGTCTTCTAGTTATACTGATCTGGAGCGAGGACCCAGAGGAGGGGTACTCCGTCAGAGGCCATTCCATCGCTTGGGTCGATGATTCTAGAATCCTGGCTCCTGCTAAGATAGTCAAAGTAAAGAAGACAGATGTCCCAGTACATCCAATTTTCACTTGTGCTTAACAGCACTCAACCTCACACACACACGTGCTCCCAAATATATACAAACACACACACACACACACACACACACACACACACACACACTCTGCCTTCTCCCCTGGCAAACCTCATCCTTGCTCAGCTGGTCGGTGGAACATGGGCAGACGCCTGGTGGTATGTCTGAGTCTGCTCCCTGTAGCTGTGGTCCTCTTTAGTCTTCATGCAGCCTTTAAACTTTTAAACTTTTACCTCTTACCCTTTAATACCGTAGGTGGTTGGTGTGCTAGGAACACTCTGTAAATGGCATTTAAAGGCAAATTGGATTTTCTTCTGGCAGCTGCCCTGGACTTGGGACTCGCAGGCCACTGAGCACACCTCCCCATGTGCGAGAGCAATTTTCCATTTGCCCCATGATGGGAGATGAGACTGTGTTGGGCCGGTGGGTCACGAAGGTGGCCTGCACTTTAATTAGTTTGCTTCAAAATGCCATCTCTCAAATGTTTTGTACGTGCCTGCAGACAAAGTGATTTAAGTTGCAGAGTGTCTGCGGCCCCTAAGGGGACCTTGAGCCCTGTCTCCATCAGGACTCCCGCCACATGGTACCGGGTGGACCGAGGGATGAATGAGCCAAGAGAGAACTCCCGTGCTGGGGGAGTCCTCTGTCTGCATACACTCGGGCTTGGGGGGAAGAAGTGAAGATGATATTTACTTTTCTGTAAGCCCTTTTTTCCCCCTCTGAGAAAAATCCACAGTCCGGGTGGGGATGTATATTTCAAACCTGTCATTTCATTTACTGTCAGAGTGACTGTAGTTTTCTGGAACTCTGAAAGCAGCAGTGCCACTTTTGTAAGTAAATGAAGGGAGATGTAGTGAGTTTTGTAAGTTCAAGTGCTTTTTTTCTCCCTCCTCAACAAAAAAAGTGACTTGTCGGGGTGACTGGGTGGCTCAGTCGGTTAAGCGTCCAACTTCGGCTCAGGTCATGATCTCACGGTTCGTGGGTTCAAGTCCTGCATCAGGCTCAATGCTGACGGCTCAGAGCCTGGAACCTGTCTTCAGATTCTGTGTCTCCCTCTCTCTCTGACCCTCCCCTGCTCACAATGTCTCTCTCTCTCTCTCTCTCTCAAAAATAAATAAAAACATTAAAAAAATTTTTAAGTGATTTGTGATCTGGGTGAAAATAAGTATCATATATGTTACGATATTTAGCCAAATGTCTGTACTTTAAAACAAAGAAAAGGAGAAGCAGTGCTCTCTCCTCAGTGGTACCTGTCTTGAGTTTTATCTTTCCGGGTTTAGTCCCTTCTGAGTTGCTCACTTGCTGTGTGCTGTGACTGTGGGCTGGTCTGTTGCCCTCTCTGGACCTCTGTTTTTTCACCCACCAAATGGGATGACTTTGGTCGTGGGGCAGCAGAAATGGTGACAGAGCACTTGGCCACAGTATGTGGCCCCCTTTTGTGGCTCTATACTAGGGTGGGGGCAGGCTTTACCTGTGCCTCCCGGGGGCGGGGCATCAGTCCCAGAGCACACAGCCTCATGCCCTCCGCACGTTTACAGCGTGCATCGTATCTCTCATCATGCAGGTGGGGAAGGGGCAGAGAGAGAGGGAGGGAGAGAGAGAGGGGGGGAGAATCCCAAGCAGGCTCTGCACCACCAGTGCAGGGCCAGACTCAGGGCTCAAACTCACGAACCATGAGATCATGACCTGAGCTGAAGTCAGACGCTTAACTGACTGAGCCAGCCAGGCACGCCCCCTCCCCTTTTCTAATCTCCATCATCCTGTGAAGGCAGGGCTTGTATTGTGTTGTACAAGAGAAAACCAAGGCTCTAAGAGGTTGCTAATGACAGCCACTAGCTGTTACTATTTTATCGTGTGCCAGGCTCGGTGCTGAGCATGCTTAAATCACCCTCAGCTTGTTTAAATCACGCAGGAGGTTGCCATCCTCACTCCTATTTGGAGCAGAGGAAACAGCCTCAGAGAGGTGAAGTGACCTGTCCCAGGCCAGAGTCCTTCATGGGGACTTGCCTCCCTAGACAGCACTTGTGAACTCTGGGGAGAGGGAAGGCATTGGAGGCATTAGAGAACATTCCAGAGACAACCAGAGCCTAAGTCAGATCCTGGCAGCCTTGTCTCCCCAGAGGAGTAGAGGGCAGGCAGGGAAGCAGGGAGGGGGTTGGGGAGATGAGGGGCTTTTCCTGGAGAACTCCTGGGGTGAAAAGAGATAGGGCAGAGCACAGGCTCCGGGGTTCTGGGGTCTAAGGGCTTTCCTACCCTCTCCCTCTTAGCTCTTTGCCTCTGCAGCTCAGACCCCAACTCCTCCCCTACGCCCTATCCCTCATCGGCTGTGGGTCTTGGGGGATCCCAGAGGCCCAGCTCTCCCCATTACTGAGCATCATAAGTGCTCCAGCCCCCAGCAAGGCTGTCCTAGCCACCCTGCTCTGCAAGCCCAAGGCCAAGGCCCAGGCATGGAGTAGCCCATTCCCTGAGCTTTGGCCCTTCCCCTGGCGCCATGCCCCAGAGGTCCTGATGCAAGGAGCAGCAACGGCACTTTCCAGAGGTGAGGCCTGCTTGCCAGCGGCCCCTTTCCCATTGCCCAGGTGATACCTCGCAGGCAAGGCCTGGTGCTACCTGTCAGGAGAGGTGCTGTTTGGTCCAGGCTAGAGTGTGTGTTGGGGGGAGTGGTATATGTGTGTCTGTGAGTGTGAGTGTGTGTGCGGGTATGTGTGTGTGTGTGTGTACGTGTGCTGAGTCCACTCAATCCCTGGACAGCCTGGGCTTTGCCTCCCTTTCCTTCCCTAGGGCCCTGCCAGGCTCCCTGGCACCTGGTTCACAACATCTGCAGGGTGTCAGAAACTGGGCTTGCCCGAGGGCTGCCCAGGGGAGGAGGAGCAGGGGAGCTGGGTGGGGCTGTGAGCCCTCCCGAGGGACCCCCCCCCCCCACCCACAGCCTGGGGATGGGAGGGCACCCCTGGAGGCTGGAGCAGCTGTCTCAGGAATGTCTCCCAGGAGGCCTTCAGGGAGCACCTGTCACAGGTGGGATCACAGCCTGGGAGGGACGTCCAGGGCCCCCCTGCCTGCTCCATGTGTGTCCTTTTTGCTTACTGTATCGTGTCTGCTCACAGACCAGCAGCGCAGTCCCCAGAAATCTGCTCAAGGTCACATCGAGTTGGTGGTATTGTTAGGACTGGACTCCAAGGTTTCTGACTTTTGGTTCAGTGCTCTTTCCACTGTAGCAGGTGGTTATCAAATTAATGTAAATTGCATGCAAATGGCTCTCTATACCTAGCATGGGGGGGGGTGTCCGAGGGTAGCTGATGGGATTCTCCCCTTCGCGGACTATCAGATCTGATAAGACCCATGGAGATCACCCTGCCCACCCCAAGGCTCGAGTCCCAATGGGCTGTGGGGAAGGAGGAGGGGTGCATGTTGACTCTGGGACTGTGGGCGCCTGGCGTCCTGCTGTGGTGGCGGCGTGGGGACGGCAACGCCAGGAAATAGCCAGAGAGGAAGCCTCTAGGATGGGCCTCCAGAGTCTATGAGACGCCATGGGCCCAGCACAGGGAGGTTTTCTCACGCATCCTGGGAAGGTGACTAGCCCTCCCCAGGCCCCCTGGGTCCCCATCAATAAGCCAGCCTGAATGGAGAGGCTGGGTTGTGGAGATTTATTTCCTGGCTTTGGAACCAGCCATGCTCCCTGCCCCCCACCTTCTTCCTGGCCAGAGAACAATGGGACATCTCCAGAGAGGCCTTCCTGGGGCAACAGGTGCACAGAGCAGGGGGGATGGCCTCTGGCCCCCACAAGCTCCCACCCCAAGGCTGTTCCACACTCCATGAGCCTAGACTGTTTGCTAGGCTTTCAGAACAGCAGCCTGAGCGTTCCTTCTTAGAATCTGTAAGGTTATTTGAAAGACTAGGCTCCAGCCCTTTCCCTGTCTAGACTCAGACATACTGGGTCCAAGATATATTTGTTTGTTTGCTTGCTTGTGTATACAGTCCAGATAATGTTGCCATCTTGCCCCATAATGGGCAAGATAATGGGGAACAAGGGTCTGAAAAAGAAGTATTCATACCCCACCTTCCCAGAACTAGCCACTGCTTGTATATTGGTGTGTTTCCTTCCAGGCTCAGGCCTCTGTTTGTTTTATGGTGAAATCAAAGTGAGCATTTCATTTCACACCCTGGTCTCCTCACTTGACCTGATCGCACCAGCCTTTCCCATGTGGTCACATAGATACTTAGCACTGTCCCCACCTCCGTGCTGGGGATATACTTTCATTTACTTAACCTGTTCCCCCATGGTTGGGCATTTTGCCCTGGTAAATAGCACTGCAGTGAACATCTCCATGCACACAGCTGGCTTGAGCAGTTCGGGAGAGCTTCCCAGAAGTGGAATTCGAGAGAAGGCATGCCGTCCTTGACGTATGTGGCCACAGAGCTTTGTGGATTCAGAGCAAGAGGTGTCCCCAAGTTGTCATTCTCCGAAGATGCCAGAAAAGTCATTTTGCAGACATTGCACAGTGCCGGACCTCCCCAGGTGCCCCTCGTTAGGGGGCACAGGGACGTGAATTGTCCTGCCTCAGAAGCACTGGGGGCCCCTGGGGGCCTGCTTTACTAAGCGGGTCCCTCCTCGTCGGCAATTAGCGCCATCCATCTGCAGTGAGATCTGGAATGAGCGGAAGCCTTTTAGAGCAATTTGCTCTTTTAATCTCGCCTCTGTGATCTCATTTAATTTTCTCAGCCAAACGTGGTTCGCCGAGGGTGTCAGAAACTTCTGTGCTCCACCAGCCAGGCTGAGTCCTCACCCTTTCGAAGTGACTCTCGAAGCACTGCTGCATTTGTTTCACCTGCAGGAAGTGTGGATCCCAAGCAGACCTGTCCCCACCCAGCTACAAGAGGGAAGGGTCTAGTGTAAAAGACATGGCTTTACACGTAGGCAGACAGGCCACCTGCCCCGCCTACAGGGGAAGACGGGACTGTTCGCTGAGTTATACTCTTTGGCATTCTGTGTGTGTGTGTGTGTGTGTGTGTGTGTGTGTGTGTGTGTGTACGTGCGCGGGGGGGGGGTGGGCCTCAGGCAGTCCTCCCACACTTCTGTGAGTCGGTGTGTGATCACACCATTTTAAAGACCAGGAAACTGAGGCTTTGAGTCCCAATGACGTGCCAAGGTCCCTACCATGTCCCCTTCCCTGAATGATGACCAGGTGGCACTCCATAGGGAGTTGAGGTGCTGTCACAGTGTCTTAACCCCAGAGGTGACCAGGTAAGTGGCTGTGGGCCTGCCACACCCTGCACCACGGCCCCTCACACAGCCTCTCCAGCCCTGGCCCCAGCTCCTCCAGGAAAGGAGACTCAGCTGAGCCAGCACAGCTCCTAGGCTGTCGGCATCCTGGCTAGGAGAGAGAGCCATGGTGATTTACGGCCGCCTTGTCCCCCAGCGCCCTGCCCAGGCCCAGTGTACTTACTGACTAATGGAAGACCAGCACAGAGGGAAATAATTCTGCCAGGACTTGGCTTCAGTGACAGGGGCAACCACCATTGCCTGGGGGTGAGGACGGGATAGGGAGCAGAGCGAAGTCGATCAGAGGCCAGAGACAGAGGCACACGGAAGGCTCTGACAAAACAGAGGGAGCTCAGGCAGGGATGAAGAGGTACAGAGGATGGCACCGCCTGGCAGCCCAGTCCCTGGACCAGCTTCTCCAGGGCCCCCGTGGGGAGCCAAGAGGTGAGCCAGGAGCCGAGGCCCCAGATGTCCACCAGCACGCCAGCCTGAACCTTTGTGGGGGGGTTGATATCCATAGAACATCAGAACTTGTCACCTAACCCCTCAATGACAGATGAGCAAGCAGAGGCCCAGAGAGGGTCAGGGACTTGTTCAAGGTCACACAGCAGTTGATGACTGAGCTAAGACAAGAGTCCAGGCCCCCTGCCTCCCTGGGATATCACAAGAACACACTAGCTAGTGTGCAGCCCAGGAGTATGGAAAGAAAGGCCATAAAAAAAAAAGGCACAGAGTATGAGGCGAGGCAGAGAGTGTGGAATGTGGGAGTGGGCAGTCCGGTCCAGGGAGAGAGAGGGGCACGGGATGAAGGAAGTATACTAAGGAGGAGAATTGGGACAGTCCCAGGAGCAGGAGGGGAAGGGGTCCAGCAGCCAATATAGACCATCCTGGCAAGGACAGATTAAGGGGGAACCCTGGAAAGCCATACCTTGATGGATCCCCTCTGTTAATTAGCAGGTGCTCCCTGAGGTCCTTTGCTGAGCACTATGGGACAAGCGGGAGCACATCTAGATCCCGCCTTGCTCCTCTCCACTAGCACCCCCCAGCCAGTGTGTCTGGCTTTGTGGTTGGAAGAGGAGAGCTTCTGAGCCAGGCATGCCTTTCAACCTCTCTGAGCCCCTGTTTCCTTATCTGTTAAGTGGGACCATTCTGCACACCTACCGAACAGACGGTGAACTAGGAAGTTTGGGTTGAGAGGAAGCCTAAGTGGAGTTGCCGCCGGCCTCAGATCAGGTGTGTAAGGACCCCTGTGTGTCTCTGGGACCCCTTCCCCCTTCAGGCCACCCAGACCAGTCATGTAGGTGGCTTGCACCTGGGCAATGCATTCCGTCTGTGCAATGGGCAGAAGCGAGGCCACCGTGCCGGGCTCCTAGGCTGGAAGTCATCCCGGACTGGGCAGTGAGCTCCCGCCTCTGCATGCCAGGTGCCGCGCAGAGGTGCTGTGTGGGTGTGGGAGGTGTTGCCTCTGGCTGGGGACCCAGCAGTGTCTGGGGCCTGACAGCCAGAAGGAGGGAGCAAACTCATGGCTGTCATAGGGCGGAGGTGAGGCTCTGTTTCCTCCCTGGAGCTGGGGCGGGCTGCGGCCAGGTGTGAGGGGAGCCCCGCCAGGCCACCCAGCCTTGGCGGCTCCCGCAGACGCCCAGCGTGCCTGCTGTGTGTGCACCAGGTCTGTGCCTGTCATACGTGCGGTCTGTTCCAGGAGGACAAGTCCTGATACCCACTCTACAGATGCAGTACAGGGGCCCAGAGACTTGGAGCGACGTGACCAATGACGGCACTGCGGTGACCCGACCTGGTTGGCGAACGTCTCAGTCTAGACACTGGACCAAGCGTTCCACATGCAGTCAGGCTCATTCCTCCAAGCCGGGGCTCCTCACAGCACCATTTTCCAGGTATAGAAATCAAGGCCCAATGGGGGAAAAATCATTTGCCTAAAATCCCACGGCTATAGAAGCCAAGATTCTCCTCGGGGCCCTGGGCCTCTTTTCCACCAATAGCAATGGCCCTCACTCTCCTGGTGAAACATGGGTGCCCTCAACTCCAGACAGGGCTCCCACCTCCTGGTCTAGGCTAGAGGAATCCATGAATTGCCTCGTGCTGGTCTCTGACCGCCTGCTGGCCACGTGCAGGATGGGAGGCGAGCGCTTGCATATCAGAGGGTCCTGGAGTGATGCCCTGGTGTTTCAACCACTCTTGCTTCTTCTTGAGTGTCCAGAGGCCACCCCACATCCCTTCATACCCAGCTCTTGAGGCCCCCAGGACACCTGGCTTGTCACTGAGCCATGTGGAGGGGCTGGCTTCCTTTGTGCCTTTCCCAGAATCCTCTACTCTGAGCATCTGAGAGCAGCAGGACAAACCATGTCCTTGGGGAGTGTCCTTATAGAAGAAGAAGGTCCAGAGAGAGGAAGGGACTTAACCCAAGGTCACATCCAAGGGGCATCCCAAGGAACCTTTAGAGTTCCCTCAGAGAAAGGGCAGGAAGAGCCAAGGATGAGCTTTGCCCAAGCCCATATGCTCCCACCCATGCCCATGGGCTCCCATGGTCACTCTGGTCCCCACCCTTGTCCCCACCCTTCCCCAATATTGTCTTTTCTCCTGTGGTTGGTGCCCAGCTGAGCAGAGGATTCACCAGTGGGTAAAAACTTCTTCCCCGGAGAACTAAACATCCAGAACCCCCTCCTCCCTGTCCCTGTCTGAGGACCCGCAGTCACCAACCTGTCTGAGAGCCCACTGGCAAATGATGAGAGAGAGGCTGAGCCTAAGTGGGAAGCTGGGATAGAAGTGTCCCAGCCTCACCTCGTGGGCAGGGTGGAGGGAGGGTAAGGTTAGCTGTGCGTTAGAAAAAGAATCATGGCTAATCTTGGCTGTGGACAGCCCTTCACCTGTTAGAAAGCGCTTTCACATCTCCAAGAAGAATCTATGGTTCACCCCGTTGGAAGATTAGAAAACTCAGGCTCGGAGACGTGAAGTGGTTTGCCCAGGGCCACACAGCCTGTTAATGTATGAGCAGTACTTGGACTTCAGCAAGTGTAGCCCGAGTTTCTGGCCAGATTCCGTGCCAATTACTTTCACATATGTGACTGTTTAGCTGAATGACAGGCCTGGGAGATCCATGTGCGTCTCCCCATTTTACAGAGAAGAACTTAGAGCACAGAGAAGACCTGTGGGCACAGTGCCTCTCAGCGTACGCCCCCCGCCCCACTCCTGACGTTTAGGGGTAGACAGCCCTGGGCAGCTCCCAGTCTGCCCGTCTTGGATGTGGGAACACTGACCGTGCCTGGCAAAGCATGGTCTGGGTCCGAGCCAGAGCCTCTAGGAGATGAACCTTCGTCATTGGCCCTTGAGGTGGAGAGAGGTGGGGGCATGCAGGGTCAGGTGTGGAGGCTCTAGGGCCCACTCCCTTTCATGGCCCAGCATAGGGGTGGCCCAGTACTGCCCCCGCCTCCTGCCTGCCTTAGCTCCTGCTTCTGCCAGCTATCTCCAGCGCTTGTGTTTCCACGGCTGAGATCCAAAACTCAGCCCGAGCAAGCACACCTGAGACATCCAGTGTTTCTTTCCAGGGGCCCTACCATGGAGGCTCAGGGCCCCCACCCACCTTCCTCACAACCCCAGGGTGGAGATGGCAATAGGTGGAGGCAAAAGAGGCAGGCTGAGCCTGGGAGTTTAGAGGCCTCTGATGGTACTGGGTGTGGCCTATAATCCTGCTGGCTGGCCGCCCTGTTCCCTAATTAAAGTGTCCTTTTGAAAATGCCCTCCAGTCCAGGCCTGGCCGTGCTGGGAGAGGCAGGCCCCTCCCAGAAACCTCAGCAGCTTTCTCACCTCCCCTGGAGGGCCTCAAGGCTCTGGACCTTAAGTCACCCTGGTGAGGCTGGGGGTCCCATGAAAGTGAGGACCTCAGGATTGTACCCATCCTTTCAGGGTACTGTGCCCCCAGACCCACCTCTCCCTCCCACACCCCTTGCTGCAGGCAGCAGGCTGTCCTTGTCCGGAGAGGCTGGATCAAAGGCACTATTGAAGAGGCTTGTTAGAGCGGGGGATGCCAGGGGCAGGAGAACGGTGGGTGTGGGGCAGGGAGGTGGGTAACCAGAAGATTGAGTCACCACAGACCAATTGTGGTGAGTGGGCAGTGGGTGGCTGGAGCCAGCTTTTCGGGCTGAGAGGAGAGCCCAGCCAAGAGGCCCAAGAAAGGGGTGTGCTGGCAGCTCTCGGGGCCCTGTGGAGAGGTTGTCACCGGCTCACCGGGACACCTCCACAGATGAGCAAGCCTGTTCTTTTGCAGTCCCTTATGAAAGCCGCCTTAGGTCAGGGCAGCAGAAAGGCTGGCCAGGTCAGCACTGCAGGGTAGGGGTGAGCTTGGGTCTCTTGAGTCTTTCCCACACTGGAAGCCCAGAGTCGGGACTGGGCTGAGGGTGCAGTGAGAGTGGCCAGTGTGCACCCATGGAGGC
Organism: Suricata suricatta; assembly: GCF_006229205.1. Classification (NCBI taxonomy): domain Eukaryota; kingdom Metazoa; phylum Chordata; class Mammalia; order Carnivora; family Herpestidae; genus Suricata; species Suricata suricatta. The sequence continues at coordinate 133,098,173 of NC_043701.1, forward strand.
TGTCCATTACTGGGACAAATCCACACCCCCCCCCCAACTCTCTGGGCCGTTTTCCCCTTGGGTTAAGTTGAGGTGAGTGGGGACAGTTCCAATCAGGGATAGTGGAATCTTTTTTCATCACTTGATTGGTGTGACTGGGTGTAGTCCTGTGTTAAGGAGTCTGTGGCCCTGTCCAGGCAGGTGGAGACTGACGATTGATTAGTAATGTCTGCCCCAGCCCTGGGATGGGCCATGCTGCTGTGTATTTGCACATGAACTAGGTTTTCTCTACAACCCTCATATTCTCTACCATCCTGAGATTTTGAGGCTTGTCTGACAAAGCCTCCCACATCCTGGTGCTGCCTCTGGATTCTGAGATGCCAGTGGAAATTGGTCACAATTTCTCTATCTCCAAAAGGGAGAGAAGGCCTTCACTGAGCCTCTCAGGCCTTGATTCCCAAAACTCATTGTTCTCAGAGTTACTGAGCCCTTTCTTGTGCCCCACTGTGTGCAAGATGGAGTGTGCCTGTGTTCCAGAACCGTCTCCCTGCGTGCACCTGGCTGAGCCCTGGGGATTTCCCTTTTACTGGCTGTGGGACTCGGGACAAGTCAGTCAGGTGCTGAACAGTGGTTGGTGAAGTAGGGGTGATGGTGTCCATGTCTGCAGACAACTGCGTGTGCAGAGTGCTCGGCCCCAAGTTGGGGGTGCTCCTGAAAGGCTCAGGGGAGCCGGTGTCTTTGCCCATTCTTGACCTGGGCTATGGATGGCAATTTTGATGAGGGTGGGGCAGGGGAGGTTGAACGGCAGTTTCAAAGCATCCCAGGCCCAGACTTTCGGCTCTCCGCCGCACTCTGCGGTGCCGAAACCATAGGCCCGGCCTGAGCTGGCTTCTCCATAAACTCTCCGGTCCCTCCCTCTAACCAGCCCCATAAAAAGGGAGCAGGGCAGGAGGGAGTCCGGCTGCAGACTTTGTAATTTGGCTTGGAGGCGGCTCCCGTTCGTTTTAACCAGGCTGTAATTAGGGCTGGCTCCCAACACCCGTCATTACCGGAGCCTAGAAGGGGGACTCTAATTATAGCGTGCCGGGTCCCGGCTGGAGTGGGGGGGCCAGCCAGATCTGGGGGCTGCAAGGCCAGCAAACCGCTCTCCAGGGTGGGGCCCCAGGGCATTCCCCAAGGCTCCTCATTTCTCATACTTCCAGAGCCATTCATGGGAAGGTGGGGCATAGGTTGAATGGAGGCCTCCTCCTCAGGGAGAAGAGGACCCAAGGGAGCCCAGGAGGCTCATCCATTCATGCAAAAAGTATTTATTAAGCATCTACTATGTGCCACGCTGGCGCTGGGAGTCAGCAGTAGGCACACGTGTGCCACCCAGCCAGGGATGGTGTTGGGGCAGAAAGCGCCAGTATGGACATCTTGCTGCTGAAAACATCCGAGTATGTCCACACGGGGTGGCCAACAGCCCCATTGCCCCATTCACTCTCCTAGGACCCTGGCCCAGAGCCCACACAGGTAGTTAAATGCTGTGGCCGCCCCTCCCCCCCATGAGGATCTGGTGGAGACTCGGCCCTTAAACAAGGAAGTGCACAGATGAGTATGTAGCTTGAAAAGGTGCTGAGGGCAATAAGGAAAAGAAAGACTAGGGGAAGAGCCAGGGCCCCGGTGCAGCAGGGAAGGGCAGGCGGGGCTGGGCCTTCTGACGAGGTGACCTTTCAGGTGAGACCTTAAGGCAGAAGGACTCAGCCAGGCGAGGACGGTGGGGTGATGACGCAGCATTCCAGGTGTCTCCACTGCAGGCCAGAGCATGGAGGCCTAGAGGCTGGGGTCTTCTGTTCCGAGGTGTCCCCGCTCTAGGTGGAAGCCTAGATGCCGTGGGATTTTTCCTGCACATGGTGCAAAGAGGGCTGGGCCACGATTGTGGACGCACAGTCCCGGTCCAGCTCTGCCAGAGTGCTGTGTGACCTTAGGTCAGTCCCACCCTCTCTGAACCTCGGCATCCTCATCTGTCCATTGGGAGGCCCCTACAGGCTGCAAGCCCTCCTTCCCTGCCACCACCCCTGGGGATTTGAGGAGGCTGTGACCAGCAAATCCTATTGAAATGCCACATTTTGGGACGCCCCGGAATCAGGGTGGGAATAGGGAGGCCCTGGCCGAGAGGCTGAGAGGTTCGGGCTGAGAACTCCAGGCAGTTCCATTCTCTTTGCTGAGTTATTAAGAGCCACCCGGAAGCAGACACAAAGGCAATTGTCTTGAGCTGGAGTCTGCCCCTAGCCCCCCAGCCGAGAACAATTGGGGAGGAAAAGCAAGGCCATTTGTACAAGCACCAAGTGCGGCAGTGACGGTGGCTGGGAAAATGCCGAGTATTTCTCAGCTAAAATTAGACACCTACGAAACCTTTACATCAAGGGCAACCTGCAGCCTCTATTGTTTTGAACTTGAGATCCCAGAGGACACAGGGTACAGGAGGGTCTCAGGACAAGCACCTGACCATCTTCTGTCCCAGGGGCTGGACTAGCCAATGCCGAGCCGTCCCTTACACCTCAGGGGTGCCCAGTAAGGAGGAACTGGCCAGGGGACAGATGGACAGACGGGGAGGGAAGGGGTCTGGCTGGCCACGGTCACCCAGTGTGGTGGCTGATATGGCTCTGGTTCCCTATTAGAGACGTTCTCCCTTCAGCAGTGACACGGTTGTGCCCTGGGCTGAGTGGTGGGGGTGGCGGCTGGGGGGATCTAGAAGGAAGTGCAGGAAACATAAATAAGACAACAGCTCTCTATCCTTTGTGGAGGAAGTGGCATCTCTCTGCTTGTCGGGGACAGGTCTCACCACTGGGCTCCCGACCCTGGCTTAGAATCTTTCCTCTGCTTCTTGGTGACTTGGGCAAGTTCCTTACCAGAGATGCTTCTGGTAAACCATGGGGTGGCTATCACAGTGACCTCACGGCATTGTTGGAAAGATAGTGACAATGGTAATAATAAAAACAGCCATGCAGCTTATTCTCAATAGCTTGTGATGTATGTCCAGCGCTATGCAGCCATTTGGTGTATAATGTGTTTACTCCTTCCTGGAAGTAGCCTCACTCCCATTTTGCAGATAAGGACACTGAGGCCCAGAGAGGCTAAGCAGTAATGTACAAGAACGCTGGTGCAGGTGACGTCTGTCATTCTTATGCCACACACCGGAACCCGATTCAAGCTCAGGTAGCCGGCACATGCTGCCGTGTGAGTCCTTCTCCTTTTGAGACGTCTCGGGCAGAATCACAGAAGCTCAGGGAGGGGACGCTGACTCGGGTAAGCACTGTTATGTGCGTCTGTTGGGAGTCAAGAGAGAGTAGTGGACCAGCGGCAGGACCTGGGAACTTATTAGAAATGCACATGTCACTTGTTAGAAGTGTCCCACCACAGACCTGCTGAGGGGGGACCAGGTGGGGGAGGAGGAGGGAGGCCACCGTGCACTGGGAGTTACGAGTCTCTCGGTGACCCTGGTGGGTGCTGCAGTTTGAGAACGACTGGCACAGTGGTGAATTGTTAGGGGCGTAGAGTCCGTGCGATCCAGACTGAAGGGCTAACGACCCTGCTCTGTGACCTTGGGAAAGTTACCTAGCGTCTCTGTACCTCAGTGTCCTGGGTACAGGTATCAGACTGCCTCAGAGGTTGTCAGGAGTATTCATCTGGATGACGTGGGCCCAGTGCTCCGTGCGGTGTCTGGGAATGGGCTGGCCTGTCCACAGTGGCTGTTGATGGTTACCCGTGGGACTCGCTATGACTCAAGGCCATCGTAGAGGAAAAGGGGGACCTGTGTGGCCAGGGCAGCCCACGAATCCTTCTGGAGTGCCGCTCTCCCTCCGAAGCAGCCTCGCAGAGCCGAAGGTGCCCGCGCTGCCCCGGAGCCGAGGGTGGCTCAGATAGACACCCCTCCCCACCGGGCTGGTTCCCTGTCTTTCAGGGGCCTTCAGTGTTCATCCAAGAGACACATGAACTGCATGAGGCTCTTTTCTCCTCCCCTGCCTCCTCCAGGGAAACCAGGTGTGAGAATTAGTCTGGAGTCAGGGCGACCTCCAGACCCAGAGCTCATGGGGTCGGGGCCCTCAGCTGCACGCAGGAGCCCTGCAGTTTCCAGGAGAGTGTCTTGGCTCTTGTCCTCACCACCTGCGTGTATTTGACGGCTCCTTGGAGGGCCCTGGGGAGTCCTGGGCTCCTCTTCCATGCCTTTCCCCCCACGAGGAGGCGCCTGGGGCTGGGCGGGCCGGCAGAGAGCACAGTCCTACCTCCAGGCTCCTGATGAGAACCCTCCCACAACTGTCCCCAGGTCCCCTGAGCCACCCACATCACATCTCTGGCCCCAGCTATCTCTGTGAAGTGAGCACAGTTGTTTAGGAGATTGTGTCCATTTTACAGATAAGCCAAGGCCCAGAAAGTGAAGCAGCCGGCCTAGTCTCACGGTGAGCTGGCAACAGGACCAGGACTCTTCTGGTGTTTTTCTTCCACAGAGCCACGCTTCTCCCCTTTCTCCTTATCCCTCCTAGACGTCCTTACCCGCTGGGAGAAATCCACACGAGAGTGGCACGTCGAGGGCACATCAAGGGCTCAGAGCCATGGGACATCTCCCCTGAAGGGGCGCGGTGGCAAAGCTGGGGTTGACCCAGGTCCTGCTCTTCTTCATACTGTGTTCTAGGCTCTTTCCTCCCCTCTGCCCTCCCTGGGGCCCAGCTGCCCTTCCCTGAGAAGAGCTCTGTGACTCAGTGCACGGGCCGGACACCTGCCCTCTCACCCTTCCTCCGCTCCAGGTCAGAGGTCAAGGTGGGCAGGCTGAGCCCTGAGCCAAGGAGGCCCAGGGATTACATCAGCAGGTACAAACAAGCAGGCAGGAGCAGCGCTGGGTGTCCCTCGGGGCCGGGAGTGGAGCTCCTCCCGCCCCACTCGAGTCTGTTTCATTCCCTCCTTCCAGCTTGCATCAGCCTTTTGCAGCTCTGTGTCGTCACTGAGTGGGTCACCAGCGAGTGGGCCAGGGCAGCGGCAGGGAGGCTGGGGCAGGGCGGGCGGTGAGTGGGGCAGCTGGTGGCACCTTGAACCCAGAGGAAAAACCTAGAGCCATTGGTCAAGCGGTCAGCCAGTGACCCTGACAGGCCCCGAGAAGGCACATCCCCATTTCTTCCTGCAGAACCCAATGATAAAAATTAGAGCCTTGGGCTGCCCACCTGGCAAAATAGTTTCACACTTGGGACTTTGATATTCCCAACCACCCTGGGCGGGGGCGGGGTGTGTATGTGAAGCAAGTAAAAGTGGCCCCATTTCCCAGAAGGCAAGATCAAGGCCCAGAGGGAAGCAACTTACCCAAGGTTGCTTCATGAGCCAATGACAGTGCCATGTGTTTCAGCCCAAGAAAAATACGAGTGAGTGCAGGCTCTATGGCGCAATGGATAGCGCATTGGACTTCTAGTGCGCACCTGGAGGAAAAATACGAGTGATTATAGGGGCCTGGAGAATGAGAAATCCCTATGGCAGTCGAGGTAGTCAAGGCATGCTTCCTGGAGGAGGTGGGCTTGGCCGCCTGACTGAGAAGGAGGGAGCCTCAGACACAGCCGTAGATTTGTTTCTGCACTGATGGTGGGTCAGCAGGCAGAAGCGCTGTCGCATGGCTGTGGGGCTAGGCTGGAGGCAGACTGGGCAGGAGTCTGAGTCAAGATGTTAGATCCTTAACTTTTGCGGTGAGCTTCTACTGGGTGGGACTGAAGCTTGGCCAGCGCTCTCCAAGGCCCCCCCATAGGTGTGATCAAGGGGAGGCGGGGATGGTTGATAAATGAATGAAAGAGTGGGGGTAAGTCCCTGCCCACCACCCTGTCCCCCTCGAGGCAAACCTGAGCAGCCATCTGGGACTTCCCCTTGGCTTGGGCCACCTGTCTCTCTCCCCACGTCTTAGCTGCTGACAGCTCAGCTGTTCACCCAGGCCCAGGGCCAGGGTCTCCTCTGCCGGTGGAACCACAGAGAGGCAAGGGCAAGAGCGCTGGGCTGAGTGCCGGGATGCCCACGTCTTTGGCCAGTTTTACTTCCAACCTACTGTGTGACCCCAGCCCGGTGACTCCCACCTCTGGGAGCCTGAGTCTGCAAGGTCTGGCCTCCCTGGGGCCACGGAACCTTAGCCCAGTCCTGGCCACGTGGGAGAGGCAGAGCAGGAGTGTGGACGGAGACCAGTGATGGATGGCCACCTTCTTCCCTTGCTCTCAGGGCCTGAGTGCAAACCCAGTTGGATTCCAGTCCCGGAGAAGTACGAGAAGGCCCCGCACTGCTCCACGCACCCTCGGCTCTGGTGCTCTCACATCTCTCTTCCTCTGTCCCTCGCCCCATGACTCTGCCTCCACCCCTGTTCATCGCGCCTCCTTTGTCCCATGCCCCATTTCACAGACTGGCAAAGGCCAGAGTCTGCGCCCCTTTCTCTCTGTCCCTGCTGTAGTTCTCCTTGTGCAAACGAGATGCCAAGACACGAGGGCTGCTGTAGCCACTGGCTGGCCGTTCGCCCTTGGACAAGTCATTGCTCCTGTCTGGACGTGAAGGGCTCAGATGCAGGTCTAAGGCCTCCCCGGTGCCGGGCATGAGGCCCACAGCCAGCACGGGGCAGGGTCTGGCTGGGCGTGGTGGCGGTGCCGATGGCAGCAAGCAAGGATCGTAGCTGATTGTCCACTTTGCAGTGTGTTGGCATTGTGTCCCCTCTTCGAGGAGGGGTCGTTGAGCCCTAGAGCATGAGGCTGGGGAGGTGGGAAATTCGAGCCTCGGGGACTCCAAGAACAGGCCTGACTCTGGGCTTTCCAGGACAGCGTGCCTGTCAGGCCACGCTGGGGCCAGAGGCCGTCCCCGCGGGCTTTTTGAAATCTGGAAGATGGGACACTGCGCTGGGCATCCTGCTGCCCAGCGCCCAAACGCAGAGCCAACCTGCCGTCAGTGCCCAGCGGCTCCCCGCACCAGCTCCACATCCAGATCCTGCGACTTCTCTGGCCGCCCGGGAAGCCATGCCGGGGTGGTGGGGCCAGCAGGCCTGCGCCGGTGATGTGACGTGTGGGACTCTGCTGAGCACCAGAGAGGTGCTGGGTGCATTTCGCTGGAGGTTTAGAGCCGTTCCGTCTTCAGTTAACAGCCTTTCAAGGGAGACAGACTATGCGGCTGTTTATGGTGACACCTCATTAAGTAACAAAATATGTGCTGTGTGTAAAAAAGTCTGAGAGGACCGATGTCCTGTGTCCATTCTGGTAAACTGGGGGTGCGAATGGGTTGTTTTTATTTTCATTCTTATTTCTTACAAAATTAAAATCCGAAAAGGCCAAATTAAAAAAGCATTTTCGTTAGAAAGAAAAGGAGGAATTTTTTTAAATTACTTGTTTATTAATTTTAAGAGAGAGAGTGCACAAGAGTAGGGGAGGGGCAGAGAAAGAGAGAGAAAATCTCAGGCTGACAACATGGAGCCCGATGAAGGACTCAGTCTCACAAAGTGTAAGACCATGCCCTGAGCTGAAATCAAGGGTTGGATTCTTTGCTGACTGAGCCACCCACGTGACCCTAAGGAGGATTTTTAAAATAAAGTCCTTCCTCCTCCCCAGGGAATCTAGAGTCCAGTTTTTCTACTGACTCAGCTGCTCACGTGCTGTGTGTCTGAGGCCAGGCCACACCCTCTCTGATCTCCATTCTAGAGGACAGGAATTAGATGGTCCCTGAGGTTAGCGGCATCCTGCAGCATAGCATAGGGTTTCCCAAGGGGCTGCCTCCCATGGCTCAGGCCACCCAACCTGTGTGCATGTCCTCTGGCCACTCCCTCGACACCTCCACCTGCCACCCCAGTGTTGGAGAAGATCCTGTATCCCCAGGAGGCCCAGCTAAACAAGCAAACAGGATTTCCAGGTTCTCCAGGAGCTTGCCTTCCAGAGAGCAGACCTGTCCAGACACAGACAGCAAACAATCGAATACAGGAAGAAGGTATTCCAGAGAGAGACAAACACTGTCAAGAAAAACAGACAAACAAACAAAACAACTGTAAACCCCCGGACAATGAGAACTGGCCCTGGGGAGAGCAGAGGATGATCAGTGTACATGGGGTGGTCAGGGAAGGCCTCGCGGGGAAGGGGCAGGCGGCACTGAGGTCTCTGTGACAGAGGGTCGCCGTGGGAGCACAGGGAGACGGGCTGGCGAGGCGCGTGCATTCCAGAAGGAGACAACAGCAAAGGCCCTGTGGTGGGAATAAAGGAGCCATTTTCAAGGGGCAGGAAACACAGGCATGGGTGAGCATCTGAGGTGGAGGGTTCAGTGAGGGGTAGGACTCCATCCCAGGTGCAAACGGAAGCCATCGGAGGGCGTAGGCAGGAGAGGAGTCTATTTCTATCTCATAAGATGGTTCCGGCTGCTGTGATTTGAGGGGGCAGGGGCGGGGGGAAGAAGGGAGCACAGTGAGGCGGTCTGAGCAGGAGCACATGGGCTTGGAGACTGAAGCAGGTGGTGGGGGCAGATGTGGTTGAGGCACATCTAGGTTTATCTAGCAGCTTCCAGGTCCAGGGGGAGAAAGGGGGGCCTCCCGAGATAGGACTCGAGCCGCTGGGCATTTGGTGGAAGCTGAAAGTGAGCTCAGACCCCCCCATTCCAGCTCTGAATGGAGGAGAGAGGATTCCCCACAGGCCAGGGCCGCCACCGTGGCCTTAGAGCATGGACACAAATGGCCCGAAGAAAGGAGTCACTCCCAGCCCAGCTGGGGCTCACTGGGCATCCAGGGGAGAGAGGGCTGTGGACCGGGACATGCGTGGAGTTTGGTGTGTCTGCTGGTGTGAGTACGCGTGTCTGAGGGGATGTCCCCGGGCTAGGACGCATCTCTGTTTGGCTGGGACACCCAGAACAAGTGTAGGACTTGTCAGGCCCGTGGAGACAGGAGGCCAGGTGCTGGGGCTAGGAAGCCAAGACCCTCTTCCCTTCCAGCCAAGCTAGTAAACTCTGGCGAGCCTCCATTTGCTCACCTGCAAAATGGGCAGGGAAACAGCTGCCTCCTGCTAATCCCTCAGGGGCCTGGGGGCCAAAGGGGGCCCGTGGTTTAACAAGAAGAGCTTTGGGTTTCTCGGCAGCTACGAGTCCGAGTGCATCTTTTCATTCATGTCCTTGAGCGTCAGGCTCCTCATCTGTGAAGTGGAACGCCTACTTCGCAGGATCGTTGTACTGGTGATGCTTGTTACCACGATGTGTGCTGGTAGATGGTTATTATCTGGAAGGTGATGGATGAGAGAGGGCTTTGAGCCCGTTGTCTGAGAGAAGAGGGGGGAAGCAGAATGCCCCCTCCTGAGGACCCAAGCCTCCAGGCAGAGTGACACCCTGGGACCTGGGGCTTGGAAAGGAGACCCCAAAATTAACCCTAGAGATGCCCAGGCCAAGGGAGCCCAGGACTGAAGGAAAGGGGGAGGGAGGGCCTGGACCCTTGAGTGTGGAATACAGCCTCCCCAGGGACCACTGGGAGCCTGAGCCCAGCAGCCCTAGTGTCCCTCCCGACTTTGTAAGGAGTGCGGCCCCCAGTAAAACGGGCCTGGGCTCCATTCCAGGATTCTGTGGCTACCCTGGGGCTTCATCTCCTGCCTCCCATCAGCTCCTCCACTTGCCCCTGAGTCCTTCCAGGGGAGACATTTCTCAGGATCAGCCAGACACTCTCCACTCTAGGATGCAAGCTCCTGCCACGGCTGGCCATCTTCGTGAGGCCACTTCCTGTGGCCGGCACCGGAAGTGATGTCATGGGCACAGGCAGGTTTACAGAGGGTATGGGAAAAGGGCTGTGCAAGGGGCCTCCTTTGTTAAAAGCAGCTCAGCGTCCCCCTAGCCCGCCAGCCCCCATTTGTCATCAGTAACGGCCATTGTAACCGCCTCTGAGGGGGGCCCTAGCCTGAACCCCACAGCCGCTAGAAGCCAGGGCCAGATGGAAGGAGGGCTTTGTGTCCAGGGAGGGGTCCTTCCACGGGGGGTTTATGTGTTTTTAAAACATAATAATAAGTGGGCTCCATCCCCCCCCCACTCTCCCCACTCCCCACTGAGCACATCAGCCTCACAGTGAATGGAAGAGATTTTCCATGCAGTGGGAGGTCAAGTCTGGCGAGAATTAGCCCGTGTCCAGGGGCTAGAGAAAGCCTGATTGCTGATGATAAATGTACCCAGCGTGGGGTGTTTCTCTCCCCCTCACCCCCCGCCTGTTCCCCTTCTCGCCTCCCAGGCCTGCCCCACCAGTGTGGGTCCCGCCTGGAGACACACGGCCCTGCTCTGCTAAGGATGCCTGCCTCTTGGTCCTGAGCCCAGGGGGTCTCAGGGCTGGCCTTGTCACCCACCTGGGCACAAAAACGAGTGGTTGGCGGTGTCAAGGCCCCGCATCCCAGGGCAACCTCAGGCTGAGGTCTCCACCTGGGCCAGACCAGAGGCGGACCCGGCTGAGATGGATGATAGTGAGTTTCCATGCCAGGCGGGGGAAATACAGAGACCAAGCATTTCCCCGCACCCCTGCGCTGGCTGTGCTGTCTGCCCTCCGAAGTCCTGAATCAGAAACCACACTCTCCTCCAGCTTGGCTATTGGTTTGCTGTGTGATGTTGATTCGTCGCTTTCCTTCTCTGAGCCGATAGAAAGCAAGACTCCAAGCCCCTCTGATTGTAACTTTCTATGCTTCTGCCTGTTCTCCCCTTCCTTATATTGGTGGGGAAACTGAGGCCCCAGGGGGTGAAACAACCTTCCCAAGGTCTCAGTGGCAGAGTGGGGATTTGAACCTATTCCTCTCAGGGCCTCCCATTCAGGAATCTCTGAACGTCCAGGTCTAGCCTCTCCCCGCGCTCAGGGACAGCTCTGGAAAAGAGTTTCCTCCCTTTTGTCCTGCAGCCACTTCCTTCACCTTCAAGGCCCTGGCTCCTGCTTGTTTCGGTGGCTTAGATGCTGAAGCCCCTTGAGCAAGCCTATGGCCTTGACTTCCTCCCTGTGGGTGGGAGCCTGTGTCTCCACACTGAGTCCTGCCCAGGCCCAGCCCCTGGTACGGGTCTGGTCAGAGACTGGGCTCAGGCTCTGGCTCTGTTCTGCCCGCTCCCCTCCCCTCCTAGGGCCTGGCTACCCGTCCTGAACTTGGGGGGGGCTGGGAGGGTGACACCGAAGCTGTGGTGTGCTCCCCACCCTCTAGAGCAGCTGCTAGAACTGAGGAACCTTGGCGCTGCCAGACCCCACCCTCCTCACCTCTCCTCCCCGCATTTTAGGTGGGTTGTGAGCAAAACGGAACTTGTCCATGGGAAGCCAGCGTGATGGTGAGGGGGTGCCAAGCCGTGTCTCGTGAATGTTTGAAAGCATGGCGACAAGGCCAGGACAGGCAGCTCCACACTCCAGAGGCTGGGAAGCTGCCGTGCGGGAGAGGAAGCACACTGTTGGGCATGGCCTCAGAGGTTGACCATGTGGCGAGGGTTGGGACCCCAGACAACAATTTCAGCCGAAAGCTAGGACTTTTCCGTTAGGTCTATTCAAAGGAGAACCTGGCTGAGAAAAGCAGTGGTGAGTTACCCGTCCCTGGAGGTATGTGAGTCAAGGTTGGATCAAGAGGATGGGGGATGTTCAAGATGGCCTTGAAGTAACCCTGTGAGGCAGCATCCAAGTGAGACCGGCTGACAAGAGCCCTCGTGCGAGTCCAGCAGCAAATCATTCCTCCTCTTCCCTCCTGCCCCCAAGGTCCCCTCACTGTGCTTTACAACCACAGGACCACAGTCTGTGCCGGGCCTTTGCACTAGGAATAACAGTGGCAAAACAAGGTGACCGCACTTTAGAGAAATTTGCTTCATGAAGAAAAAAACTGACCCAGTAGGACCCCGTCATCCGCTGACAGATTCCACATAAGGGGTCTTCGGATCTCAAAGTGACCGAACCAGAGTAGGGCTTGTGAGATTGACTAGACCAGCTTCCTGGGTTTGCCGATGGGGGCTGAGAGCAATGCCCGTCCCCGGCTAGGGTGCACGCCCAGAGCTCCTGGCCCAGGGGCGGTTCCTCTCCAGCCTGTGTGCTAACATCAATGTGTCTTCCATCCCAGCCCGGCTGGGCCATTCGCGTATGTGACTGTGAAGCCAGGTTGCATTTTAAATGAGTTCTGCTGTTAGACAGTCGCACTTCACGAGGGAAGTTTTCCCACCAGCAGGAAATCCAGATCCGGATCTGGCCTGGCAGAGGCAAGCTCTCTTCCGCAGGGGACTCTCCTTAGGCATTTGTCTCCTCTGTAAAGATGGAGCTGAGGAGACAGCAGTAGCGAAACTAGGGAGGCAGGTGACAGAGAGAGATGGCCCTTCCTCCCCTGACCAGGTGACCTCGAGTGAGTCCCTCAAGCCCCATGTCTTCATCTGGAAAGTGGGAAGATAACCCTCACCCTGGTGGTTGTGGGAAGTAAATTGGGTGAAATATTTGAAGCGCCTGGCACATAGCAGAAACAAATGCCACTTGCAATTCAGAAGTCTGGTTCAGGTGTCCAACTGCCTGGATTTGCTCCCTAGCTCTCTGCTACTTACCAGCTTTATAGCTCTGTGCCAGTTACATCATCTCTCTTGGTCTCAGTTTCTTCATCTGTAGTATGGGCATAAGAATAGTGCCTAATGGTGCATAGGGCTGTGATTCCCAAACTGTGTGCCAAAGCACCCCAGGGCGCCACATCACATTCACAAGGGTGCAGTGGGATATTAATAATCTTCGAGGAAACACAAACAAACAGCTGTCAGACATCATAACAACGATTAGCTCAAGATGGCTTATGATTTCAACATCGCATCGTGCTTTTTTCCTTTACATGGCATCCCATCTTTGCAAAGGTGGGATGTGGGCATTTGGAAGTACTCTGAGACAGACAACGAGGGTGGAGGGTCCAGTCTGATTCCACGATGTGAGAAATTGTGCGGAGCCCCAGTGGTGCACACATGCCCATGAGTAAGTCACTATGGCTGTTTAGGAATGGGATACAAATATTACTATTTTGTCAATGTATGTGTATAATTTTTTCAAATGGCTACCAAGTTGTTAGGACACACACACACACACACACACACACACGCACGCATATACACAAGTTGTTCGGAGCTAACTGCTTAATAAACCATTAGGAATTTCCTTTGAATCTTGGGATAAAAATTACCAAGACACTAAAGACCAGAGAAGTGTATGGACCCCTGTCAGCATCGTTGCTGAGAACTCAGTGAGCTCATATGAAACGCCCTGTGAAAGCATTGGGCAGAGTTAGCACCTGGGGATCCTGAGCCTCATTACTCTTCTCCCTCCAGGCTCACCCCCACTGGGCAGGCTTAGGTGGTCCTCAGCCCCTAGGACCCTAGCCAGGGCCAAGGTGGAGGAGAACTGTCCACTGATTAGGGCGGGGCCCACCTTAGCTATTCCCCAGGCTCTGGCAGCACCCCCTACCCCACTTTTATCTCATTTGCTTTCACTGAGCACCTACTATGTGCCTGGCAAGCAGATAGTCTGCCGGTGGTCCACCTGGGCAGGAATTCTCAGGTCTGACCTGGTTCTTGTCTCCTGACAGCGTCGGAATCCAGGATGCCTGGGGGGTGGGGACATCGCAAGGGGGAAGCACGAGAGCCACCCTGCACTGCTGTGCCAGAGTGGCATCGAGGAGGATGCCCAGCCCTCTTCCTGCCAAGGCCAGAAATGAGTGCCAGGGTGGAGAAGAGGGCTGGGGTGGGGAGGGCGGGGTGGGGGGCTGCCAGACTCCTGGCCTGCTGCACTAATGGATGTCTAATGTTTACTCTTCCTCGGTCGCGTCTGTGCCTGCTTTATAAATGAGCCGCATTAGGGTTATAAAACAAAGTCATAAATACAGCCCGCAGTGCCGCAGAGAGACGGGGTGGCCATCACCTGGGGGCTGGGGGCCGCGTGGCTGGGAGGCAGAGCTGGCATGCGCCTGCACAGCGGGCTTCTGTGCACCTTCTCTGGTGGCCGCCATCCCCTGGGAGTGGCCTGGTACCCCATTCCACATATGGGGTGCCTGAGGTCAGGAAGGGCTGCTTCAGACCCAGAGGTGTCTGAGTGCCGCTCACCCCTTAGGCCTGAGACAGAAGCGGAGTGCCAGCAGCGGGAAGGGGGTGTGGGGGCGTGCAGGGGCTCTGCTGCCTACGTGACCTCTTGGCTGCAGCCTGCTCTCTGGCCACTGGGAGACAAATGGCCAAATGCTCCTTGGGCATAGTTTCACCTTGCCGTCAACTGCTCAGGCTCCCAGAACCTGGGGAGTTTACCTATGAAAGTGTCTCCCTGCCTGACAGAGGGAAGTGGGTGCAGAGGCCCTGGAATCCTCAGGGCTAGTTCCAGTGTGGCTGCTCATTCAGCAGGGGGCTTCCTGTGAGGTCCTGTGACCAGTGAGGCCAGTCACTGCCCCGTTTGGAAGTTCTTCAGTTTCTTTAGCTTTGAGACCAGGGCAGTTCTGGCCTTGCCGATCGTTTAATGAGAGAGTTCCTGGAATTTTACGGTCCTGGCCGGTGTCCGGATCTATTAAGATCCTCAGATGTGGGGACACTCACCCTGTCGCTATGCCAATGACAGGCAGTGTGGAGTCCTGGGTGGCATCCCACATGCCGGGATCTGTATTAGGTTCAAACCTTGCTTCTTTGCCCTCAAGCAAATTTGTTTAATGTCTCTGAGCCTCAGTTTCCCCATCTATAAACTGAGGACTAAATTGTTCCAGGAAATTAACCAAAAACACAGCACCGTTTTTTTCATGCCGCTACTTGTACCTGCTGTGCGCCAGGCCGCTCCTAGGCGCTCATGCCTGTCTATCTCCTATGGTCCTGAAAATAGTCCAGGGGAAGGTGTTACCTCCTGCCATCTTCAGAGATGAAGTAATGAGGTCCAGGTTCTGTCCTTAGGCCACACAGAACATACTGGATGGAGCTTCTTACCAGCTTTCCCCTTTTTTCCCATAGATCACACACACACACACACACTGCACCCTCCCTGGACCCAGAGCCAGCAGCCAGTGACAGCCTGGTCTGGCACGGGACAGCCCAGCTTGGGCATGTCAGACCCCTTTGCCCATAGGGGGACTTAGTGGCACCAAGCATGTCTCATTGTGGCCTCCTGGGTTAGAAGACAAGTGCCTGGTCCCAGGGACTGCTTGCACCTCTTGGGACCCTGGGCCACCCTCCTCCCCATATCGAGCTAGGACAGCGACAGGGCCATGGCTGGCTGAAAGGGGCTAGGCAGGTGCACAGCCCTACGGCTTAATTCACGGTTTCCTCTGGAGCTTAGCAGAGGAGGACGGCCCCCCACCGCTTGTCCCTGCCACCTGATGATTTGGCACTCGGTGTTGGAAAGTCAGTTTTTTTAAGTGGATTGCAAAAACCATTAGCCTGGCTTCCCCCGCTCCCACTGCTGGTGGTAGCCAGCCCCTCTCCCTTCCTGTTTGTGTCACCTCCTGAGGCGCTGTTCTTTCCAGGGATGCAGGTGGGCCCATTTGGCCCCTTTGGGGGAGGGGCATTGCTGCAGGCACAGCCTGTGTGCATTCCCTGGCACTGAAGTTTCCTGGTCTGTTGTTAGGGTGGAGGGTGTGGATTTTGCTGAGGCAGAGACTCAGCCCAGAGGAGGAGAGGCTCTGGGTAAAGGCTGCTGGGAAGAGGGTCTTCCCATCTGTGCTGCTGCCCGCTTTGGGCCTCCTGGAGGAGGGGGCGGGGCTGAGCATCAAGGAGCCCAGGCCTGGTACAGCCACCTCTGTGGGCCCTGGCTTGTCTCCCCACTTCCATCAGCCTGGCTGGCTCCAAAGGGCAGCTATGGCTTCAGGGCAGCGCTGGGCTGGCTTGTGCTCCGGGCGCCATCCCCCACGCCAGCCGTCCACGTGCTGTGACATCACCATGGGATCTGGAGGGAGGCTCCGGAGGTCCAGTGCAGGGGACGCTGAGGAGGGTGAGGGGGGTGTCGTCGCCTGGACCTATCGCTTCAGCATCCTGGGCCATGCTGACTGCTCCATCTGTAAAGAAGTCAACTCACACAGTATCGTAGCTCTGAAGAGCAGGTGGGATGGGGAAACTGAGGCCCCCGGGAGGTCACGGAGGGCATCCTGGCCGGTCTCCAGCTACCCACCCTCCTCGAAGCCTGCAGCCTCACAACGCCCGCCTTCCTTCCACAGGCACTGATTCTGGGACCGAGGTGCTCCCCGACTCCTTCCCCTCGGCGCCGGCTGAGCCCCTGCCCCACTTCCTGCAGGAGCCGCAGGACGCCTACATCGTGAAGAACAAGCCCGTGGAACTACGCTGCCGTGCCTTCCCCGCCACGCAGATCTACTTCAAGTGTAATGGCGAGTGGGTCAGCCAGAATGACCACGTGACGCAGGAGGGCCTGGATGAGGCCACAGGTGAGCCTGCCCCCCTCGTCTGGTCACTCCCAGCACAACCGGGCCCAGGGGCTCTACCCATGGCTTCACACAACTGTGGCATCCGCCGCGGGCCTCGATTTCCCCTCTTGGATTCACCCTGGATCAGTATTTCCCCGAGGGTTGACCATATGTCCCGGTCTGACTTGGGTTATCAAATGAGAGTGCACGGAGTCCTTGCGGAGTACTCCTTTTTCCGGTGTCTCTTGTCTCCCACTTCCATCAGGGAGCAGTCTGGGGGGGCCAGAGCTCTTACAGACGTGCACGTGCACCCCAGCACCTGCTGTGCTCCCTGGTTAACAAAGCGCGCCCTCCCTGGCACGGAACCAGAACCCTGGACCGTCATGAGTGCCGGAGGGCCTCTGTGTGTGGGAAGTGGTTCTGTTTCCATTCGTAAGAATGCTATGTGTCCTTCGTAGAGATCCCTTGTTTTCAGTTTAAAGAAGAGGTTGGTGTTATCAGGTAAATAACCCTGGAGGGGATGCTGCAGGATGTAACCCAGATCCCGAGGGCGAGGTGATCATGGGGTCTCCGAGGCACCCCAAGTGTGCCCCTGAGGCCAGGCGGGAGCTTCTCTGTCCCCAGGCCCCTGTTTACAGTACAGGACCCTCTGGGGCGGAGAGCCTATCCGGGGTTCCGGCCAGGGAGGGGGCCGCCCACTGCTGGTGACCTGCAGATGGCCAGTGTCTGGCAGCCCCCGCCAAGCCTGGGCTCTGGGAGCCCCTCGCCCACAGCCTGCCTCGGCTTTGGTGTTGTCGCACCACCTCTTCCCTCATTCTCCTCTTCCTCCTTTTTTAGCCCTCTCTCCTCCCGTCTCTGCTGCCTGTCTTTCTGCTACCCCTGTCTCTCTGTATCCGTCTTTCCCCCCTTATGTCTGCCTGTCTCCCGCCACCCCCCACCTCATGTACTCTCTCTCCTTTCTGCCTCCTTCCAACTTCTTTTTTCCTGTGAAAAGCTTGCAGATTTCAGAACCACTCAGGCTTAAAACCATTCCCCAGCACGTACTTAATGCCACTCAACTGTGTATGTTAAAATGGTTAAGTTTTCGGTTATGTATATTTTACCAAAATGCTGAAAGAACTTTAAAAAATAGATTTAGAGTCTCAGGCTCACCCAAAATCTAAAAATAAGAAAAGGAATGTTTAAAAGAGGAAAAACAAGGAACATACCCCCAGCTGCCCCTGTTCCCTGTTCTGTGTGACTTTGGGAAGTCACTCCCCGTCTCTGAGCCCCAGTTCCTCTCCTTGGGAACTGGGGTGCAAAGGAAGGTCCCGGTGGGTGTGGAGCAAGGAGGGGCCTGCACGGGGCTGAGCGTGGTGCCAGGACCCAGCAGGCACCCCATAAACCCCATTTCCTCCATCCTCTTTCCAGCTTTTTCTTGGCCTCTTTCCTCTTGAAGCCTGTCATTTCTCTGTCCGCCGGAGCCCCTCTGGCCTGGGGTCACTTGTGGGGGTCCAGACAGAGCAAAGGGATGGTTCAGCCCGCTGGGACCTCTCACAAACCCTGCAATTACTAGTAATAGTACCAGCATGGCGCCTACTTCCCTACTGCCAGGCTCACGAGCCCTGCCAGCCCTCGAAATTGGGGCACTCTTGTCCCTGTTAGCTACAAAGAATAGACCGTGGTCCTGTGGGCGCTCCATTGGCAGAAGTATGGCTGGTTTCAGCCTCCTGCTTCCCGCCTTGGTCCCCTCTGAGGCTCTGGACACACAGAGGATGACAGCTGTGGGCCAGAAGAGGCAGGACGAGCCCACCCTACCGGCTCGTGCCGGGTTGGGACAAGAGCCCAGTCCCGGTGTCCCGGCCCACCATGCTGGAGTGGGGGCACCAGGTGCTGGGGCCCAAGTCTGAGAGACTGAAGATCCCTCTCCCCACGCTGGGCGACGGTTTCTCTGTCCAGCGGTTGGGTGCTTCTGGATGGATGACCCACCTTGAGAGGCACCCCCCCTGCCAATTTCACAGCCAGATGAATAAGGGGCAGGGGCCCCTCTGTGCTGCCCGGGGCCATGGAGCAGCATGGTCACGGGCCAGGACTCCAGCGGCCGCCCAGGGCCACTCCCCCTGAAGCGGCCTTTGCCTTCCCTGTGCTGCCCAGTGGCAGAACTCCAGGCCCCTGGCATTTTAGCCCCCTGGCCATCAGGAGGGGGGGTTCCTTGCTGTCTGGGCTCCCGGTGCAAAGGCCATCCAACCCTTGATGTAGGAGAGTTAAGGCAAGAAGTTCACTGGGAAAGGTCCAAAGAGGTCATGCATTTGGGGACAGAGCTCTAACCAGGGCAAGCCACCAGATAGCTGATCTCAGCTCTGTGGGTACCTTGAGGTGGGACTCTGGGCCTGCCACTGACCCTCTCCGAGCTGCCGTTTCTTCACATTTGGAAGGAAGGGACTGGAAGAGATCTAAACAGTCTTCCAGGGCAGATTTGTGCTCAGCCTTGGCTGGGCGCTGTGGTAGCGTGATCACTTGATTGCTCTGGCGTTTACCCCGACTGTTTTACTTTGACGAGGGAACCAAGGCTCAGAGAGGCCGAGTAATTTAGTGAAGGTCACACAGCTGGGGAGCGAGGGTGGGGCCAGGACTCACACCTGCCCAGCCATCCAGCGCTGCACTTGCCCATCTTGCCACAGTTCCATGGGGTGTATGACTGACGAGATCCTGCCATTGAGGGACTTACCAGAGCCCACGTGCAGGCATGAAAGGGTGAGCTGGGGCATGTGGCAGGTAGGAGCAGCTTTAGGGATTCTGAGACAGGGGCAGTCAGGAAGGGCTTCCTGTAGGTGAAGGCCTCCCAGTCCTCCCACAAGTTTGGAGGAAGAGCTTTGACAAGCATCCTAATCCAGAAGTGTTCGCTTCTTCTCTGAGCATAAGGGACTTTATTGAGGCTTGGCAGAAGGGTGAGTGATCTCCTCTGGGTAGGAGGAGGGTAGGTAGGAAGCCCCCAGGCCCTGGTGGGGAGCAGTTGAGAGGTCAAGGGGCTCCTAGGAAGAGGGACTCCCACCAGTTCCAGTGCCTAACCAGAGACAAGGCCCCATGCTCTCTTCACAGATTTCTGGAGCACCTTCTCTGTGCCGGGTCCTGGGCCACAGCAGTGAGCAGGGCAAAGCCCTGCTTTATTCTCCACCAGGAAATGTATAACGAACACATCAGTAGATAATACGGTTCCAGAGAGTGGTCAGGGCGGTGAGGAAGTCAAGCTGGGCAGGGGATGATAGCTGCACAGCCCAATGTCCAGTGTGGGCCTTTGAGAGTGGGTGGAGATGGGCCGGGGTCAGAGAGGCCGTCGCTCAGGAAGTGAGGCCCAGCCCAAAGCTGGGAGTCCACTGGGTACCGAGGGGATAGACGAGTATTCCAGGCAGGAAACTGGGTGTGCAAAGGCCCTGTGACAAGGAGATCATAAGGAACTGGGAGATGCCCGGTGAGGCTGTAGTGGATATTTTGAGCAGGGCTAGAAAGCCCCGTGGGGGATCTGGGTCTTTACATTGTGAGGACTAGAGGCACAGCCGGGGGAATGACGTGGCGTTTGTGTGTTGTGAAGCGTGCACACCGGCTGGGGGGTAGGACGCAGGCAGGACAGGGGCAGAGGGTTTGTGTTAGCTCATGCCATCTGCAGGCGAGTGGATGGGTGGCTTGGGCCAAGGTGGAGTCAGAAAAGATGAAAAACTAGATGGAAATGGAGGCGCTGGGCAGAAGAGAGACAGATGTCATGGTGCTGTGTCCCGTGCTTCCTCAGACCTGCCCCCTGATGCCGTCTGTGTCCTCCCAGGCCTGCGGGTACGAGAGGTCCAGATCGAGGTGTCACGGCAGCAGGTGGAGGAGCTGTTCGGGCTGGAGGATTACTGGTGCCAGTGTGTGGCCTGGAGCTCCGCGGGCACCACCAAGAGTCGCCGGGCCTACGTCCGCATCGCGTGTACGCCGCCCTGACCCCCCACCCCGCGCCCCTGGGCCCCTTCCCCCCACCCATGCACCCCAGAGAGGAAACTCCACATCTGTGGGGGCATCCCTTGCCCACTACAGAGACAGAGGGCACATGGCCTCTGAGACCTAGGCCACTTCCGGCCTCTGGATTTCTAACGGCCTCTTTTACCAACTTCTGTATAAGGGAGCTGCCAGCCTCCTCACCAGCCTGAGTTGTTACGTGCTCAGGATCCCAGCATCAGGGAGGGAAACCCGTTCCCCCAACTCCACCCTGGGAGGCCCCCACTTTGGAGAAGAGGACGTGCCCAGACAGAGCCCATTTCCTTGGTGTGCACTGCCCCCTTGTGGCTAGAGTGGGACACTTCAGGCTTCTGTTCTGCCCCAGTGTGCCTGGCAACCCCACTTCCTTCTTCCAGACCTGCGCAAGAACTTCGATCAGGAGCCTCTGGGCAAGGAAGTGCCCCTGGACCAGGAGGTTCTCCTGCAGTGCCGCCCGCCAGAGGGGGTGCCTGTGGCTGAGGTGAGCAGGGAGGGGCGGGGGCGGGCAAGGAGAATAAGAGGCACGGCAGAGACCAGCCAGGCATGGTATTTGCCACCAGCCACACACAGTACCTCGGCCTCCCAGAGCTCTCCCCATTGCATAGATGGGAATATTGAGGTTTGAGACAGAAGAGAACTACCACCTTTGCATACGCTTGACCCCAGCTGGGCCCCCCACAGGCATAACCCCACAGGATGGGGCAGAGCTGGGGCAAGATCCCCAGGGGCTACTTGTGGAGGCCCCAGGCTCAGTCTCTTGCAAGGGGGGTGCCTGTGGCTGTATCTTCCTTCCCCGCCCAGAAGCCAAAGTCCCAGCTTGACGGATGCCAAAGGGTCTCCTAATCCGTACGTCTGAGCACCTGGCCTTTGCCTTAATGGTGAAGGCACGTGCTACCTGCTAGCACTTACTTACAGGGAGTTGAGTAGTGTTCTCCACCCTCCACACACTAAATTGTCTAATCCTTGCATCAGCCCTGTGGGTGGATGCGAATAAATTCCGCCTTATGAAGCATGCAATTGGGGCTGGCGTTAGGTCCCTTCCCTGCGCCATCTAGCGGGTGGGTGGTTGTCACCCCCATTGTGGTCCGTAGTGCTCAGCACGGCGCCGAGCCTCACTCTGTCACCACTGTGGGTGGACGTGACTAGGACTGCTGTCCTGTTTATGGCCGGGCCTCCCTCCCCCTCCAGAGGGGAACCGCTCCCCGGGATGCAGGCAAGCAGGCACCGGGCCCTCATGCCTCCCAACCCCACCCCTGTAGGTGGAATGGCTCAAGAACGAAGACATCATCGACCCCTCCCAGGACAGCAACTTCCTGCTCACCATCGACCACAACCTCATCATCCGCCAGGCCCGCCTCTCGGATACGGCCAACTACACCTGTGTGGCCAAGAACATCGTGGCCAAGCGCCGTAGCACCACTGCTACGGTCATCGTCTTCGGTATGTGCCCTGAGTGGGGGGCAGCTTGGCCAGGGGAGGGGGAGGGCCTGGAACATATGCCCACCTCACCCCACCCTACCCAGGGGGCCAGCAGAACCCTGGTGGACAGGTGGAAGGAGGAGGCCCAGAGAGGGGAGGAGCCTTCCCCAAGATCACACAGCAAATCTAGTGTCAAGTCAGGTACTCCTGGGCTTGGGGCTGGAACAGGACCTAGTCAGCATCCTCACCCCAGAGTCTGGTGACCCAGCAGAGTGCAGAACCGCTGCCCGGGCCTGTAGGCTGTTCCTTGTTGTTCCCTTAGCTGGAAGGGGCAGGCTATAACTGAGATGCCCCAAGTATGGTAGAAAGAGCCCTGTGTCGGGTTTCAGGCACAAGTCTCCCATCACCGGGTGACCCTGGGTAAGCGTCAATCCTCTAGGGACCTTCACTTGCCATTGCACGACAGGGCTGGGAACAGACGGTGACCTTCCTGGTCCCCTCCAGTGCTGATGGTGGCAGCCAGATCTGTCTGCCAGAGACCGAGCCCCCAGTGCTGCCACAGGTGGGGCCCCATCAGGAAGGGCCTCAGCAGAAGGGCCTTGACAGGGCTGGAGAGGGGGCCTAGGGGGGACCTGCAGGCCACAGAGCCAGGTGACCCCTGCCGCCCCTGCAGTGAACGGTGGCTGGTCCAGCTGGGCAGACTGGTCGCCCTGCTCCAACCGCTGCGGCCGCGGCTGGCAGAAGCGCACGCGGACCTGCACCAACCCGGCCCCGCTCAACGGAGGCGCCTTCTGCGAGGGCCAGGCCTTCCAGAAGACTGCCTGCACCACCGTGTGCCCAGGTGAGGCCCTCAGCCAGCTGGTGTCCTGCCCACGCCCAGCCCGCCCCGGCCCCCAGCCCTGCTCTCTGTGCTGCGGTGTCTGCCACGGTCCCAATGGCTGCTCTCCCCCACGGCAGTGCTTGTTCTGGGGCCCACGGCTGGCCGAGCAGGGTGGACAGGGTGCTGTGGCCTCTGCCCTTTCGTTCCATGCCTCTCCCCCCAACCCCCGCTGCCAGAGGGATGGAGAGAGAGGTCTGGGGTGGGGTGCTCTTCTGCTTTCCAGGCCAAGGGTTCTGTGTCTGCTTCATGGGCCAGGGTCCCAGCACCACCTGGGGTCAGAGCGCCTGTGCTCCTGCCCTAGACTTGGGCTGCCATCCCTAGTCCCACAAAGGTCCTCTCTCCCCTCGTCTCTGTCTCGGTCTGCACATCCTCATCTGTGGGTCTCTGCATACCTGGTTTTGTCCCGTCCCTTCCATGTTGGCGTGAATGACCTGCTATATTTCCCTTGGGTTTGTGTCTTTGTGGGTGCACATGGCTGTGTCTGTGTGAGTGGCCTCCTGTGTCTATTTGTGACCTCTCTACCTGCCTGGGGCACCTGACTGCTCTGGCATGGGGCTGTGTGGCCGTGGGTGGATCTCTTCACATGGCTTGTCTTAGGTCCCTGTCCTGCTGTAGTGTGTATGGGGGGCAGTGCACCGCTGTGTGTCCCAGGCCCCTCCCCTGCCATAGTGTGTGTGTGTGTGTGTGTGTGTGTGTGCTCACACAAGCACCACTGTGTGTCCTGGGCTCCTGCCCTGCCCTAGTACATGTAAGGGGGAGGTGCACCTCTGTGTTGTGTGCACCTACCTGTGCACGCCTGGGCCCCACGTGCCGCGTGCTGTGCTCCTGCAGTCGATGGAGCGTGGACGGAGTGGAGCAAGTGGTCGGCCTGCAGCACCGAGTGTGCCCACTGGCGCAGCCGCGAGTGCACAGCGCCCCCGCCCCAGAACGGAGGCCGAGACTGCAGCGGGACCCTGCTCGACTCCAAGAACTGCACCGACGGTCTGTGCGTACAGAGTGAGTCCTTGTGACAGCGGGGCCCCGGGGGTGCGGGTCGAGCCGGATGAGGCCCCCCACCCTCAGCCAGCCCCAGGCCTCCAGCACCGGCCGCTGTGGAGCAGCCCCTGGGGCCCCCGCCCACCTGCCACACATGTCACCTCATCTGCGCGTCTCCTGTCCCCTTCTCCATTCTTTCTCTGCCACCTGTGTCATTGTCTTTCCCTTTATTTCCCTTGACAGATAAGAAAACTCTAAGTGACCCCAAAAGCCACCGTAAGTCCCATTTCATGGCTGCCCTCTTTTCTCTGGGGGACCCGTGCTCTCCTTGGCTGGCTTTCCCAGGGTGTGGGGTGCAGGGCAGGGCGGGGGACAGGAAGACTTGAAGGTGCCCCCCCCCCCACCAGCCCTCCATGGCTGCACGTGTCACGGCCTCCATCACATGCAGACAGGCAGACCCTCAGCCAACAGAAAGGACACCATCCCGACCCTCCCATCGTGGGGGAAGATGAGTCTCAGAGAGAAGGGATGTATCCACAGATTCAGCCAGGACTCGAATCTCAATATTTGCATGTCCAAAGCTGGTGCTCTGAGCCTTGTCCCCTCAGCCTTCCTCTCTGTGACAGGGCCAGCACACGGCCCACACCCGTCCCTCCCGATGCCCCTACTGGTCCCCCCCAATGAGCTTCTCCAATCATCAGTCCCAAGGGTACTGATCTACTTACCTCCCAGCCATCCTGTGGCCACACCAGAGCAGTAGACCTGCTCAGGCAGATGGGCCTATGGTAATGAAGCCATAATTTCTGAATAATTCCAGATTCATAAAATCAGCAGTGAGCCCCTGGGCCCAGCTCACAGCAGGGCCAAGCTGGTGACTGATGAGAGACAGTCAGGTGACCCCCCCACAGTTAGGAGGGATATCAGGAGGCAGAGCAGGGCCCTGAGGGCCTCCTCCGGCAGCTCTCCTGGGAGCCCGAGAGTGAGGGCCACAGAGGAGAGACGGGGCCAGAAGGTGGCAGTAGTGGGCGGACGCCAGGCCTGGGCTGTGCCCGAAGGCCCAGTGGGCACCAGGGACGTGGGGCTTGGAATCCAGGCAGGGCAAGCAGGCCTTCCCTTCCAAGGGCCTCCCAGGAGGGGAGACCGGACGCTTGTCCCCAGACAAATGAGAGGAAGAGCAGGCGTCTCTGCCCTGCCTGTGCACTGCCCACTGTGCCAGCCACCCGCCATGTGTGGCCATTTCCACTTCTATTTAACTTAGTTAAAACTAAATACTTCTTTAAAGACTTAGTTCCTGGGTCACAGCGGCCACATTTTAGTTGTGCATTAGCCATGTGAGGCTAGCGGCTGTCATGTGGGACAACACAGACATGGAATGTCCGTCATTGTGGAAAGTTCTGCTGGATGGCCCTGCTTTAGACCCTGCCTCTGGGCCCTGATACCTTCGTGCCTAGGCCGTGTGGAGTTACTTGGAGCTGTGTAGCCCCCTGTCTGGGGGAGGGAAGTGTAGCCGGCCGGTGGCCTCCCTGAGGCCCTTCCTTCCCCTCCACCAGCTCGCCTCCTCTCCACCCGTCGCCTTGCATCTCATTGCTCCTCCTGCTCCCCTTCTGCCTCCGCCCCCTACCCTCAGCATAGGATGCAAGTTGAGCTCAGGATGACTGCTTGCAGCGATTCCTGGGAGCCGGGACCTCCGGCCCTGGGTTGTGCTGCTGTAGTGAGGGCCTTAGTTTGCATCCTGGCCGGGACAGGACAAATGGAGCCGTGTCCCTTTCTCAGCAGTGAGCAAGAAGTTGTCCCTCGGGACTGATCATGAGTCATCTTGCGTCTTTCTGCATCCGAGAGGGAAGCAAGACGGGGGATTTGAGACCGCTTACCTTGTGGACACTGATGCGCAGAGAGGTTGAGGCTTGCTGGAGCCAGTCATGAGGGCTTAGGACCTGGGTCTCTGTCCCCCACCCCTCACCCAGCCCTCCTGTCCCCACAGTGCTGGAGGCCTCGGGGGATGTGGCGCTGTACGCGGGCCTTGTGGTGTCCATCTTCGTCGTCGTGGGTGTCCTCATGGTGGTGG
This sequence comes from Suricata suricatta, assembly GCF_006229205.1. Lineage (NCBI taxonomy): Eukaryota > Metazoa > Chordata > Mammalia > Carnivora > Herpestidae > Suricata > Suricata suricatta. Next base: position 133,123,812 of record NC_043701.1, read on the forward strand.
GGGTGGTGGTTTACCGCCGCAACTGCCGGGACTTCGACACGGACATCACCGACTCGTCAGCCGCCCTCACTGGCGGCTTCCACCCCGTCAACTTCAAGACTGCGAGGCCCAGTAAGGACCCGGGAACACGTGGGGTGGCAGACACAGGCAGGGCACCCAGAGGGGTGTGGCAGCCAGCCCAACCAGCCAGACTGGAGCAGAGGCTCCTATGCCCCCCACCAGGTCATTCTAGACTTTGCTCTAAAGATAACCAGATGAGGGTAGATGGCAGAGGTACAGAGGAGGAAGGGGGTGCCCAGGTGCTGAGTCCCCAAAGCATCCTGCATCGATGGCACTTGACCCTTTGGCAGCTGGACTTCTGGGTGGGATCTTGCACAGAAGGGCCCCTGGCGGGAGCAGGGGATGAAATTAGGCCAGCGAGGGGCACAGCTAGCTGGGTCTGACTGTAGCCCCCATGCCCCCAGACAATCCACAGCTCCTGCACCCCTCCGTGCCTCCGGACCTCACGGCCAGTGCTGGCATCTACCGCGGGCCTGTGTATGCCCTGCAGGGCTCAGCCGACAAGATCCCCATGACCAACTCGCCCCTGCTGGACCCCCTGCCCAGTCTCAAGATCAAGGTCTACAACTCCAGTACCACCGGCTCGGGGCCAGGCCTGCCAGATGGGGCTGACCTGCTGGGGGTCCTGCCAGGCGGCACATATTCCGGTGACTATGCCCGCGATGCCCACTTACTGCCCCTGCGCAGTGCCAGCCTTGGCTCCCAGCAGGTCCTGGGCCTGCCCCGTGACCCAGGGAGCAGCGTCAGCGGCACGTTTGGCTGCCTGGGAGGGAGGCTCAGCATCCCCGGCACAGGTGAGCCTCTGTTCTGCTTGCCTGTCAGCCTGGCCTCAGCGTGTCCCCTCTGGACATCCACAGCCCCTCCCCGCTCTACCGCCAGCCAAAGATAGGGCTTCCCTGATCCCATTTCACAGATAGGGAACATGCAGGCCAGAGGAAGAAGGGACTACAACATAGAAGACTTAGGGTCCAGGCACTTCTCTGTCTCACTAAGGCAGGTCCAAGTTTCTCCTTGGACCAGCGCCCCTCTAAACCTTATCTGTTAAGTGGGAAAGAATATGTCTGTAATTCAACAGACCTGCAGAGCACTACTGAGAAGGCAGGGCCGCCCATCAGCCGATAGCTTCCCTGGTGTCACACTGATCTAGGGCCGTAGCTGGCCCTGGGGCCTCCCTGCTTTGGGACTCGGCCCTGTCTCATACCCCATCATGGTGCTAGAGGGCCCCGTGTTACCAGACACACCCACTGCTGTCAGTGGCCTGGGCTCCCCTTGTTCCTAGTCCCCAAGCGTCTCTCCCCACCCCTTGCTGGTGACCATCTGGAGTTCAGGAGATGCCTTTCTCCCCCTGCCCCAAGCTAGGAGCCAACCAACCCCCTTCCCCATGTTCTAAGCTCTTGGACTCCCTCCCACTGACCTCCTTGTCCCCGTAGGGGTCAGCCTGCTGGTGCCCAATGGAGCCATCCCCCAGGGCAAGTTCTACGAGATGTACCTCCTTATCAACAAGGCAGAAAACACCCTGTGAGTAGAGAGACCTCTGTCTGGCATGAGCTGCTCCCCTTCTCTTCCTCTTCCTGCTGCCTGCCCACCTTGGGTTCAAATATCACCATCTGAGCCTGATCCTAAAGTAGTCAGTCCTCCAAGGAAAACGTTGACAGCCCTTATTAGGTCCACATTTAAAACATACAACACCAGCACAGAAAATCATAAAACTGAAAGGCAATTGACCGAGTAAGCTACGATATGACAAAAGGCTAATATCCTTACTATGTAAAGAGGCTTTGGAGACCAATAAAAAAAAGTAAACATTTCACTACAAGCAGGGGCAAAGGATATGAATGAGCAATTCACACATACTCTCTGATGCACACACACGCACACATGCACACAATGGCCAGGGAATTATGAAAAAATTGTCAGCCTACTTTGTAGTCAAAGAATTAGAAATCCAGACAGCCAGGAGATACTAGGAGTTTTTTTGCCTTGAGAATTTGCAAAGGTTTTTTCAAACTACCAAACCTTCCTGTTGACAAGAATGTGGCAACTCGGCCCTCCCCCGACACACTGGAGGGAGCACGTTCTGGTCCCAGCTTTCCACAGGGCCATTTAGCTCCACATAACCAAAAACATCCCCAGAGTGCAAAACCCTTGAAAATGTGAGCAAAGATGTCACTGTGAGAACACCGCAGTATAATAGAGAAGTCTGAAAACAATCTCAAGGCCTCGGCCATCTTTCTGCCTCTCCTTAAGCCCTCACCTCCGGAGGCCCAGGGGTGGAGACTTGCTTCTATCACCTAAGAGCCACGGCAGAGGTGCCAGCCCCGTGCCTGTCCCTTGCTGAGCTTCCGGCCTCCCCTCACTGCCTCCCTCTTTGCCGTCTGCCCTATCCCCAGCCCGCTTTCAGAAGGGACCCAGACAGTACTGAGCCCCTCGGTGACCTGTGGGCCCACGGGCCTCCTGCTGTGCCGCCCCGTCATCCTCACGGTGCCCCACTGTGCTGAAGTCCGTGCCGGCGACTGGATCTTCCAGCTCAAGACCCAGGCCCACCAGGGCCACTGGGAGGTGAGGAGCCAAGGCCGGGGGCCCAGATCTCCCACATGAACCGCTCTGGGAGGCCTCAGAAGCTGAAAGAAGTCCCCTTTCCCCTGGCCCAACCTGGGCAGATCTCTCCGTGGCCTTGACTTGGACCTGTCTGCCTCCCCGCTGCAGGAGGTGGTGACCCTGGATGAGGAGACCCTGAACACGCCCTGCTACTGCCATCTGGAGGCCAGGGCCTGCCACATCCTGTTGGACCAGCTGGGCACCTATGTGTTCACCGGTGAGTCCTATTCCCGCTCGGCCGTGAAGCGGCTCCAGCTGGCCATCTTCGCCCCTGCCCTCTGCGCGTCCCTGGAGTACAGCCTCAGGGTCTACTGCCTGGAGGACACGCCCGGGGCGCTGAAGGTAAGTTCGGGCCATAGGCGCCACCCGGCCCTAGCACACTGTGGGTTATTATCCCTGGCAGACTGGCTGCATGGTACCTTCCAGTGCTCCCTCCCCAGAGTCATGGTACTTTCCAGGTACCCCTCTACCACCATCAGCCTTGTGGATCATTCATTCATTGAAATGGCATCAGAGCCTCAGGATACAGTGCTGCCCTCACCGAGCTGCAGGCTGGAGGGGGGGAAACGGTGGCCTCACCAACAGAAGGCTAGGGGAGCACCAGCCTGGGAGGAGGAGGGTCTCAGAAGGCTTTACAGCACATTAACCTTAGACCTGTGCTACCAAAGCCAAGTGGGGGTGCCAGGCAGAGACGGGTGAAGGCCGTTCTGGTGGGCAAAGCAGGTGATGCAAAGGCAGGTGTGGTCTGTGGGACCAAAGCATGTAGGGGCTGTGAGTGTGGGAGCGAGAGAGGTGAGGGCTCAGCCCCTCCACAGCCTTGGGAGCCATGTTCAGGAATTTGGGCAAGGGCATAGATGTGGACACCCGTTCACAGATGCTCCTTTGGAAGCTCACGTGCTATGCTGCAGGAACGGGTAGACAGGAGGCGGGAGGCCCACAGGGAAGCCACATCTGGACCATGGACACCAGGCCATGGCAGCAGTGAGGGCAGGGGCTGGCCGCTGTGTTAGTAGAATGGACAGAACAGTGATGGATGGGACGACAGGGAGAAGGGGGCATCAGGGCTGGCAGCCAGGCTCCTGGTACATGCACAAGGATACACAGTGCCCTAAATGAGGGAGGGGGTGAGGCAGGTACGAGTGGTTTAGGGCAGGGAGGAAAGGGAGGTGGAGGGATCGGACTTGGGCACCTGGAGCCTGGTGGTGGCCGCTGCGGAGCTGGTGTTAGTGCCACCCATCCCCCACGTCCCTGTCCTTTGCCTCCCCAGTTCTCCCCCGAGTTCCTAGGACCTCAAGCTCATCCTAACACTGGAAGAGCATAGCCCCATGGCCCGGTGTAGACCTTCTCTTTCCACCCACCTCTCTGCAAAGCTTCCAGGGCCTTTCATGTAGCTGAAGGCCTCCTGCGACCATGGTCTGTGGTCTCCTCTCGCTCCTGTGTCACTGTCCCACATGACTTGTCTCCAACTCCAAGTCGAGGACATAGGTGCAACATAGGTGACAAGGCCTCATGGAAGAGTCAGTGTCTTCCGCTGGGCCAGGCTGGCCCGAAATTGCAGAAGGCCCATGAGGAGCCACATGAGAGGAAAGGCGCTCGCAGCCTGGATCTCTCAGTACTGGGGCCCTGGCCAGTGTCCAGCTTTGATCAGAGAATGGAGGGGAGATCAGGAGGAGAGCCGTCACATTTGAGTTTGATGGCATCGTTTATTAAGTCTCCATCCGTCAGTCTGTCCGTCCATCCGTCCATCCAGCTTGCTGCTTATCTACCTGTATACTCATTCACTCAGCAGTCCATCTGTCTGTCCAGCCATCACCAACCATCCATCTTTCATTCCATCTTTCTATTTATATATCCATCTATTTGTATATCCATCTACACATCCATCTGTCTATATCTGTCTGTCTAGCTATTTATCCATCCAGTCATCCATCTATCTGTCCAGTCGTCTGTAAATTCAGTTATCTATCCATGTGTCCCATTATCTCTCCATTCATCCATTTATTCACACAGTGTGTCTTCCCTGAGTGCTTACTAAATGCCCCACCCTGTGCTCAGATGGTGGCCTGCCCCCAGTCTTCCAGCCTGGCCCCCACAGCCGGCATGTGTCCCCAAACCCCAGGCTTGCAGCAGGAAAGACCCCACTGGGCAAGTACGGTGGGCTCCTCCTTCCCATCGCTTTCTGCCCACAGGAGGTGCTGGAGCTGGAGCGGACCCTGGGTGGCTACCTAGTAGAAGAACCGAAACCGCTGCTGTTTAAGGACAGTTACCACAACCTGCGCCTCTCTCTGCACGACGTCCCCCACGCCCACTGGAGAAGCAAGCTGCTCGCCAAGTACCAGGTGCGGGCGGGCTGGGCCCTGGAGGTGGTGGATGAAGCTAGGGGAGGGGGCCATTTGGTCTGCCCAGGGGAGATCAGTGCCCCCTCCCAGGCCCTTGCCTTCCTGTCTCCTCCCTCTAGCCTTGCCCCCCAACTCCCCGAGTCTCTGTCTCCCTCCCACCCCACTCTCCATTCCCCTGGTCATCCTCAGGCACATCCTCACATTCAGTGCATGGGCAGCCACAGCCACACTGCCCCGCAGCCCATCACACTCCCACACACAAATGTCTGCAGACATCATCTGCGAAGAGGCCTCAGCATCTCTAAGGGTGCTCAGGCTCGGCAGGCCGTCCAGAATGGCCTCAGATTGTCACACACTGTGCCTGCACCTGTCTGAGCAACACCATGGAGGGCCTCCAGCCCCAAACATCTGTACACATGCGCACATGCACATACACACCCAACATGCACGCGCACACACGCATGCACACATCCAGACTTATACCTTCTTCCCCATTTGCTCCCTTTCTCAGCTGAAAGGCCCCTGACCAGCTATTCTTCCTCTTCCCCTCTGGATGGAGAGGCCTCCACTGCCTGACCCCCCCTCAAGAGGTCCCGTCGATCCCTGAGGTTGGCCTCCTGACCAGCCTCTGCCTCCATTCCCCGAGGGCAGGGTGGGCTGGCCTCCCCTCCTTGACCCTGACGCCCCTCCCTCAGGAGATCCCCTTCTATCACATCTGGAGCGGCAGCCAGAAGGCCCTGCACTGCACCTTCACCCTGGAGAGGCACAGCCTGGCCTCCACGGAGCTCACCTGCAAGATCTGCGTGCGGCAGGTGGAAGGGGAGGGCCAGATCTTCCAGCTGCACACCACGCTGGCGGAGGTGAGGCTGGAGGACAGACTGTCCGGGGCCAGGGCATGCAGCGTTCAGGCCCGCATGCATGGGAATGCTGCCATCCATAGACATGTCCCCTTCACCTCCCACTTACTGAGTGGCCACTCCTGTGCGTGACCTATGCCAGGCAACAGAGATGACGTCACTAAATCAGAAGGTCGTTATTAGGGAGGAAGATACCATTGACCTTGTATCGGGTCAGTGCTTTGGCCCAAGCCCATGGTTCTCCCCACTATGCATCCACACTGAGGTTTACAAAACCCAGGCCCCCCAGGCCGGCAGTGCAAAAGTGCAATGTGCAGAGCACTGAATCGAGGCCTCGACCTAGCTCTGCCCCTAACTTGGCATGGGACCATGGGCAAGTCACTTCCCTGTTCTAGACTTCATTCCCATGTGTGTGAAAGTGGGTCTGTGTGGATTAGACTGTGGCTGAGGCTCCTCATGGCTTTGTAATCACGAGACGGCACCCGCATCAGCCTGGGGCAGTGCATTGGCATGGTGCACCCCGAGGGCCGGGGGTTGGGCATGCAGCCCTGGCCCTTGGAAGTTGACCTTCCAGGGAAGGGGGTATTGAACAGCTGGCCTGCCCAGAGCATGCGGAGGAACCTCCATGACCTCACAGTCCTGACACAAGAAGGTTGGAGAGGCGGATGCCAGTGCTGTGCGTCGGGGAGCCCCCTGCCCTTCTCACCTCACCTCCTGCCCTTCCAGACACCTGCTGGCTCTCTGGACGCCTTCTGCTCTGCCCCTGGCAGCACAGTCACCACCCAGCTGGGGCCCTACGCCTTCAAGATTCCACTGTCTATCCGCCAGAAGATATGCAACAGCCTGGACGCCCCCAACTCACGGGGCAACGACTGGCGGCTATTGGCGCAGAAGCTCTCCATGGACCGGTGGGTGTTGGGCCAGGCTGGTCCCACCCCCACCTCCCTTTGTCCCTAAGGGGCAGGTGGACAGTCCAGGATCAGATCTCTCCATTTGTGGTAGATCAGGAGCACAGGCTTGGGTGGGCTCCATCCGAGAAGCCCATTTTGGGGGAGCACCATGCGCAAAGTGCTGGCCCATGAGGATCAGGTGAGGCCAGGACACCAGGTGTGATCACCATCTGCACCCCTGGGCCCAAGACGGAGCAGGTGTTCTGGAAGGGCAGGGTTTGCTGAGTGAAAGAGTCTATTTTGGTGTCCAAGCCCTTCTGGAGAATTTAAAATGCTGGATAAATATAATAGCAATAACAGTCACCAGTATTACATTATACTTACAGAGAAACCATTTAATAAGCGTGCATTGAGCAGATACCACGTGTAAGACAGCATACTGGAAATGGATGGGCTTCACAAGGAGTCTGAGGCTCTGTTCCTGCTCTCGGGGCAGTGTGTGGGGCAAGACCAAGCAGGGAGCAGATGTGGGAGGAGAAACGAATGGAATGCTAGGTTTGGACAGTCTCTCTGGGGCCCGCGTCTTCCAATGTGATAATAACAACAATGATGGATAATGATGAGCAACACAGTTTCTGTGTTAGGGCTGAGGAAACCGAGGCTCAGAGAGGAGCAGTGGCTTTCCCAGGGCCACACAGCCCCCAAGCAGAGGGGCTGTTCAGACCCAGGACTGGGGGACCCCAGAGTCTTTCCACTTCCTGGGGCTCGGTCCACTTCCAAGCTTCTGGGAGGTGCTGAGTGCTTGGGAAGCCCAATGACCTTGACCTTCTCCTTCCCTTCGCCAGGTACCTGAACTACTTTGCCACCAAAGCAAGCCCCACAGGTGTAATCCTGGACCTCTGGGAGGCTCTGCAGCAGGACGATGGGGACCTCAACAGCCTGGCGAGTGCCTTGGAGGAGATGGGCAAGAGTGAGATGCTGGTGGCCATGGCCACTGACGGGGACTGCTGAGCTGCCCCGGACCATGGACTGGGAGGGCTGGCAGGAGTGGGCACACGGGGGGCCCCGGGCAGCCTTGTGTGAGGCAGTGAGGCCTCTGCTGCCCCCCTCCCGCCGCCAGCTCACAGCTGGAGCCGCCCCCTCCTCCTCCCCTTGCCCCACTCCCAGACCACGACCAGCCTTATCAAATCCATGTACTCCGTTGTCGGGAAGACCCAGTGTTCCTTCTCCACCCCTGCTGTCCCTCTTGCCCCCAGATCTCCATGGGGGAAACCAAGATGAGGCCCCTGGAGACAGCAAGGGGGGCCAGGAGGTGGCCCTCCCTCCCTCCTTCCACCCCCACCTGCCACCTCTGCCCCAAGAGCTCTGGGTGACATTTGTCTTAGATGCGTTCTTCGGTTTCTTCCTCAGTTACTGGTTTCTCCCTCCCTCCTAAGTCCTCTCCTCCTTTCACACCATTTTCCTCTTTGAAGAGTCAAGTACAATTCAGATGAACTGCTTTCTCCCGTCCAAAGCAAAAAAGAAAAGGAAAGGAAGAAAGAAAGCTTCAGACCGCTAGTCAGGCTCCAAGAAGAAAAAGAGAAACACCAAAACCACAAGGGAAAAGAAAAACCCAGTTTCTTAGGAAACGCAAATGATTTATTATCCAGATATTTGGATAAGTCCTTTTTAAGAAAAAAAAAAAAGAAAATGAAAAACAACACACAGAAAAATAGAAAACTCTTTTCTTGAGTGTGGGTGAGTGTGGGCTTGCTCAGAAGTGAGCGTGTGTGTATGTGTGTGTGTGTGTGTGTGTGTGTGTGAGAGAGAGAGAGAGAGAGAGAGATGTTTTCAGGGAGAGAGACAACAGGGAACACCTTGCTGCTAATGATTCTGTCTTAAACTAGAGTCCTACAAGGCCTCAGTTTCCCCAGTTGTACAGGGTCAAATGGGGTTTTAGCCATGGTACCATGTTTCCTTCTAACATGCTAAGCAGATGCTCAGTCTATACAGCCAAGGAGCCCGGAGGCCTGCAGGGGGCTGGAGTCCTCCCTCCCACATCCCCAGGCAGACACCCCAGAGGCTCTCTGGACTCCTGGAGACTCCAGATTAAAAGGCTCAGGGATGGAAACTGTGGGCAGGCCAGGCCAGCCATGAGCCAGGGACAGTTTCCAGTGCCCGGGTCTGGTAGCTCCTGGAAAAGGGGGTGGGGTCCAGAAATGGGGGTCTAGCAGAGAAAGAAGGGGGGTGCGGTGAGAGTCTCCAACCACACTTCTCTCCTTCACCCCAGGGTGGGACCAGCCAGGTCACCCCTCCGCCTAGCAGCCCCTAGCCCAGATGGGCTGGAGCAAATTTACATTCTGCTAATGGAATAGGTCACCCCCAGCCTCTGTTTCTCCATCTGTTAAACAGGAGAGATGGGTAAGAGGGTCTCTAACTGCAGAAGCCTGAGCTTCTGGGCCAGAGCGTGGCTGTGAGGGACGGGTGAGCCCAGCTGGGAGGCTGGGAGGTGGGCTGCCTGACCGTGATCTTACACGCTCTCCCAGGGAGGGAGACCTGGGGAGGGCTGTTGTCCCAGCTCTGACTTCCCTCCGCCCCTCCCTCAGCCCTGCTCTCCCTCTCCAGCTGCAGCCTGGGAGGTCTTGAAGTGAGCTCCGCGTAGGCGGGGCTGCCCCAGAGGAGGGTGACCTGTGTCACCAGCCTGCTCCAGGATGTTCCAGGGGACCACCAAGGGCCCTCGGTGGCTGGCTGATGATGGCGGGGACCAGGCTCTTACGGCTGGCACGAAGGCCTCGGCACAGGCCTCTCCTTGGCACCCAGGGCAAAGCAAATGCCAGCTCTTCCCAAAAGCTCTGGGCACTGACCCCAGGGCATGCCTCAGCTCGCCCATGAGCAGCTGTTGGGACCAGCCTGGGCATATCCTGGCCCTTGAGAGTCTGGTCTCCAGGGAGGAAAACAGGTTTTAGGGCTCCAGTTGGCAACCCTGGCCTAGTCTCCCCTGCCACAGACTCTGGGGCTCATGGGGGTTCTCCCCACCTGCATATGCCCGCCCCAGGGGGGGGGGAGTAGGTCAGCCGTGGGCAGACGAAGATCTGCTCGGTTTGACAGAGGATTTCTTCTATCAGGGCTGCTGAAGGGGCCAGGCCCACACTCAGGGCCGGGCAACCACAGCTCTTGGCCCCAGTGCCTGTGTGGCTTCCCTGCCCAAGGTGCCCATCCGCTGTGGACTCAACACCCCCGATGAGTTCTGGCCTGAGCTGTGTGGGCATGTGTGACAACACGGCCCGGAGAGCAGCCTGACCGGTGCCATGAAAGGCTCTACCCGGACCTTTCCGATCAGTCCCTAAAATGCTCACGGGCAGCCTGGAGTCCGAAGACCAGCACGCCAGCGGTGCCGGTAAACTGCTGTGTGACCTCAGGCACATGACTGCCTTCTCTGGGCCTCACTTCCTTTTTTTATACCTGCAGCTGCTGTCTGACTCTGCTTGGCTTCTGAGACTCGGTCATTCTGGGTTTCTAATGGGTAGGAACCCCAACAGGGGGGAGTTAACTGTGGTCTGCCACGCCCCTCCTCCACCCGGCAGCCCCGATGGGAGCTCCTGGTGGGTGAGGCCAGGCCAGCCACATACATGCCATTTCTAGAAATTGTGTACCAGGGCCTGGAGCACAGAACCGATTGGATGGAGTCTTCTGGGAGGGTTCAAACCGTCCAGCTTTGTAAGGAACGCCTAGAGAGGGTTTGCTGCCTCCATCAATAAGACCTCTGCTGAGGCTGCTGTGGGCGCGTCCCCACGCTGCTGGCCTTAGGGTAGGATCAAGATTTCTCCTATTAGTTCAGGCCTGAGGGGCAGCCCCACTTGGCCTGTGTACCCCAAAGAGTGTAGAGGAGGGGCCACCACAGGCTTGCAGGGCCCTCGCGTGGGTGTTTACGTCTCTCATCTCTGGGGTGTGTGATTGCGTGTGTGTGCGCGTGTGCCCTGTGTGCATGTGCTGTCGTCTGCAGGCACATCAGGGTACCCCTCCGGGAGCATGTCCCCCCCCAACGTGAGTGTGTGCCCCTCTGAGTCCACAGGGTCAGTTGGTGTATCTCCTATGTGCCTCTCCCTCTGCCTTCTCCCGCAGTGACCCGGGCTCCAGAGCTCTGGGCCAGGGGGCCTCCTGAGGGCGTGGGGGACCCCATCTCCCGGATCATTCAAGGCCCTCTGGCCCTTCCCCAGCAACCAGGCAGCTGAGCTGGGTCCCTTAGCAGGCCCTCTGAGGGAAGGTGGCCAGGAGTTCGGGTGCAGGGAACAGATCTCTTGGGGGCAAAGGGCTGGACCCCCTGCCTGGGCCGTGGACATGCGTCATGTGTCCCGGGGATGTAGGGCTGCAGGGATGGCCCGACCCCACCGCTGTCTAGTCTGTAAACTTCAACCTGTAAATAATGTTTAGCATTCCTATTGTAACAAAATTAATTTTTACAAAATAAATTATATTTCCTAGTCTAATAAAAAAAAACACTCCTGGTTGTATTCTGTTGGCTTCTTGATGGTCTTTCTATTAGCAGTTGGAATGACCTTCCTGCTTTTCTCAGAATTCCATGGGTTTGGGATCAGGTAGTCACTGTCAGAGCTCTGAGCTCCTGGAAACGATCAAGGTCAACTGCTTCATTTCACAGAAGAGAAAACTGGCCCAGAGAGAGGTAAGGATTTCCCTGGGGTCTCACAGCAGGTGAGACCCCATGCTGGGTCTGGATGCCAATCACTGCTCCCCGGTCAGCACTCCCGTGTGTAAGCATTCATGGGATATGTTCAGGGCTGTCATTTGAGCCTGGTGTGGGCTCCAAAGTGATCAGTGGAGATGCCGATAAGAAATTCAGAAAGGTCAGTTTAGAGTACTCACCTGGGATTGATGGGTGGGGCTGTGATTGCATGATTTTGGACCCAGGGCCGCTATGCATGGCTGGGCAGGTTACGCACTGAGTAAGAGTACGGTGCCTAAAGGGGAGGATGGGGTCATTCCCACAGATGGTAGATTTGCGTATTTACTAAGGGATTTTTCCAGCAGGTGGCAGTAAAGGGTTTTATTCTAATAAAATCAGCAAAGTGGTGTTCATTTTCCCACAGATGGAAGTATTTAAAAAATTTTTTTAATGTTTTATTTATTTTTGAGAGAGAGAGAGAGAGAGAGGCAGTGTGAGCAGGGGAGGGTCAGAGAGAAAGGGAGACACAGAATATGAAGACAGGCTCCAGGCTCTGAGCTAGCTGTCAGCACAGAGCCTGATGCGGGGCTCGAACCCACAAACTGTGAGATCATGACCTGAGCCGAAGCCGGACGCTTAACCAACTGAGCCACCCAGGCGCCCCAGATGGAAGTATTTTGAAGGGGCATTTTTTTTCCTACGGTGCAGGAAGGTAACCAGTTGTAGCTGGTCCTCCAGCCTCCCTATGTGAGTTGAGCGTAGTCCCAGCATTTTCCAGCCCGCAGTGCCCACTTCATGGTGGATTCTGTGATCTCTGAAGTGTGGGGTGAGCGTACCCTCTGGTCTCACACTAGAGACATGGTGTTCATCAGCGCAGGAAGGACTGTGAGAAGCCCCATGGGAACAAGCTGGTCTCTTCATATTCATACAGTGCATCCCCAGTGTTTGGCTGTAGACCCTTTTTTCAACCTTTCATGCCCTGCAGTATGTGGTACCTATAAGTGCTGCCCGCTCTGACTTCTGGGGACCTGTGACAGGTGCGTCGCCTGGTTGTCCCCCCAGGGGGAGGGAGCACATGTGAGCTAGGTCCCCTCGGTGCTCATGGCCTTGTGGGGCAGGCAGGACAGTCAAGGCACACTGGCATGTACATGCACACGCCCCCATCGCTCAGACCGTCGTCCTTCCCTGGGGTCCTGGAGCATCCACACTCATCTGGGTGGGTGAGGAGGAAGCGAAGGGGGTGTAGCCTGAGGTGAGGCAGCAGTGCAGGGAGGAGGTGGGCAGAGTCTGGTGAGGACAGTTATCTCATGCAAGCAGCCCCCACAAGCAGGCAGATTAGAGTCCCAAGGAGTCAAGGGGGCCTCTCCTTGCCACCCGTCCCTTGCTGGGTGCAGAGCTCTGGCCTGGGGAGCAGGGACCTGGATCCCAGTTCTGATGCTGTGCAGGTCCCTGTCCCTCCCTAGGCTTCAGTTTCCTTATCCATGAAATGTGGGCCTTAGACCCGCTGGTCTGTGATTTCCTTCTGATAATGTGGGGATCTTGGTTCCAGGCCGGTGTGACAGCCCACCTGGTGGTCCTTCCTGTGTCACAGTCCTGGGGGTGGATGAGGAGAAACCAGAAGCTGGCAGAAGATGGGCTGGTTCTGACCCTATAACCAAGAGGCTGCCCCATAAGGCGTCCCAGAGCAGGGCCGTGAGGTGACGGAGGTGACAGAGCTGGCCGCCAGCTGCTCCCCTCCCCTGCGAGAGGCCATAGGAAAACCCATTCAACCCCAGCTTAGGGCTTGAGATCGATCACACGCAGGAAGACCTCAACCAGTTCCGTTGAGCAAACTGGGCAAACTCTTGGTATTAGTATTAGTTCAAGATATGACACATGTATAGGGCTAAAAACATTTTTTAAGGAACAAAAGAATAGGTGAGAAGATGTCCCTCACGCAGGTGTCACCCCCCCCCCCCCCCCCCCCCCCCCCCCCCCCCCCCCCCCCCCCCCCCCCCCCCCCCGTCTCCACTGCCACCCCTCCCACTCCTGACCAGAGATAAAATGGTTCATTCTTTATATATCCTCTCGGGAAGATCTATGCAAATACAGACATACATTTCTACATGTAAATATTTAAATATAATGGATCTGATCCAAGAGTCTCAACCCCTTGAGGTATAAACATGAAATAGTTTTATTTTTCCAATAACTGCTCGGAAATTCATTTGGCGGCCACCATGTTTCCCACAGGATGACAGGCCCTCTTAATGATGTCCCCATGGAGGTCCCTAAGTTTTCCCTCCCCAGCTGTCATTAAGACCGTCTCTGTCTCGTTTTGGTTGCTAAGGCTCAACCCATCCATCTTGGAACTCCAGCCTCCTGTCTAATGAGACTTTGGAGTGCCTGCATGGGCCTCTGGGGGCTGCGGCTGCCTGTTCTCCATGCTGTTCCCTTCACAGCCTCAGCCCAGGGCACCTGCCTCCCTCCAGACCTCCTGCCTCATCACTCCGTGGGAAGAGTTGCTGTCACACCCGGCACTCTGTGCTGGGCACAGGCATCCCACAGCAAGAGCCCAGGCTTCTTAGCACTTGGCCCTGGAGAGTTGAATGACTGTCCTCAAGAGACAGCTGTTTCCAGTGGCGCGTGGGTGGCTCAGTCGGTTGAGCGTCCGGCTTCGGCTCAAGTCATGATCTCATGGTTCGTGGGTTTGAGCCCCAGGTCAGGCTCTGAGTGACAGCTAGCTCAGAGCCTGGCGCCTGCCTCAGACTCTGTATCTTCCTCTCTCTCTGACCCTCGCCTGCTCACGCTGTCTTTCTCTGTCTCTCAAAAATAAATAAAAATAAAAAATAAAAATAAATTAAAAAAAGAGGAGAGAGCTGTGTCTGGCCTGATCCCCATCCTGGATTCGGCATTCCAGGGACAGGAGGCCCTGGGGGTTAGGCGCTTCCCCAGCCCCAACTTCTCCAAACACAAACTGGCGAAGCAGAGAGTGGGCTCCACCGCCCATCCAGGACGCCATGTCTGTCGGGCAGTCCTGGGCACCAGGGCGAGGCCCCACACGCGCCCCTCGGAGCCCGTGGCCTAGCGGGGAGACAGCGAAACCAGTGGACAAGGGGGCCGTGGAAGCCCGGAGAGGCTGCTGACTCAGCCCAGGAGTCTAGAAAGGCTTTCTGGAGCGGTGACATTTCAGAACACTGGGGTTGGGTTCCTTGAACCATAGTTTCTCAATTACGTGTTTTAGGGGAGATGCTTTTAGGCTAAAGTTTGGGGCAACTCTCCTTTAAGACTGTCTTACTAAGAGAAGATGCTGATGTCCCTTTTGTGGGTCATGGGCCCCATGTCAAGGCCGCTGTCTGCCACCAGGGCTGAAATGGTCTCAGGGCCCTGTCTGGGTGTATGTGGGGGAGGGAGTGTGAGGGGGTGACCTCTCAGGGACCCTGACCCTAATACCCGGGAGGGGGTACCCATGAGTCTGTGCTATTCCAGCAGCCATGGAACCTGACCCAGCAGCCCAGGCCTCACTGCAAGTGACTTGAATCTACCCATCCCAGCTCCCCAGCCTGGAAACCTTCCCCAGGGAGAGGATCTGGGACACCTGGAAATTCAATCAATGTTTATGGAATTTATTGATGGGCACAGCAAAGGGGACACGGGATGGTAAGTCATGCCTGGACTTGGCCCTTTAGCAGCTCACTGCAAAATAAAAAGTGAGTTTCCACAGTACACCGGGACCAGGAACTAGCCAGCCTGGGAGTGATTTGGACATGGTACGGACACGAAGCAGGGGTGGGGTCATTCTGCTGCCTGCCTCGCGGTAGTGATGTCTAGGCCGGTGGCGACTGGGGTGGAGGGCCGGGTCCAAGGAACCTCTAGGTGGCAGGCACTGTGTAATCAGAGACACGGAGGTGAGAAAGCTCATAGAGGAGGGATTGAAGGATCAGGTGGGGAATCTGGGAAGGACCGAAGGGCCATGCTGGCCCGACTGACGCAGGCCACCCACTCCAGGTTCACACAGATCCATCCCTCGACATTGGAGTCGAGGGCTTTGTCTATGAGCCTCGGTTGAAAACAAATGCCTTGGGGATCCAGGCTCCGCATCATATGAAGAGAGAAGCAGCCATATCAAAACTTCAGGAAGAAAATCGCCCCCCTCCTTGGCCAGTTCTTGAAACGCAAGTCCATCTTAGAATACTGCTTGCTCCCCACTTTGTTAGCAGCATGGATCTATAGCAGATGGCTTCTTGACGGGGCCTCAGCATCTAGGCAGCGATAGGGAGAAGCGGAGACTGTAGCTAACAGGAGACCATGCAGCCCCCTGGAGGGGAAGGCCCCCACCGCTGGCTCATAGTGGTAGTTGCCAAGCAGGAGTGAGTGCCCAGGACTGCTCTATCCTTGGGTTTTCAGAAAACAGAAATCAGAATGAGGATTTGTATGGAAAACCGTTCCACTTGGCTAATTGTTGGCTCTATTGTTTTAAACACCACGAAGGCCAGATAAGACCCGCCTAGTCTAGGATCTGCTGGGCACCAGTGGGCATTCGACAGATGTTGAAGCAGGGCGCCTGGATGGCTCAGTCAGTTAAGCATCCGACTTCGGCTCAAGTCATGATCTCACGGTTCATGGATTCGAGCCCCGCGTCGGGCTCTGGGCTGACAGCTTAGAGTCTGGAGCCTGTTTCAGATTGTGTCTCCCTCTCTCTCTGACCCTCTCCCACTTGTGCTTGTCTCTGTCTCAAAAATAAATAAACTATTAAAAAAATTTTTTTAAAGAAAGGTGTTGAAGCGGGGGCGGGGGGGGGGCGGGGGATCAGGCTCAGAGCTGCTCTGATTCAGGGCTTTGCTGGCTGGGACAATCCTGAGCCCCTGGCCCTCTGTACAGGCTGCCAAGAGGCCCCTGCCTGTGTGCCACATTGCTGGGATTGCTTCAGAGGGGCAGTGGCCCCTCCACATCCCTCCATGGGATGGTGGCCATGGCTGGTCCTCTTCCTGAGAGCTTTCTCACTCCCTGATGAAACCCCCACGACAGGGCTTAGCTGCCAGGCCCTGGGTACCAGCATTCCCCTACCACCAGGTGCCCAGGGACAGATGCCCAGTACTCAGGCCAGTAAATACTGTGATTACCCAAGGGGGTCACGGTGGGCAGAGCCTGGCCCTATGGACTGCAAGGATTCACTGGGATCCATTTCACTGACTTTTAGGAGAGCAGAGGTGGGGGGTGGGGGCGTGGTCCTTGGCCACCACCTTCTTCCATTTCACCTGATGCTGGAATTCCTTCCACAATAGCCCAGACACAGGCTTGTTCAGACTCCACTTGACTACTTCCAGAGATGGTGAACATACTACTTACTTAAAGAATAATAATAAATGTCATTTATTGAGTGCTTACTTATTTTCACTGTAAGGGCTAATTTTTTTTAATTTTTAATGTTTATTTATTTTTGAGACAAAGAGAGAGAAAGAGAAAGTAGGGGATGTGCACAGAGAGGGAGACACAGAATCTAAAGCAGGCTCCAGGCTCCAAGCTGTCAGCACAGAGCCGGATGCGGGGCTCAAACTCACAAACCGTGAGATCATGACACGAGCTGAAGTCAGACACTCAACTGACTGAGCCACCCAGGCACCCTTGCAAGGGCTAATTTTACCCTCAGCTAATTTTACCATCACTAGGAGGATGTCTAAGTCTTATATTCCCCTTACACTCCTCGACAGCTTTTCAAAGACTCGAACACAAATCTCATGCTCTGCCTTGAAGTCATTCCTCCTCCATCCAAATGCTGCCAGGTCCTCATGTGACGTGGGTCAGCATCCACATGCCCTCTTGTGCTCCCTCCGGCTCCTGGTGGCCTGCCCCTCTTCCTTCGACTCCCACAGGGGAACCCTGATGGGCCAACCTCGCAGGGTGGGGGAGGCATAAAGTCACCAGCAACCAGGAGGTGCTGAGCACGGGGCTTGGTCTGTCCTCTTCTGGCTCCGGATCCAATCCCCTTCCTAGGATGAAGGGCAGCAACTGCCCTGTTGTAACTGGAGAGAGGAAAAAGGGCAGATTTGTGTCGAGAAATGAGGATGTTCCTCCCTGGTGGCTAATGTGTTCTTCAGAACACAGGCATGGGAGTGTAGGGCATGGCCGAGACGCTGCTGCACTCATGGACCATGGGGTCCACGCTGCCTCAAGGTGGAGTGAAAGATGCCCAATGCGTGGAGGAGAGACAGAGTGGTCAAGGGCTGGAATCTCCAGGAGGCCCAGATCTTTCCCGGAGGGAGCCGTTAGACACAGAAGGAGAGGTGGAGTGGGGATTTGAACTGGTGACGTGAGAGCAGAGAATTAGGGCTCCGCAGTTATGGGTGAGTCTCCCAGGATCCGTGTGCTCTGCTGGAAGGCCCAGTAAACCCCCAAAGGCGGGAAGCCAGCCTGCACGCACTGCAGTGACGGGGCGTGGTCACAAGATGGCCTGCTAACCCCATGTCTGGAAGGCTTAGCACACCCCAGCTGATGGCCTAAGCGCCAACAGGCTTTGGGTAAGAGCCCCTGTGACCTGCCCTTCTGATGATGCCCCTGCCCTGGCTCTCAGTACAGGGCCAGTCTGAATCCTGGCTCCTCCACTGAGCTGCATGACTCTGGGCAAGACACTAACCTCTCTGTACCCCAGGCTCCTATTATGCAAAATGAGGGTAGCCAGAGTACCTACCTTGTGGAGTTGTACACTGGACTCGAGGAGGTGGTCCCCACAGGATGGAAATGGGGGGCGGGGAGCAGCCAGAGCAGAGCTCTGTGAGGTCTCACCTTCCTTGCCAGGTATCAAGGTAACTGCCTACTGAATACCCACTCGGTGCTGACATTGCTCCCAGTCAAGTTCTGGGTCCCTTGAAAACATCCGCCCAGCCCTGGGAGGCCAAGCGCACCAAGAGAGACCTCCGGACTATGCCCCCTCCCCATCAGGGATAGCCTCCAGGGAAGGTCTTTAGCCTTTAAGTTTTTGTCGTTTCACTGTGGACAGTGGCCAATGTCTCAGCTGTGGAGGATGGTGTATGGGTAGAAGCCTCTTGGAGAAATCCGGCTGCTTGTCCGGATCTGAACAGCGCATAAGCCGAAGGGAACAGCCAGCTCACTTGAGCGAACGTAGATTCAAGACAAGTCTTCTGCCCCCAACACCCACACAGGGGCTCCCAATCCTCCCAAAGAGTGTCCTGGAGCCCCCTGCACCTCCCTCCTCCTGCCCACCTCTTCTCTAGGTGGCATGTAAGGTCCGGGTGTTCCAGGGCTGGGTGTTACAAACTGTGTTCACTTGGGTGAGGGAGGAGGGGCTAGGAGCCAGGATGGTTCAAGGCCCAGAAGGGATCAGATGCTAAATTAGAACTTTGTAAACATGGATCTGTTTTCTAGGGCTAGACAAATCAGTCAGATTTTGAAGTCAAGTGGCCCCAGCCTCCAGTCCATTGAGAGACAGAGAGAGACAGCACGAGCAAGGGAGGGTCAGAGAGAGGGGGGGAGACACAGAATCCGAAGCAGGCTCCAGGCTCTGAGCTAGCTGTCAGCACAGAGCCTGACGCGGGGCTTGAACCCTTGAACCCAAGTGAGATCACGATCTGAGCCGAAGCCAGACGCCTAACCGACTGAGCCACTCAGGCACCCCCTCACTTTCCCCCTTAACTACAACTCCTTCCTGGCCACTGCGCCCTGACAGTCTCTCCTTTGTGCTCCTGCCCGCTTTTCCTTGCAGTGTATTCTGTGAACTTCTCTCTCCTTTGTTCTGCCTTGGGTGAATTCTTTCCCTGCCCCTGACACCAGCCGCCTGATCCACCCTCCTCCCTCCATGCCACTCCCCACCCTACCTGCCTCCAGACCTGCCAGGAAAGGCCCATGATAGAGCAGCAAACAGGTGCCATCTTTAGAGTCAAACACACCTGCGGGGCAAACACAGGCTCCACCATCCTGTGACCTCGGGCCAGCGACTTAATTTTACAAGCCTGAGACCTGCACCCTCTGAAACAGGGCTCGGAAGGATGTGAGGCTGCCGCAAATGTGGGCACGTGCCCAGTCCTTGCTGACTCCTGTCACTGGCCCACCGCTGACCCTGCAGCACGGTGCACGTCCCTGAGGGTTTCCAGTGTCCTCTGCGCAGGCCTGTCTCCCCGGCGGAGGGTGGGGGCTCCTCCAACACGAGAACCCAGCCCTTTGTACCTTTGGGCCTCTGCACAGTTCTCCCCCTCGATACTTCTGACACCAAATGCGTGGGGGTTTCCCCCACCAACAACCAATTCTCCAACTCTCCAGACACCCCGGGGTGTCCTGCAATTCTGTTCGGTTCTGACACTAACTACACAGAACTGGCATCAGTCCCAGAAGACTGTCCCCCACTTCAGACATCAGTCGCAAGTATGGGGTGCCTGGGGCACCCAAACTTCTGTCTGACTTGGCTGTTGGCTACAAAGTCATGGGTTCCCACGACATCCATCCCTTCAGTTTCAATAGTTTGCTAGAATGGCTTACAGAAACACCGTCACTGGTTTATTATAAAGAATACAGATGAACAGGGTCTAAGGTCCCAAACATAGGGGCTTCTGTCCCCATGGAATTAGGGTGCCCAACCCTTCTAGCAAGTAGATGTGTTCGTCAACCTAGAAGCTCTCTGAACTCTATCTTTTAGGGATTTCTATGAAGGGGTACAGGCATGATTAATGAACTCATTGGGGATTGGGATTAAGTTGCTCTCCAGCCCCTCTTCTTTGCAGAGGTGGGGCGTGGCGCTCAAAGTCCCAACCTCTAATTTCACACTTGCTTCCTTTGGCACAATCAGCCCCCATCCCAAAGCTATCTAGGGGCCTGAGGGAGTCACCTGATTAACATAAACCCAAGTGTGATGGAGAAGGGCTTGTTATAAACAAAAATTGCTCCTATCACCCGTGTCACCCAGGAAATTCCAAGAATTTCCGAAGCTCTCACATCGGGACCTGTGACAGACCAATGTTAACTAACAAAATTCAACCAAGTAAATTTGAGAATCTAATTGGCTTTATTAAATGAATCGTGGAACAGGAAGCAATCCACCTAGCAAGTAGAGAGGTACTCAGGTAAGCTATACCTGATGGAAGGTTTTTATAGACCAGGGTGGGGTCGAGAAAGTTGTTAGCAAAGAAAAAAAAGATTGTTTCAGAGAAGCTTGTTTGCTAGGGGAAAAACAAGATCCTTATTATCATGCGGGCTGCCTTATCTTTCTTTGCGGGGAGGGGAATGGAGAGGACCCTAGGTGACAGATTCATTAGTGTTGATGGAAAGTATTTCCTGCCTGACCAGTTCAGGCCACATTTCTGGAAGGCTGGTTGCAACCGCACTTAGTTTGGGTATTAAGCTCTGGTTTGGGAACTGAGTCTAATGACCATTTGGGACCTGGGGCTTTCTTTCTTTTTAAATTAAAAAAAAATTTGTTTAACACTTATTTATTTTTGTGAGACAGAGACAGTGAGAGCAGGAGGGGCAGAGAGAGAGGGAGACACAGAATCTGAAGCAGGCTTCGGGCTCTGAGCTGTCAGCACAGAGCCCTATGCAGGGCTCGAACCTACGAACCATGAGATCATGACCTGAGCCGAAGCCGGACGCCTAACAGACTGAGCCACCAGGCGCCCCTCTTTCTTTAACACCAAATATATATTTCTTATATCATGACATCACAGGTCCTCACTGCAGGGCCTGGCTCGCAGTAGGTCTATTGAATGCAGGCAACACAGAGTTCTGAGCGTCACCTTGCCCCAAGAGCACCTAGCACTGGGCCCACCCTTGTGCCTTGAGGGGCATCACAGCCCCTCGGGGGTTTTAGAACCCCAGCGCCATCTCAGTTTCCCATATGCCTAGCACTCTCCTGTGAAAAGGGGCATCCCTGCCCCTCAGGCATGTGAGGGGCAAGGAGATAGTGGACGTAAGGGGCATGGCAGAGAGAGGGAGAGAGTCCATCTGGTAAAGGTGGGCCGCTTGGCCTGTCACTAAGACACAAATGTCTGGGGGCTGGTGGGAGGGCCTGGCGGGCGGCCCTGAGGACCGAGTGCTCTCAGGCCCAGCTACCCCTCTGCCTCAGCCAGACAATGAGTTTCCGGAAGAAGGTGACAAGGAAAAGCGCCATGGTGCTGGCCTGGCACTACAGAAGGCCTGACACCCAGTCAAAGCTGGGTGACGAGGCCAGCAGAGGAATGGGGGGGGGGGGGGGGCGCTGTGGTTAGAGCGGGCCCTCTGCAGGAGTCTGGGGGCAAGATGGAGCTCTTCTGGGTCCCGGGGAGCAGGTTCCGCAGACGATGGGGTCCAGCTCCCGCGGGGGGGAAGGAGCACGCGTAGCAGCCCGGGGCAGCGCCCCGCGAACTCCAGAGCCAGCACGGACCGTGCACCGCACAGCCGGCGCCTCGCTTTGTCCACCGGGGCAAGGGGCGTGTACCCGCAGCCCGGCGCCGGCGCGCGGAGGCCAGCCCAGGACAAAAGGAGAAGGGTGTGCAAACCGGGAAGTGCGGGCGTCAGCGGGCCAGGGCGGGGCCGGGAGGCGGAGCTCGGCCTGCGGGCCCGCCGAGCCCCCAGTCGCAGTGGCCGCGGCGGCCGGGGAGGC